>NC_081382.1:39347066-39647066 GCF_030684315.1 Stegostoma tigrinum
ATCTCTTGAAAAGTATAAAGAGTGTGGG
Organism: Stegostoma tigrinum; assembly: GCF_030684315.1. Taxonomy (NCBI): domain Eukaryota; kingdom Metazoa; phylum Chordata; class Chondrichthyes; order Orectolobiformes; family Stegostomatidae; genus Stegostoma; species Stegostoma tigrinum. The sequence goes on from NC_081382.1 coordinate 39,347,095, forward strand.
GAAATTCTAAAGAGGGAGATCAGGAAGGCAAAGGTGGATTATGAGATGTCCTTGGTAGATAAAGTTAAAAATAATCCAGAGATTCTACCAGTACATTAAGAACAAAGAAGCAACTAGAGAGACAGGGCCTGTTAAAGAACAACGAGGTCATCTCTGGGTTGCATCACAGGGGATGGGAGTGATCATAAATGAATATTTCACATCTGTTTTTAATGTGGAGAAAGAAAGAAATGGAGGCGAGAGAACTCAGGAAAATAACTCCTATTGTTTTGAAACCAGTTCACATTGCAGAAGAGACCAGTGCTGGAAGTCTTAGAAAACATAAAGGTAGATAAATCTCCAGAACTTGATCAAGTGTATCCCAGGAAGTTGTCAGAAGTTAGGGAGGAAATTGCGGGGCACCTAGCAGAAATATTTATGTCATCTAAACCACAGATGAGGTGCTGGAGGGTGGCTGATGTTGTGCCTTTGTTTAAGAAAGACTAAAAGGAGAAGCCTGGAACTATCAACGGTGATAGTTTGACATCGGTGACTGGTAAGTTTTTAGAGGTAATACCGAAAGATAGGATTTACACGCATTTAGAGTGGCAAGGAATAATACATGGTTTTGTGCAAGGGAAATCGTGCCTCACAAACTTGAGCTTTTTGAGCGAGTAACTAAAATGATTAATGAGGGCAGAACAGGAGATGTTGGCTACTTAGACTTCAGTAAAGCCTTTGATAAAGCTTTGCACGATAGTCTAATTAGTAAAGGTAGATCACATGGGATTCAGTGTGAACTAGCAAATTGGATACAAAAATTGGCTTTACCATAGGAAACAGAGGGAGGTTGTGAAGAGTTATTTTTGTGGACTGGACACCTGTGGACCAGCAGTGTTCCACAGGGATTGGTACGAGGGCCACTTTGGTTTATCATTTACAAACATGTTTTCGATGAAAATACAGGAGGCACGGTTTGTAAGTTTGTGAATGACACTAAAATTGGTGGTACAGTGGACAGTGAAGAAGGTTATCTAAGATTACAAAGAGATCTTGATCAACTGGATCAATGGGCTGAGCAGTGGAAATTAGAGTTTAATTTGAGTAAATACAAGACATTGCATTTTGGTAAAACAAACTAAGGACTACTGGACTTTGCAATTAATCATAGTGTTGTAAAACAGAGATCTGAGGGATCAGGTACATAATTCTTTGAAATTTGTATCACAGGTAGACAGGCTGATTAAGAAGGCATTTAGCATGCTTTCCTTCATTGCTCAGACCTTTGAGCATAGGAAGGGACATCATGTTGAGGCTGTATAGAACGTTGGGGATGCTCTTTTTGGAGTAGTGTGCGCAGTTCTGGTCATCCTGTTATAGGAAGGATACTATTAAACTGGAGAGGGTTCAGAGAAGATTTGCCAGGATGTTGTTGCGAATAGAGGGTTTGAGTTTTTTAAAAAAAAGTAGCCTGGGACCTTTTCCACTGGAATGTAGGCAGTTGAGAGAAGACCTTACAGATGTTTGTAAGATTGAGAGGCAGAGATAAGGTGAAAAGCAAAGGTCTTTTCCCTAAGGTGGGGGTGTTCAAAACTAGGGGGCATGTTTTTAAAGGTGAGAGGAAAATGATTTTAAAAGGATATGAGGGGCAATTTCCTTTTACACTAGTTGGTTAGTGTGTGGAATGAACTGCCAGATTAAGTGGTTAGATGCAAGCACAGTTAGAACATTTATAAGACAGTTGGATAAATACATGAATAGGAAGCTTTGGAGGGATATGGGCTGAACGAAGGCAGGGGGAACTAGTTTCATTTGGGAACATGATCAGCGTGGACTAGTTGGATTGAAGGGTCTGTTTCCATGCTGTATGACTCTAGGCAAGAGTGGTAAAAGTGGGGAAAAAAGACATTTTCAGGCTGCTAGTAGATGGTGTATGGAATGCACAGTCTGGAAGTGTGATGGAGCAGGTTGAGATGAGGCATTCAAGAGAACATTGGATAACTATTCAGATAAAAATAACATGCAAGCGTTAAGTTTGAAATTGTCTTTTTTTAAGAAAAATTAAAGTTAATTATAGATGACAGGTCCTCCCCTCGATGTTTCTCATTGCAATATGTCTGTTCTGAACTAGCCCATTAAATGTCTGTTACTGCATCTCTATTGTTCCACCCTTTAATCAAATCTGGCAGTTAATTTTAGACAGTTGTGGGGGGTGGGGGGGGAGTAAGGGAGATGTGGGAGTTGGTATGTGGCATCATGGTAATGTCACTGGATTTGAAATCCTGAGGATTTGGCTAATGTCTGGTTGGAGGGAGGGATTGGAGAATCATGGTTTAAAAGCTAGCTTCCGCCATTTACAATCCGACCCCACCACCCAAGACATTTTTCCATCCCCTCCCCTGTCTGCTTTCCGGAGAGACCACTCTCTCCGTGACTCCCTTGTTCGCTCCACACTGCCCTCCAACCCCACCACACCCGGCACCTTCCCCTGCAACCGCAGGAAATGCTACACTTGTCCCCACACCTCCTCCCTCACCCCCATCCCAGGCCCCAAGATGACATTCCACATCAAGCAGAGGTTCACCTGCACATCTGCCAATGTGGTATACTGCATCCACTGTACCCGGTGCGGCTTCCTCTACATTGGGGAAACCAAGCGGAGGCTTGGGGACCGCTTTGCAGAACACCTCCGCTCAGTTCGCAACAAACAACTGCACCTCCCAATCGCAAACCATTTCCACTCCCCCTCCCATTCTCTTGATGACATGTCCATCATGGGCTTCCTGCACTGCCACAATGATGCCACCCGAAGGTTGCAGGAACAGCAACTCATATTCCGCCTGGGAACCCTGCAGCCATATGGTATCAATGTGGACTTCACCAGTTTCAAAATCTCCCTTTCCCCTACTGCATCCCTAAACCAGCCCAGTTCATCCCCTCCCCCCACTGCACCACACAACCAGCCCAGCTCTTCCCCCCCACCCACTGCATCCCAAAACCAGTCCAACCTGTCTCTGCCTCCCTAACCGGTTCTTCCTCTCACCCATCCCTTCCTCCCACCCCAAGCCGCACCCCCAGCTACCTACTAACCTCATCCCACCTCCTTGACCTGTCCGTCTTCCCTGGACTGACCTATCCCCTCCCTACCTCCCCACCTATCTTCTTTACGCTCCATCTTCGGTCCGCCTCCCCCTCTCTCTCTATTTATTCCAGTTCCCTCTCCCCATCCCCCTCTCTGATGAAGGGTCTAGGCCCGAAACGTCAGCTTTTGTGCTCCTGAGATGCTGCTTGGCCTGCTGTGTTCATCCAGCCTCACATTTTATTATCAATGATGGCAACTGTTGGTTTCTGGTATAAAAGCCCTGTCTTGTTCACTCAACCAACCCAACCTAGTCAAAAAGTGATTCCACGGTATAGCAACATGGTTCGTTCTTAACTGCTATGGTCTGACACTTCAAAGTCAAGAGAGAAGTTCGAGGGGTGGAGATTAAGGGCAGCACTACTGCCTCACAGCACCAGGGACCCAGGTTCAATTCTAGCCTCGGGCGACCATAGAGTCATACAACACAGAAACAGACCCTTCAGTCCAACCAGTCCATTATGAACATAAAGCCAAACTAAACCAGTCCCACCTGCCTGCTCTTGGCCCATAATCACTCCAGACCTTTCCTATTCATGTACTTATCCAAAATGTCTTTTGAACATGGTAATTTTACTCACATCCCCCACTTCCTCAGGGAGTTCATTCCACATGCAAATCACCCTCTGTATAAAAAAAAATTACCCATCATGTCTTTTTTAAATTTCTCCCTCTCACCTTAAAAATGTGTGCATTAGTCTTGAAAATGCCCATCCTTGGGAAAATGCAACAGCCATTCACTATCACTGATAATGGGAACTGCAGATGCTGGAGAATCCAAGATAATGAAATGTGAGGCTGGATGAACACAGCAGGCCCAGCTGGGCCTGCTGTGTTCATCCAGCCTCACATTTCATTATCTCAGCCATTCACTATCTATACCCTTCATTATTTTATAAACTTCACTCAGGTCAGGTTTGTATGCTCTCCATGTCGACACAGGTTTCCAGTTTCTGTCCACAGTCCAAAGATGTGTAGATTAGGTGGGTTGGCTGTGCTAAATTGCAGTGTCCAGGCAAGGTGGATTAGGCATGGGAAATGCAGGGTTACTGGGATAGCGTCGGGGGACAGGTCTGAGTGGGATGCCTTTCTGAGGGGTGGTGTGAACTTGATAGACTGAATGGCCCGCTTCCACCCCGTAGGGATACTATGAAGAGATGAATAGAAAAGCCACAGGATTTTGGGGATAGAGTGGATTTAATTCATTAGCCCTACCAAGAAGCAAGCACGAACCAAATGGGCTCCTTCTGTGCTATCTCATTCTGTACAGGATGGTTACCTGGGCAACTGGTTTGCAGTACAGAGTGATGCCAGCAGCTTGGGATCAATTACCACACCAGCTGAGGTTACAGTGAAGGACGAAAGAAAGAACTGCAGATGCTGGAAATCAGAAACAAAATCAGAAATTGCTGGAAAGAATCAGCAGCTCTGGCAGCATCTGTGGAGAGAAAGCAGAGTTAACGTTTCAGGTCCAGTGATCTCCGACTTCAGAACTCATTGTATCTAGCAAAAGGGAGTGGGAAGGAATAAAGGATAAGTGGAGACGTAGACCTCGGAAAAAGGAACAACAGCTGGACAAAGGAATGCATAAAGGGCAGCCTGGGAGAATCACTAGCTGCTAATGGGGACCATGACAATGGGCTCTTTGTGGTTAGCTTGTGAGGATAAGGCCTGGGTTGTGGTAAGGACATTGAAGGTGCCTCAGGCTCTAAAATTACTAAAGTCAATAGGGTCCCGAAAGCTGCAGGGTCCCCAAGCAGAAAGTCAAATGCTGTTCTTTGAGCTTGTGCTGAAGTCCTGCAGCAAGCCAGAGAGACATGTTGGCCAGGGAACACGGCAGCCTGGTAAAGTGACAGGCAACTGGAAGCTCAGGGTCACTTTCACAGACATAACGTACACGTCTGCAAAGCAGTCACCCAGTCTGTGTTTTGTTTCCTTAGTGTAGAGGAGGCCACAGTGTGACCCGGGAAAACAGTATGCTAGATTGAGACCAGCAATTTCTGTTTTTGTTTACAGTGAAGGATTCTTGTTCTCAACATCTCTCAACTGAGGCACAGTGACCCTCAGGTTAAATCACCACCAGTTGTCTGTCTGTCTCTCTCTAAGTTGGTTGGGGGCGGAGGGGAGGGGTGGTGGGTGAGAAGAGAAAGTGCACATGAGAGGGAGGAGCCTGTGGTTTGGTAGGACTGTGGTGACCTTTACCTTGTATCATTCTACACGATGATTATGAACTATTCCCTGGATAACACAACCCCCGCTCAACGTGTGAAACCAGTGAGAATGGAAGATTGAAAAAATGCATTTTCCAACCCCTAAATCTTTCTTTAACTGGTGCTCAGCCCAAAGGAAGGCCTGACCGGGACGTTGTGATATATTTCTTTGCTTACCAACAAGAGGTACTTTTTGGGGACGAAAAGCTGCCACCCATTCCCAGTCTTGACCTTCCATGTTTGACTGTTTAACCTAGTTGTTAATATAAACATTAAAAGGCCAACCATGCCTTCATCCAGAGAAGAAATTTATATTTAAAGGGAATATTAGATTATGTTCCTAGTCTGTCATTTATTGAGGCTAAAACAGGAGAAACACTTCACAATAACTAGATATTTCTAGAATGCATATTAAGGTTACAAAATATTTTTATTTTATTTCAGCATGAAAATATAAGTATTACATAGATGATTCATCCATCCCACCTTGTACTTCCGTAATTTATTTTCACCCCACCATAAATTAGAATTTATCAATACTGGTTTGCCGCACATAAGCGGAACATCTGACCTTTTCGTGTTAGCTCCTTGATGGAGGAATCAAAAAGAATCCAATAGCTTCTTCTCACCCCTTGCTCTATTTTCTTCTGCTGAAATACTGACATTTTTCCTCAAATTTGTACTAGCTTCTGCATGCCTGCATAGAAACTATGAACAGGAGGAAGCCATTTGAACCTGCTCCACCATTCAATATCAGAAGTCACATGGCACCAGGTTATAGTTCAAAAGGTGTATTTAAAATCACAGACTTTTGAAGCACTGCTCCCTCACCTGGAGTCGCACTTTGAAAACTTGTGATCTTTAAACAAATCTGATGGATGATAACATGGTGTCATGTGATTTTTGACTCTGCCCCCTCTAGTCAAACACTGGCATCTCCACAACATAGCCATTCAACATGATCACGGCTAATCCTCTATTTCAACGCCATACTTTCCTCTTCACACTCCACATTTAGTATTTAAAAAATGTAAATCTTTTCTCAATATACTCCACAGGTTTAATGGGTTGACCAGTATCTCCATGTGAAGAAATGGTTCCTCATTTTGACCTAAATGACTAACCCTCAAGATCACGATCCCTGGTTCTACAATCCCAACCAGGAGAAACATCCTCCCTCATTTAGTCTGTCCAGCCTGGTTATTTTATACCTTAAGTCAGATTCTCTCTCATTCTTCTAAACTCTCGTAAATGCAGATTCAGTCAAACCAATCTCTCTCACAGGACAGTCCTGTCATTCACAGTACCAGCCTAGCAAACCCTGCCCACACTCCATCTATGGAGAGTATATCCTCTTAGGTAGGGAAACAAAACCGCACAATACTCCATGTGCAGTCTTACCAAGGCTCTGTGTAACTGCAGTCAGATATACCAACTTATGAACTCATCCTCTTGCAAGAAATAGCCCATGCCTTTCTAAATACTTCATGCATCTGTCTGTTTATTTTACAAAGTATCCCATGTTCCAAAAATCAAAGAGAAAAGGAACTTTTAAATCTTCCTCCTCCACCTTCATAATAACTTTAAAATTGATTAACATTACTCACTGCTTCCCCCATGCAAATTATACCAAAAAGAAGCACAATCTGAAAGTACCTGGAGATGATAAATAGGGAGATAATTCTTGAATGAGTTATAAAATGTAGCAAATAAAACTCAGTCAGAATAGCACTGCATTGCTGTTCAACTTCAAAAATAAAAACTTGAATTAATAATTTCATAAATTTCAAAGTTATAAAAAAGTACCTAACAATGGTAAAGCCAGAATCAAAAGTGTTACTCGTTCTGAAATATAATCAAAGAAATAGTGTTTACATACAGATCAAGATTGTCTTAAAAAACACTTCAAGGTTAGTCCAATAAGCTTCCCACATTACATGTAATGTGTCAGATCAAGTGCTCCCATTTACATGGTGATAAGAAGTGTGCAAACATGAACTTTCCTCCAAAAAGCAGTGGATTTTACATCCCCTGTACCTATTTATTTCAGTGTCATCATTCCACATCCCAATTAAATGCATTTGTGAAATTAGGCCACAATTAATTTTTTGCAGAAACGCGCAAAAAAAATTTATATAGTGATCATTGGAGAAGATTCACTCTCGCCTTGGAACTATTTCCCATCATTCAAATGTAATTTGAATAAATTCAGTAGTGCAAAATTGCTGTGGACTCAAAGCTACTGGAATCTAGACTATGGTCGCCGAAGTTCATTTCAGAATATTCATAAGCTAAAAGGCAAAAGACATTGACCACAACAATTACAAATGCAAAAGCAAGCCAGATGGGCAGGGAGAGACAGAACGAGAAAAGTACATTGACAGACAGACACGTAGAAAAACAGAGACAGAGAGATGGGGAGAAAGACAGAATTTATCCATTGATATGTGCTAAATTTAGGGGGAGACGATGGCCTAGTGGTTTTATCGCCGGACTGTTAATCCAGAGACCAGACAACATTCTGGGGACCTGGTTCCAATCCCGCCACGGCAAATGGCAGAATTTGAATTCAGTAAATATCTGGAAATAAAGAATCTAATGACGACTGAATCTATGGTCGATTGTCAGAAAAACCCATCTGGTTCACTAATGCCCTTTAGGGAAGGAAAGTGCCATCCTGACCTACATGTGACTCCAGACCCACAGCAAAGTGGTTGACTCAACTGCCCTCTGGGCAGTTAGGGATGGGCAAAAAATGCTGTCTAGCTACTGACGCCCTCATCATGTAAATGATGAAAGGAAAAAAAAAATTAGACTTGAGATGCAACTGTGAAAGACAAGCACACTGCCCCAAAGCGGAAGACAACCCAATGCGCAGACAGGGTTCCTAAAAGTCTGAACAAAACATTATTCCCATACAACATTAAAACATGACCATCACTCAGCTGTTATTTGCTGAATATCTGTGCTCAGTCTGTTCCACACTCTAGCACAGTTAACTATTAAAGTATCTTTTTCAAAAGAATTACACACTGTTTCAGTGCATGATCAAAGAGCATAAGTGAGTTTTTGTTGCAGACTTGGCATGTTGCTATAATTATGATTTTCACTTCCTCTTAAGTACTTAAAATACAGGCTAGTTTTTGGCTAGCAACCCTCAAGTTTCATTCAATCAAATGTCAAGTGCAAAGGTTCACCGTTTATACAAATATGAAAATGCACAAATAACTGGCTTCAATTTTGTAGTCTTGTTTGTCATAGACACAATGTTTCACACACAAAACGTCCAAAACTTCAGAAACCTCCAGGATCAAGTCTTTCATTTATGTAAACATTAAAAAAGTGTTCAGCCTGGAATTCTCCAAATAAAAAGGGATTCTATCATTACTGTTCTTCACCATGATGCATCATCGGGATTTTTTTTTAAAAAACGGAGTGTTCTACAATTCTGAATCTGCGGTCGTCCAATAATTCACTTTTGCAGCCACGGTTTTGCAGCCCTTGACTGAAAAGATTCTTTGATCTTTTGGAAAGTATACCATCTCCTCCGCCACTTTGATGGCCACTTGGTCAACATCTTCAAAATGCATCGAGTACAATTCAGCTTTTGCACACAACACAACGTGCTTGTACTCCAGTGGCAGAAAAGGAACAAAATAATCTATTAGGTTTTTGTCAATGAGATGGGTGTGCCAGAATCCACCTGTAGAAGGATAAAGCAAAGCAAAAACATGAATCTCAGTCACGTTCGTAAAATGCACAGGTGGTCAGATTCCTTTTATCATAAAACATTTTTTTTTAAAAAAAGTCCAGGGTAATGCCAAAATAAACAATGTTAGAATCCCCACTGTGTGGAAGCAGGCCATTCAGCCTATCAAGTCCACATATGCAGTGAATTAAAATAAATTCATCCAGCATCTTTCATCAAATGTCCCAAAGAACCAGACAGCCAGTGAACTATTTTTAAAATAAATGTGGACACTCTTGTAATGCAGTAAATCCAGCAACCAATTTGAACACAGCAAGCTTCCGTAAACAATGTGATAATTACACTGCCACCTCTTTTTACTGATACTGCTGCAGGAATAAATATTACCCGATACCCGCTTTTCTCTAAAATAAAGACACTAGGACCTTTAACTTTCACCCGTGGGAGCAGACTGGACCAGTATTTCACAACTCGCTTATATAATGGCACCTCTGGCAATGCTTCTCTCCCTGGGTATCGCACTGGGAGAATCAATTTGAAAAATCGCAATCTCCTGACTCACCAATGAATATGCTACCTGCCAAGGCACAGTTGGTAGCAAGTGGCAAATATACGCAAGTGAAACATAGATTAAAAATTGTTAAGTATTGAAAATCATGCCATTCACATTCAATTAACGTCCTCTGGTTTTTAATCCTTCCACCAATGAGAACAGCTTCCCTCCAAGTAGTCTGACTCAATCCCTCCAGACTTGAACACTAAATGAACCTTCTCTATGTAGTAGTGCTAGTTTCTCAAAAAAACCACATTAAATGCTGAAATCTTTCTTGTAAGATATGTTTGTCACCCTTTTTAAAGCCTTCCCACCTTTGCTCAAGTGCGATGACTAGAACCGGATACAGTACTTATTTTGAGGCCAAATCAGTGAAGCTCAGCTTGGCCATTATAGTATTTCTCAGCGTTTTCTAGATTTGCAATTTATTTATTCACTGGGGTCAACTAACCTCTGTTAAACAGTCTGCTCAATCTGCAACCAAAAATAGAACAAGGGACGTCGAGCAACTCTAGCTCTTATTGTATAACTCAGGAGACTGTTCAGTTCATCGTATCTATGTCATATCTTCGAAACTATCCAGTCCTGCTCTTTCCCCATTGCCCTCAAAATACACATCCATTATTTTTTTGTGAAAATCATTTGAAAAGAAGATAAAGCAGGTTTCTAGGTAAAAGGTGAAGCCTAAATAGGTCATTGAATCTGGCTGGATGTACTGAGCATTCCCAGAGTGTTAAGATTTCAGAAATGGACAAAATTTTAAACCTTCAGTCAGGTAGATAAGTATATGTAAACCAGGAAACCTGGTATTCAGACCTTTCATTCAAATTATGAGGGATGGTTTTTTGCTTTTATATTCAGAAAAGAGAAATATGGAAAGACAGCATTAGAACTTGGATCAACTGGAGAGAATCATTTGAGTCACTGGAAGACTTAATTGGAGGGAAGTGCTGCAGTTCTGTCATAGCATGGAGAGATGGAACCATTTACACTGAAGCTCAACGTTGAAACTAGTTTCGAAGGGGCACTGCTGGGTTGGTGATTCAGCCATATAATTTGTCTCCATGAAGCTAAGTCACTATCTGCCCTCCATAAGATGTAGGGACAAAAGCAGGCTATTTGGCCCATTTAGTCTGCACTGCCGTTTAATGAGATCATGCCGATTTGATAATCCTCAACTTTACTGCCTTATCAGCCATAAATCTGTCCATATGAGCCTGCAGTATGCTTAACAATACAGCCTTAACAGCGCTTTGTTGTAAAGAATTCCACAGATTCACTAGTTCTCTATTCATCCCCTTCCATTCCCAGTTCAAATAAATGCTGAACCAAGACTTACTCTTTTTGTTGTTGTAGACTTCTAAGGACAGACTGGTCTCCAAGTCTGTCCATTTAATATCTTCCCTTTTCATCCCACGCTGCCAGAAATCTAGCACAACATCATTTATCTTTTCCCCACCAGCATTGCTATTCACAAAGAAAGCAGAGACAGATTACTTTACTGCAGTTCATTTCAGGAGTCACGATGTGGAGGTGGACTGGGGTGGACAAGATCAGAAGTCTTATGACACCAGGTTACAGTCCAACAGTGTTCACCTGACGAAGGAGCAGTGCTACGAAAGCTTATGATTTCAAATAAACCTGCTGGGCTATAACCTGGAGACGTGAGACTTCTGACATCATTTCAGGAGCATCAGCAAGAGTAAAAGGTCAAAGATTTTAAGTGATTGGCAGAAGAACTAGAGGAGAAACGGTGGGGTTTCTTCAATATATCAGCTATAGCTCAGGTAGTCAACATTCAAACTCAGACAAGAGTTTATCAGTTCAAGTCCTACTCCATGAACTTAGCAGGAAAGTTAAGATCAACAGTATCAGAGGATCCATCTTTCCCTGAACGTGTTAAACTGATTGCCCTCTGAAGAGTTTGCTGTGCATGATGTGACACTGACCCAGTGTTCTATTTTTGTGTTCTCGATTGAGGGATATTGATACCAAAGATAACTCTTGCATCATTATTTGAAATATTGCCATGGGATCTTTTACATCTACTTTAAAGGCCAGATACACCCTCAATTAAATGCCCATCCGAAAGATGATACTGGAGCATCAGACTTGATGTTAGATTGGAAGTTGGTAATATAAATGCAAGTTGCTGCTGTTAGAAATCCTTCCTGATCTTCATTTCCTTGGGAGAGAAGTATAATAGGCAGCTGATCTGATATTTCCCACATTATGCTATTGCTCAAAGCCAACATTATTTTCCCAGTGAACCCCACCACTCTAACAATTTAGGCATGTCCATACATCATGCCCTACAAGAGATCCTGAATGGTCTTAAATCGGGGTGAACCTGGGAAGGATGTATCCCTTTGAAGTAAGGGACATGCTTTTAAAATTAGGAGTTACCCTTTCACAACAGAGATGGGGAACTTTTTGTCCCTCTTCGTCTCTCAGATCACACAACGGTCTGTCTGTATCAGAAGGCAGCAGAGGTAGGGTCATTAAATAGTTAAAGTTAGAGGGGGATAGGTTCTTGTCAAATAGGAGAATCACATGTTATTGTGAGAGCCGGCAATGTGGAATTTGAAATACCAATAAAATTCTCAATTCGAGGCCAAATGGTTTATTTATGCTCCTGTTTTGTCTGTTCATACAGATGTGCAGGGTAAAGAATGGAAAGAGAGGCAAGCTCACTGGCTACGTCACATCCATCAGGTAACTCTAATCCATTTCCTGATTGCTATGCATAATGCTAAGGAATTGAGTGGCATGCTGCCTGGCCATGCTCTCTGACACAGGAGAAAGAAAAAAAAGCCACTGTGCCTTAAAAGTGCAACATACCCAAAGGCCAGCTCATACTTGCCTCAGGAAGATGAACATCGCCTTTCGATAAACCACTCCATCAAGCTGGCTGTAGTATTCCAAAAATGGTTTAATGGAATCAATGAGCTCAGGGTTCATTTTGTCCATCTCATCAAAAATAAACAGGGACCGCCCACACAGGCTAACATTCCCGCGAATCCATTCCTGCAACTGTTGCTGAATTAATTCAAAATAGAAAATAAAATTTAAAAGTGAATGTTTGAATCTGATAAAAGCCAGACACCTTATTCTTCAAGTACGAGTTCTATTGACAGCATCATTCTTGGTAGCTCCATATCTTCAAATACTTCTTTTAAAGGTTCTTGCTGCTGTTTTTATTATTCGCAATCCAGATAAAAAGGTATAAAATATTAACTTCAACTCATGAGATTCTCCCATGGAAATGCACGTGAATAGTTTCACTTAATATTTATGCGGGGATAAATAAAACCACTGCTTAAAGTGGGCAACATCACCAGACATTACCGCCACTTCAATGTGGCTGCTTATAAAGGCATATCCTTAGCCAGACTGGTGACAATTGGTCAATCATCCCATGAATCACAGACTGCTTAGTGACTGACATTTTTTAAAAACACAAAATGTGCTATCTTCCATGTTACCTATTCCTCAGAACTGGAAGATGCTAAGAGTTTTAAACAATTAGAGGTAGGAGAGGGAGTGACAGAATGTATGTTGTCGCTCAAAACGTAGGCATCAGTGCAGCATTACTTTGAACTCGACCAGTGGCTCAGCGACGAGAAACTTCAATTCAGTATTCTCAGTCTACAGCTCGACTGGATTAAAGTACATCATCAGGTTGGATAGGACATTGGAGAAGGAACCTTACTGTGTCTAACCCAAGCTGTACCTGCTCTGATTTTGAATTATATATAAATGACATGACTATGACAGAGAAAAATAAGCTGATAATTACTATATACTTGCTGGTATGTTGAACATTGGGGAAGTGGTAAGAAGTCACAAATTTATGAACATATTTACTGTCCATTCCATTTTTATAAAGACTTTCAGCTATTATTTTACTGACAAAGCTTTTGCCAGTACCAGTCCAGCCATGTAGAGAAAGGGAGAGAGGCTTCCTTGCATCCTTGTTACTCAAGAAACCTTCGATTGCCTTCGGAATCACATCCAATGCAATATGCTGTCCAAACAGCTGCTCCCTCAAAGAGGCTTCTAATCCTATTTCAAAAATCAAACAGGAATGCACAGATAAATACACATGCAAAGCACAACTACAGTCTGAGAGAAACAGAACAGCAGATATTCAGGCAAATTTCAGTGAAGAATAAAAGTAATGGGAGTCATAATGGTAGGGGATTTCAACTACCCCAGCATTAACCAGGTTAATCATAATGTGAATGTTTAAGGGAGCAGCATTCTTAAACGTATCCAGGACAGCTTTTTAAGCCAGTCCATGGAAAGCCCTACAATTATCATTTTTTACCAACCATCAATTTTTGTATTGGTGGGAACTTTGATTTTATGCCCAGTTTTATCTTTTACCATAACAATCTTGAGTCTAACAAAGTTAAGATCGCTGCCTGCAAAATGCTCACTCACTGATTCTTCAATCACTTACCCAACTTTGTTATCTAAAACTAAGTCCAGGAGTACCTCCTCCCTTGTAGGGCTTTCCACGTACTGGCTTAAAGAGATGCCCTGGTGCATTTTAAGACTTTAAACTTTCACACTATGACTAACCCAGTTAATGCTGGGGAAGTTGAATCACTCAAGAGCTGATTGAATGGTGCAGTAGGACTTAGGAGCAATATTAGGTCCTAAGTTACTATGTTTTTTGTGCAATAAATATCGACTAGGACACCAGGATAAAGGCTGGTGCCATTTTCCCTGGAGCTTTGGAGGCTGCGGGGTGACCTTATCAGGGTTAATGAGGTCATGACGGACATGGAGAGGGCAAATAGTCAAGGTCTTTTGAACCCCTGTACCCTGGGAAAAAGTAAGGGGCACAGGTTTAAGCTGAAAAGGGGAAAGATTTGAAACCTAAGGGACAACTTTTTCCCACATAGAGGGTGGTGTGTCTATGGAATGAGCTTCTAAAGAAGTGATGGAGGTTAGTACAACTACAACATTTAAAAGGCATCTGAATGGGTACATGATTAGGAAAGGTTTGGAGGGATATGGGTCAAATAATGTCAAGTGGCACTACATTAATTTAGGACATCTGTTCAGCATGGACAAGTTGACCAAAAGGTCTGTTTCCATGCTCTTCGATTCTATGACTCTTATAGTGTATGGTACCAACAGCCTCAGCACTGTACTTTGTGCTCAAACTCTACAGTGGGATCTCAGAACCTTGACTCAGAAACTAAACTGAAACCAACTAAGCCACAACTGACAAACAGAAAGCAAGAAAAACTTCCTTATTCTTCATAAAGCTTCTAAACACAACCGAAAAGTATTTCACCAATGAGATTAATAAAAGGCCAACAAAACAAAATCATGCAAGGTTTTAAAAGTTTGAAGTGCAACAAAGAAAAATTAAAACAACCAAATGCAGTACCAAGCTGCGACTCACTGAACTTTTATCTAGTTGCAGACCCTGACTCTGCATTTTGCTTCTACCCAATCCCCTCCTTGTTTCTTTCATCCCACAAAACTCCAATGCTACACTTCACTTCTAAGCTCTCTAACCCTGCCTCTACCCCACAAACCTGCACCCTGTCTCTAACCACCTTCCTGACACTCCATTTTAGTTCTATCCTCAACTAATCACCTGGCTTAAACAACCTCCTAGGCAACCAGCTTGTAACTGATGTCCATTTCAAGCCCACCAACTCCCACAGCTACCTAGAATACACCTCCTCCCACCGACCCTCCTGCACCTCCCCCCTATTCCCAATTCCTCCGCCTCATCTGCTCCCACGATAAGACATTCCAATCCCGCACATCACAGATGTCCAAGTTCTTTAAGGACCGCAACTTTCCCCCCAACAGTGATCGAGAACGCCCTTGACCGCGTCTCCCGTATTTCCCACAACACATCCCTCACACCCCACCCCCGCCACAACCGCCCTAAGAGGATCCCCCTCGTTCTCACACACCACCCTACCAACCTCTGGATACAACACATCATCCTCCGACACTTCCGCCATTTACAATCCGACCCCACCACCCAAGACATTTTTCCAATCCCCACCCCTGTCTGCTTTCCGGAGAGATCACTCTCTCCGTGACTCCCTTGTTCGCTCCACACTGCCCTCCAACCCCACCACACCCGGCACCTTCCCCTGCAACCGCAGGAAATGCTACACTTGCCCCCACACCTCCTCCCTCACCCCTATCCCAGGCCCCAAGATGACATTCCACATTAAGCAGAGGTTCACCTGCACATCTGCCAATGTGGTATACTGCATCCACTGTACCCGGTGCGGCTTCCTCTACATTGGGGAAACCAAGCGGAGGCTTGGGGACCGCTTTGCAGAACACCTCCGCTCGGTTCGCAATGAACAACTGCACCTCCCAGTCGCAAACCATTTCCACTCCCCCTCCCATTCTTTATATGACATGTCCATCATGGGCCTCCTGCAGTGCCACAATGATGCCACCTGAAGGTTGCAGGAACAGCAACTCATATTCCGCCTGGGAACCCTGCAGCCATATGGTATCAATGTGGACTTCATCAGCTTCAAAATCTCCCCTTCCCCCACCGCATCCCAAAACCAGCCCAGTTCGTCCCCTCCCCCCACTGCACCACACAACCAGCCCAACTCTTCCCCCCCACCCACTGCATCCCAAAACCAGTCCAACCTGTCTCTGCCTCCCTAACCTGTTCTTCCTCTCACCCATCCCTTTCTCCCACCCCAAGCCGCACCTCCATCTCCTACCTACTAACCACATCCCACCTCCTTGACCTGTCCATCTTCCCTGGACTGACCTATCCCCTCCCTACCTCCCCACCTACACTCTCTCCACCTATCTTCTTTACTCTCCATCTTCGGTCCGCCTCCCCCTCTCTCCCTATTTATTCCAGAACCCTCACCCCATCCCCCTCTCTGATGAAGGGTCCAGGCCTGAAACGTCAGCTTTTGTGCTCCTGAGATGCTGCTGGGCCTGCTGTGTTCACCCAGCCTCACATTTTATTATCTTGGAATTCTCCAGCATCTGCAGTTCCCATTATCTCTGCTCTGCCTTGGCTTGCTTTGCTTTTACCCGTTGTCCTTCGATCTTGCTTCTAATCCCAAAGATGCATTTTATCTCCACCACCAACCCCGACCCCTTTTACCTGCCGACCCCTACCCTGCCCCTGCCCCTTCCCCTTCTACCTGCTGACCCTGTGTCCAGCTCTGACCCCTGACCCTGCACCTTTTACCTACTGACCCTGTTTGACTCCAACCCCTGACCCCTTTTATCGTCTGACCTTTCACATCCAGCGGTACCCAGGCCCTGGTGCAGCATTCCTGGAAGCGACAGTTTAAATAATAATAATAAGCCGTAGAGGCCGCTCCCACCAGGAAGGCGGTGGTTGTAAAGAGTTCCAGCGCCGCAGTCAGTCCTGGGGAAAGAGACAGGACAAACAGCAGCAACTCCCACCTCCCAGGCGCCATCTTCCGAAGCTCGTGCGGAAAGGGAAACGGTAACTTGGACAGTTCCGCCCCGCAGAATGGCATCGACAGACGTCACGACCGCCCTGCAGGCTGCGCTGTCCTTTGCTCCTATTGGTCACCGGCTGTGCACGTGGTGCTGCGGGCGGGGCTGGTGTGCAGGTGTGAGGATGGCCAGGTGATGCCTCGGCCATGTAGTTCTTTACCTTTTGGTGTGACTTGGGTGCCAATGGGAAAACTTAACATACACTAACGAGGGAAGTCATCAGGGACTGGTGCGAACGCAGAGTTGATGATGATGATGATGATGATGATGATTGATAAAAGTCTGTACAGTTAGGAACTAGAGTAGTCCATCCAGCCCCTTGAGCCTGTCCCACCACTCAATAGGATCATGGCTGATCCAACATTCTTCATGTCTACTCTCCTGCCTTTTCTCCATAACCCTTGATTTCCCGAGTTACTTCGAGCCTAAAGTCTACACGAGGACTCTACGCGCCCACTCCCTATGGCAAGGAGTTCCAAAGGCTGTCAACTCTCTGACAAGAAATTCCTCCTCATCTCAGTCTTAAATTGGCCATTTACTCCGAGACTTCATATTCAGGTCCTAGACTCAGCCATGATTGAAAACACCTTGTCTGCATTTACCATCTCAATCCCCTTAAGTATCCTATATGTTTCAATGAGATCATCTCCTAATCTTCAAATTTCCTATGAGTAGAGTCTCAAAATTGGTTTCCTCAAAAGACAATCCATCGTACTGGGGATCACCCTAGGCAACCTTTTCTGAACTGCCTCCAATGAAATAATGATTTTTTTTTCGATTGAGAGACTAAAACTCTTCACAGTACTCTAGATGTAGCCTCACCAGAGCCTTGTACTGTTGTAATAAGACTTCCCTACTTTTACACTCCAACCCTAGAGATAAGTGCCAATATTCCATTATCCTCAGAGATAATAGGAACTACAGATGCTGGAAAATCCAAGATAACAAGCTGTAGAGCTGGATGAACACATCAGGCCAAGCAGCATCTTAGGAGCAGGAATGCTGACCAAGGGTCTGGGCCCAAGGCGTCAGCTTTCCTGCTCCTAAGATGCTGCTTGGCCTGCTGTGTTCATCCAGCTCGACACCTTGTTATCTTCCATTAGCCTTCCTGATTACCTGCTGCGCCTATGTGTTAGCTTCTGTGCCTTGTGTACAATTACCCCAATTACTTTTGGAGCTTTCTGCAGTTTTTCTCCATTTAAGTAATGCTCTTCATATGTTGCCAATCCTTCCCAGAACAAAAGATAAATAAACCTGGCAAATGACATATACTAATTTGACTCATCTTGTACACTTCAAATTGGAGGTCCAGTACAGAGGGATTTCAGTGTCCTGGTTCATGAGTCACGAAGTTTGTATGCAGGTACAGTAGGCTGCTGGGATACTATCCTTTATTATGAGAGGCATTGAGCACAAGTCAGGAGGTTATACTTCAGGTGTATAGGGCATTGGTGAGATCATATCTCAAATACTGTGGATTTGGTCTCCTAGTTTAGGGAAGGATATAAATGTGCAGGAGGCGGTTCTGAGGAGGCTTATTAGATTGACACTAGGAAGGAGTAGGTTGGGTTGTAAGGAAAGATTGGACGGGCTGGACTTGTTTCCATGGAGTTTAGAAAGTGAATTGTGACTTGATTGAAGTGTAAAAGATACTGGATGGTCTGAACAAGTTGCATGTGGAAAGTATGTCTCTTCCTCTTGGTCAGCCTAGAACTTGAGGGGGCTGTTTTAAACTTAGTTGACTGACTTTTTTTGGGACAGACATGAGATTTTTTTTAACTCTTTTGAAGGTTTTGGAATTTTAGAAACATCTGCCTCAGAAGATGGCAGAAGTAAGATTAGTGAATATTCCTAAGGTGAAGGTTGATAGAGTTTTGTTAGTCTTAGTAATCAAAGGTTCTGGGAGAAGGGGACTGTATGTGGGAAGGTGGGAATGTGGAATTTAAAACACAAACTGATCAGCCCTGTGATCTTACTGAATGGTGGAGCAGGCTCAAAGAGCTGAATGGTCTTCTTCTACTCCTATTCTCTATGCTCCCATCTTAGAGAACTACAGAAAGATAGAATGGTTACAGCACAGAAGAAGGCCATTCACTCCATGCGGGTTATTTTTTAAGAGCAATTTTAGTTGATCCCTTTCCCCATTCCCCCAAATGCAAGTTTTCCTCTTTCAGATCTCTATCCAGTTCCTTTCTGAAAGCTATTATTGAATCTGCTTCCATCAGTCTTTCATGTCCAGATCATGATGACAACTTCTGGGGTCAGTAGTAGTAAAAAGGGAGCATTACATCTCTGAAACAAACAAAATAAGGATATAAAATGTCGACTTTTTACCAGTGGCTGTGTCCAACGGGAAGTTAGTATGGCTGTCATTTATCCAAAAATGCTCAAAGAAACTTTTAAATTAATTTTATTCACAGAATACTGCTAAGTACAATCGCATTTGCAATTCACAAACAGCGATCAGATCAATAACTGGAATTTTGTGGTTTAATACAGGTTTGAGGGAGAAATAATGGTCAGATCAGTGCCAGATTGCCTCATTTTTCTTCAAATAGTGCAACTGAATCTTTTATCCTGAGGTTACCTGAGAGAGCAGGTTGGAAAACAGCAGCTCCTACAGTGCAGCAACTCCCTTAGTACTGCAAGGAAATGTCAGCTGGTTAATGTGCTCAATTGTCTGAATTGGGGTTTGAACCCACAACTCTCTGACTCAGAGCCAAAACACTGCTCTTCCTGGTCAGAATCCTATCCATTAGGTTGGTTTGAGGGATCTTCAACAACCTTGA
This sequence comes from Stegostoma tigrinum, assembly GCF_030684315.1. Lineage (NCBI taxonomy): Eukaryota > Metazoa > Chordata > Chondrichthyes > Orectolobiformes > Stegostomatidae > Stegostoma > Stegostoma tigrinum. The sequence goes on from NC_081382.1 coordinate 39,366,968, forward strand.
TGTTTGTAGATGAAGACATATAGTGCAAAAACCAATCATGCAGCACGAAGCTGACAGTGTGAATCCAGGGAAACAGGAGTTTAATGCCTCACTCGTACGGGTGCATACCTGACTTTCAGGCGAAGGCGTCCTGTGAGAGCCAAGTACATCCACACGCTGCCATTTCCAAACTAAGAATGCGAGACAGCCACTTCCCAAAACTGATGTTCCACTTAAACCTACGAAGCATTTGGTGGAATCAAATAAAACTGTATTAAAATGCCCTGAACTAGTCCGCTCAGGTTTGTGCTGCATGACACAACTCTTAAGTACCAACTCAACCGAAATCAGGTTAAACTGTGTAGTTTTAGTCGTAAACCGTTCATAGATAGAGAAAAATACCGCCCCACTATTTTGCTGTCATGAGCACAATGTCAAATCAATATGGCTGGAAGTTTTCTTTTGGTTCTGAAGAAGATTCTTTGGATCTAAACATTAACTCTGTTTTCCTCCCCACAGACGTTGCTGGACCTACTGAGATTCTCCAGCATTTTCTGTATTTATATCAGATTACCAGCTTCTCTAGTATTTTGCTTTTATGTTAGAATGATTTTTGGATCGATTAAGCTCTCATTTACGTTCAATGCTTTAATTCTCTTTAATCCCAGATTGCTATGTCCTGTGTCCAAGTACCCCTGTCTGCCAACATATAGTTATACCTTCTCCTTAAACAACTCAATTGATGATGCATCCACGGCCTTACAGCAGCAATCCAATTCATATTTTCACAACTCTCTATGCAAGGATATTTTTCTTCTCCTCGGAGTACGTTACAACAATTCGATATTGCGGTGAAACCATCATTATCCGTTGTGCTTGGGAATGGCTGTTGCAGGTTATAAAAATATTTACAGCCCTGCTTCGTATGCATCTTGGGATGAAAAAAATAAGTTGTAAACTGTCTTAAACTTTTCAATGTGCAGTCGAGACCCCAAGTGGTCAGGAGTTGAAATTTTGGGATCCAAAGTGCAATGGCTACTGTGGAACTCCAACCAAGTTATGAGAGCTTTGCTTCTTCTGTAACGTGATGCGGAGGTGCTGGTGATGGACTGGTTTGGGCAAAGTCAGATGTCACATGACACCAGGTTATAGTCCAACAGGTTTATTTAAAATCAGAAGCTTTGGGAGCGCTGCCCCTTTGTTGGGTAGCTTGACCTGATTAACCTGTTGGACTATAACCTGATGTTGTGTGACTTCTGATTTTGCCCACTCTAACAGGTCTCTCAAAGCAACCTGCAATTCACTCTCACAATACTCACTGAGGGGTCTTCACAGTTTTCAGATTTTTGAAATGGTGTCATAGGGCAGGAAGGTTTGGGAAGTACAGATCTTAACCACTTCACTCACATTTCATGCATAATTTACCTTTGCAAGTAAAATAAGTTTCAAGTGCTTGGATTCATCTCTTTCTAATGTCACTTGCAGATTACATCAATATCACGATCATTAATTCTTTAAAATGTACTAGATTGTGTTTAACACCATTTAGGCACTCGTCAATAACCCATTATTTTTAATGATGCTGTGTTGTATATCCTTTCCTGTACATATCAGAAGCCTAGACGATAAGTAAAGATCTGCAAGAAAAGAAAATGGAGGTTTTTAAAAGTGTGGTCATTAAGACATCTGCTGCAAATTTCACATACTATCCAAAAGGCAAATGAAGAGCTGTTTGAAATGGCATGAGCAAAAATAACTCTGAAAAGTGACATGCAGAATAGGATGTCAGTATTTCAGCCATTGTTCGTGTCTTTTCCAGGAGGCAAAGTGATGGCAGCAGAAAGAGGTCTGATCCCAGTTCTGAGGAAGTGTCACTTGACCCGAAACATTAACTCTGATTTCTCTCCACAGATACTCCAGATCTGCTGAACTTTTCCAGCAATTTCTGTTTTTGTTCCACGTCTAGTTGGATAACAGATGACACAGGTGGTGGTTAGATGTGCTACTGTGGGTGAGGATGGCACGACATAGACAAACATGGTGTACCAATGCAACAGATTCCTAAATGGCAGAAATGGAGACCAGCAGGAACAACAGTCTAATAATGGGCAATTCAGTTAAAAGAGTCATCAGTGAATAAGTGCATCATTAATCAGTCCCAGGGATTCTGCATACGCCAAGGAGATATGTAAAAGTTTCCTTCTGTAGGTTCTCCAACTTAGAAATACAGGTTCACTTTGGAGGCTACAGTCTTACAGCCTTTTTGTGACAGCAGCCTCTCTTCTGGGTAGTAGACCATACTGCTTGCAATTGTGGTGACAATGCTCTCATTGATCTTTTTATCCCTGGATGCAATTTCCGCTCTCACGCAGGACTCAACATGTTTGAACTCCAGGGGTAGGAAGGGAATGAAATGATCAATCAAGTTGTGTTGGATAAGGTCAGTCTGCCAGAAACCACCTACAAGGAAAATATTTTTAAATGTTAATAATTCTCCTTTTTATGATTTTCAGAATGAAAAAAAATTGAGTACTCCCCTTTCAGTGTTAATTTCTCTCCTGCAGACATGACTCCAATGTTCATTACTCTCCACTGCCACCAAACCCCAACTCATTATTTTAGTGATCATTGGCCGTTTGAGACTTGTTAAAAAATTATTTGGTCATTTCCAGGATGTGTGTGTCGCTGGCTGGACCAGCATTTACTGCCCATCCCCAGTTCTTTTTGAGAAGAGGTGTTAGGCTGTCTTCTTGAGCCAATGGCGTTGTATTGTGTAGGTACACCCACTGTGCCATCAGGGAGGGGATTCCAGGATTTTGACCCAGCGATACTGAAAGGACTTTGGCATATTTTCAGGTCAGTATGGTGCGTGGCTTGGAGGGATACTTTCAGGTGGTGTTGCCCCATTGCATTTACCACCCTTGGCCTTCTAGATGGAAGTGGTTGTAGGTCTGGAAGGCGTTGTTGAAGGAGTCTTGGTGAATTTATGCAGTGCATCTTGTAGATGGTACATACTGCTGCTACTGATTGTCAATGGTGGAGTGACTAAATGTTTGTGGATGTGGTGCAAATCAAGCAGGCTGCTTTGTCTTGCATAGTGTCATGCTTCCTCAGTACTGTTGGAGCTGCACTCATCCAAGCAAGTGGAGAGTACTCCATTACATTCCTGACTTGTGCATTGTGAACAGGCTTTGGGGAGTCACAGGATGAGTTTTATTCTAAATTCATTCACAGGATGAAGGTGTCACTGGCTAGGCCAGCATTTTTTGTCCATCCCTAATTGCCCAGAGGGCAGTTAAGAGTGCGTCACATTGCTGTGGGTTTGGAGTCACATGTAGGCCAGACAGGTTAAGGATGGCAGATTTCCTGACATTTGTAAAGGCAAACCCAGGTGGGCTTTTCCTGAATCAGCAATTGTTTCACTGTCATCATTAGGCCCTAAATTCCAGATCTTCTATTGAATTCAAATTCTACAATCTGCTGTGGTGGGTCAGGGTTAGGGTTAACCATTATATTCCCCTTTTTTGCCATGAATTTATGTTGTTAAAGAAACTCTACAGCTTCATGTGACTTTATTTCAGTGACCGACCACCACATAAACCAAAATAAAAACAATGTTCTATCAAGCTAGGTTTAATTCTGGGATCCGGAGACATTGTTCACCAGCTGGGATCATAACAATGTAGACAGCTGTTCAAGAATGGAGCTGTGGTGGGGAAGAAATGTGAAGCAGACAAAGTATATTTTGCCAATTGCAAGTTTTATGCATTACTTTATTCCCTATTGTAAGTGATGTGTACTCACTGTTGTTGTTGTTGAAAACTGTCGAGGAGAGTTCCTCTTCCAGCTGACTCAGTGTAATGCTCTCCCTTGCCTTTCCATTCATCAAAACACTTAAGGTAAATTCACTTATCTTGTCACCGCCAGTATTGCTTTCGGATTAAACAAAACACAATCAAGTGTCATTGGTCATCCCCAAAAGGAAGACATCACTCCAAGAGGGAATTCAAGAAAGTTAGCAAGGAGTAAACATGTGGGACTTGTTACCTCACGGAGTGGTTCAGACAAATAGTGTAAATAAAATTTGGAGGAAGATAGATAGATGCATCAGAGAAAACTATGCTAATAAGTTTAGATGAGGAAGAATGGGAGGGACAGGAGGAATCTCTTATGGAGTATAAATACTGTCATTGACCAGGACGGGAGGAATCTCTTATGGAGTATAAATACTGTCATTGACCAGGACGGGAGGAATCTCTTATGGAGTATAAATACTGTCATTGACCAGGACGGGAGGAATCTCTTATGGAGTATAAATACTGTCATTGACCAGGACGGGAGAAATCTCTTATGGAGTATAAATACTGTCATTGACCAATTGGGCTGAATGGTTGGTTTCTTTTCTGTAGCACTAACAAAATGCAATGGGTGAATAGCCAAGGTCATCCCCCAAGGGTAGGGGAGTCCAAAACGAGAGTAGATAAGTTTAAGGTGAGAGGGGAAATATTTAAAAGGGACCTAAGGGGCAACTTTTTCCACGCAAAGGGTGGTGTGTGTATGGAATGAGCTGCCAAAGGAAGTGATGGAGGCTGGTACAATTACAACGTTTAAAAGGCATCTGGATGGGTACATGTATAGGAAGGATTGAAAAGGATATGGGCCAAATGCTGGCAAATGGGACTATTTTAATTTAGGATATCCGGTTGCCATGGATAAGTTGGACCGAAGCGTCTGTTTCTGTGCTGTAAAACTCTATAACTTTGGCAGGAAGAGGCACTTTTAAAGTCATTCAGGGTTTCTTCTGCTTCATTGCAAAATGTTTACATTTAATTTCATGGTGGAACCTATTTACAATGGACAATTTTCGCCTACCTCACAGGGCAGGAATCCAATGAATCGAATGGAATATCACTCTACCCCTGTTCAACATTGCTCTCAGCTGACTTTGATAGGAAGTTAAGCCACCGTATAAAACCAGTACTGCACCCAATCGCATCAGTTGGAGTTGGTTGAAAGGTTAGAGAATTGTCCTATGGTGTCACCTTCTCAGAAATAGCACAACTCTCCAGCCAAGTAAAAGGTTAATAATCACAAGTGGGAACCTTACCCAGTTTTTTCCATCCTAATCGTTACCTTAAGAATATGAATATTGCTTTTCTGTAATCTACTTTGTCGACATCACTGCTATAGTCCAGGAAAGGTTTGATTGCATTGATGAGGCCTGGATGCATTTTGTCCATTTCATCAAAGATAAACATTGATTGGGCACAGAGTGAAACATTTCCACGAATCCACGTCTGTAAGTTATTCTGCAGAATGAAAAAAAGGTACCCCCATCTTTAGATGCCTGCTTCATCTCTACATCTTAAGCAAAAAAAATCCTCCATTCACTTAAGACATAACAAGGTGTGGAGCTGGATGAACACAGCAGGCCAAGCAGCGTCTTAGGAGCAGGAAGGCTGACATTTTGGCTCTAGGCCCGAAACATCAGCTTTCCTGCTCCTAAGATGTTGCTTGGCCTGCTGTGTTCATCCAGCTCCACACCTTGTTATCGCGGATTCTCCGGCATCTGCAGCTCCTATTATCTCTCCTCCATTCACTTTTTTGGTGTTATTAGTTCCTTTAAAAATAAATTAAAATAATTAATTGGGAGAATGTTTTCCTTCTGGTTAGGGAGCTTAGTCTCAGGATGAGGTTAGCCATTTAGGACTGACATGAAAAATATCACTGGAAGAGTTGTAATCTTTGGAATTTTTTACTGCATAGCGTGAATTTCTTATTTATTTGTTCATTGCATGTAGGTGTTGCTGGCTGAGCTAGCATTTATCTTTTGAACACTTGCAGGGTACCACTTCAGAGGGCATTTAAGAGTTAACTACATTTCTGTGGGTTTGGAGTCACATGCAGGCGTGACCAGGTAAGTATAGCAGATTTCCTTCTCTTAAAGTCATTAGCAGACCAGATAGGTTTTCATGACAATGAACGATGGTTATATGGTCGATATTAAACTAACATTTTATTCCAATTTTTTTACTGAGCTTCAGTATCATCACTTTCCATGGTAGGATTCAAACCAACATTCCCAGAACACTAACAGTAAAAACAAAGTGCTGCAGAAATTAAGCATGTCTGGCAGCATTTGTGAAGATAGAAACAGAATAAATAAAAAGACTTCCCTTTGGAACCAAAGAAGAGTCATATCAGACTCAAAACATTAACTGTTTCTCTCTCCACAGTTGCTGTCCAATTTGCTAGAGTTTCTCCAGCTCTTTCGGTTTTAATTTCAAATCTCCAGCATCTGCTTTACTTCGCTTTATTTTATTCACCAAAACATTAGTCTGGAACTCTGGACTACTGATCTGGTGACATTATCACTGTGCCACTGCCTTCCCATGCTTGTTGTTGAATATATTCAAGGCAGAAAGTCAATAAAGTTTTGGACCTGAAGGGAATCAATGGCAATGGAGATGGTTTGAGGAAGTGGAGTTCAGGTTAAAGATCAAGATATAACCAGTGGAGTACCACAAGTATCATTCCTAGAACCTCAAATAATCACAATCTATGTTGATGACTTGGAGAAGGGGACAGAGAATAACATACACATTTTCTGATAATAGAAAAGTAGGTGAGAGGACTGATTGTGATAAGGACATAAAAGAATCTGGAAAGAGGTCTAGATAGGTTGAGTAAGTGGGCAAAACTTGGCAGCTTGAGTTTAATGTAGGAAAGTGTGAACTCATGCATTTTGTAGGAAGAATCAAAGGCAGACTATTATTTAGGTGGAGAGAAACTCCAGCACAGAGGGTCCTGGGTATAATTATGCATGAAACACCAAAGGTTCCCATGCAGGTGTAACAAGTAATTAAGCTATAGGTTTGGAGTTATAAAAGGAAAATTGTGTTACATCTGTACAGGATGTTGGTGATGCTGAACCTGAACTACCATACAGATTTTATCCCCATGTATTATATGAGAAAGGGTGTGCTGATGTTGGAGACAGCTTAAAACAGATTGACCAGGCTGATTTTTGCAATGCAGGAGTTCACTTATCATGAAGGAATAAAGAGATTCAGCCTTTATTCATTAGTGTTCAGAAAAATGAGGGATCATCTTATGAAACATGCAAGATTCTGAGGGCGCGTGACAGAACAGATGTTGAGGAGATGTTTCTGCGTATGGGAATATCTCAAACTTCAGTACAAGGATAGAGAATAAGGGAACACTCATTTAAAACTGAATTGCAAACAAATGTCTTCTCTTAGATAGAATGCCTTGAATTCTCTATCCCAGAGAGTTGTGGAGACTGGGTCGCTGAAATATCAGAGAGTTGAGGACTATGATGAGCTCCACCAAAGAGGAATTTAGGCCTCAGGCAGATCAGCCACAATCTTGACCATGAATGGCAGGGCAGGCTTGAGGGGCTAAACTGTCTACTCCAACTGCTACACCTTGTGACTTTGCTTTTATGTTTACAGAGCTATTGGAGAGCGAAGTCCAGAATTTTGACCCAGCAATAGCGAAGAAACAATCAATCAACAACTAGCAATTGTTCTTGAAGTCCCATGACAAAAGGAAACACAACAAACTTGAGATTAACGCAGCATTGTAAATGAAACAGAAATCAGGATTTTGATGTATCCATGTGTTAATAATACTACACATTTATTATTAAATTCTTGTTAACAATAATAATAATGCAAGGATTACCTGATACCGGTCAATGAACTGAACATGAGGAAAATGGAGAGTTGACACAAATACATGGATGTACTGGCTGTATAATCCTTTTCTATAAAGGTTCTGGGCTACTAAACGACTAATAAAGTTCTTGCCAGTGCCACTGTTACCATGTAGAGACATGGTCAGGGGTTTCTTGGGATCAGGGTTACTTAAAGAACCCTTAAGTGCTTTGATGATCACTTCGCTTGCGATGTGTTGTCCAAACAGTTTCTTTGTGAAATCCTCCTCTAAACCTACATTAAAGAATAGCAAAAAACAGGCACGTTAACAAAGGAAAAAAATGACATTCATATAGGATTTACATGATCCCTGGTTGCCCTGTGTGCATTACAGCCAACAAAGCCATTTTGAAGTATATGTGCTATTTTAACATAGGCAGCCACTTTGGAAGCAGCAAGCTCTCACACGCTGTAATGTGAAACTGTTCTGATCATCTATATTTTTACGTGCTGTTGACTGGGCGGCACAGTGGCTCATTGGTTAGCACTGCTGCCTCACAGCACTAGGCACTGAGGTTCAGTTGCACCTTCGGGCTACTATCTGTTTGGAATTTGTACATTCTCCCCATGTCTGCGTGGGTTTGCTCCGGGTGCTCCGGTTTCCTCCCACAGTCCAAAGATGTGCAGGTTAGGTGGATTGGCCATGCTAAATTGTCTGTAGCATCCAGGGTTGTGCAGGCTGGGCGCATTAGCCACGGGAAATGCAGGGTTACAGGGATAGGGTAGGGGGTGGGATACTGTTTGGTGGGGACTCAATGAGCCAAATGGCTTGCTTCCACACTGTAGGGGATTCTACGACTGTATGATTAAGGGGTAAGTGGTGTTAATTGAGGACTCAGGGGAAAGCTCCCCTCTTTACTTCAAAATCATGCCATGGAATGTTATACATCCACCTGAGAGGACAAGCCGGGCCTTGATTTAATGTGCCGTATTTGCAAGATGGCATCTTTGGGGGCGCAGCATCCCCTCAGTACTGCATTTAGGACTTTCTCTCGCCAGGTTTCTGGAGTCAGATTTCAATCTACATACTGTGCTTCCTAAACATTTTCCCACTATGATCCCATTTTGACTTCTGAAAATTGTTGCAACCCCTCTGAGAAATGAGAGACTAAGAACTGCAGTTACAGTCATTGAGTCACAGAGATATACAGCATGAAAACGGACCCTTCGGTCCAACTCGTCCATGCCAACCAGATATCCTAAATTAATCCAGTCCCATTTGCCATCATTTGGCCCACATACCTCTAAACTGTTCCTATTCATATACGCATCAAGATGCCTTCGAAATGTTATAATTGTACCAGCCTCCATCACTTCCGCTGGCAGCTCATTCCATACACACACCACCAACTGCATGAAGGAGTTGCCCCTTAGCTTCCTTTTAAATCTTTCCCCCTTACCCTAAACCAATGTCCTCTAGTTTTTGATTCCCCCAATCCAAGCAAAAGACCTTGTCTATTCACCCTATCCATGCCCCTCATGATTTTATAAACTGCTAAAAGATCACCCCTCAGCCTCTGAGACTCCAGGAAAAATAGCCTCAGCCTATTCAGCTTCTCCCTGTAGCTCAAACTTTCTAACCCTGGCAACATTGTTGTAAGTCTTTTCTGAACCCTTTCAAGTTTCACAACATCCTTCCTGCAGCAGGGTGAACAGAATTTCACATAGTATACCAAAAGTGGCCTAACCAATGTCTTGCACAGCCACAGCATGACATCCCAACTCCTATACTCATTGATAACAAGGTGTAGAGCTGGATGAACACAGCAGGCCAAGCAGCATTATGCTCTGTTCATCCAGCTCTACACCTTGTTCTCTCGGATTCTCCAGCATCTGCAGTTCCTATTATCTCTCCTGTACTCAATGCACTGTCAAATAAAGGCAAGCACACTTAAATGCACACTTCTTCACTATCCTATCTACTGTGACTCCACTTTCAAGGAACTATGAACCTGCACTCCAAGGTCTCGTGGGTCAGCAACACTCCCCAATTAAGTATATCAGCCCTGCCCTGATTTGCCTTGCCAAAATGCAGTACCTCACATTTGTCCAAATTAAACTCTGCCACTCCTCAGTCCATTGGCCCATCTGAACAAGATCCCATTATACTGTTACAATGATCTGTCTGAGATGAAGTAATAACTTGGTCAGAAATCCATGATGACCATTGATACCTTGGAGCTCTTAATCCCAAAATGTCAGCATAGGACCCTACTTCAGGTCCTGACCTCCAGTTTGGGAAGCCCTGATCTACAACCATTTGTCTTGAATGTCTAGACTGCTACCAACAGTGCCACAACTTAAACTGTTGCTAATTACATTCCAATCGCTGCGGATTAATCCAATTGACAATAATCACGCGACATTACAGCCCCTTGAACACAACACTGTCAGCGAGACCATAGTTCATGTTTTATAAATACCATTCCCCTATTTGCAATCGCGGCATAGTCAATTCACACTGCTGGGGCATGCATTATAGGAGAACCACAACACCTCCCCCCTCCCAACCCCGCGCACCTGTATGAAGAAATACTGGATAGGCTGGTGTTGTTCCCTGTATAGAGAGGAGGCTGTGGGAAAATCTGATTTGAGATGTGCAAAACTGAGAGGTGCCTGGATAGAGTGAATGGGAAACACTTGTTTAGCAAAGTAAGAAAATCAGTGAAAAAGGGACAACAATTTAAAGTGGTTGGTAGATTAGTGAGGAGATGAGGTAAAGGTTTGTACCCAGACGATAGCAGGAGTCTGAAACTCAATGTCTGAAAATGGAGTCAAGGCAGAAAACCTTGGATCTGTCAGAGGTGTCTAGACTTTAAACTGAAGTCCCATAACATCCAACAAAAAAATGCTGGGAAGTGGGATTAGGCTGTATGTCTTGTCATTCAGCCTCACAGACAAGATGGCCTAAGGAGATGCTTTCTGTTCTGTAAACATTTTACAATTCTACGAAGAATACACTGGTATTAAACAAAGTACAGTTGGGTCAGCAAACTCAGGCACCTGTTTCTCACGCAATTCTTGAAGCTTGAATTGTGGTTAGATGTGCCTGATGTAGCAACTTCAAATGTGAATTTTGGTCCGAGGAAAGCGTATATAGATTTGCACATGTAACAATACCTTTAGCACCTTCTGTCACACTTCTAACAAAGTCCAATGTCCCAAGGTGCTTCAGACGAGTGTTAAATTTGATTCCAAAACACAAAGCGGCCAAAGTTACCAACTCTACAAGCAAATCTGCAGTACATTTAATCAGGTCATAACGGAATGCCACTGACAGAGCTAACACAGCAATCCCCGAGTAAAACATACAGTTAGAAAGCAGTTTAAGTTATGGGTACTTAAATACAAAAGATTGACCTTTCACATTCAGTGCGATCCAATTCTCATCACAGTACTCGCAGCTTTTGAAATTAATATAAACTTTCAGCAGATAACCTGCTATGACACTTATAATAAACAGGAAGACGTGCTGGCTTGCCATGTCTTGGAGATCTGCTCCTGCTATGTTCTATTTTCATCTGAATGACTGAAAAGCAAATAAGACAGTTATGAAAAGTTTAGTCACTACCATAATCAACCTAAGTTTTCTTGGTTCTTGGGATATGGGCATCGCTGGCTTGCCCAGCATTTATTGACCACAGGGCAGTTTAGAGCCATTGACATTGTTTAGGAGTTGCATGTTAACAGGCCAGGTGAGGACGGCAGATCTCCTTCCCTAAAAGATGTTGTGAACCAAATGATCAGAAACAAAATCAGAAATTGCAGGAAAAGCTCAGCAATTTCTGTTCTTGTTTCTGATTTATAGTATCCGCAGTCTTTGTGGGTTTTGATGATAATGGGCAATGGTGACATGGGTGCCATTACGTGTGCTCTTAATTCCAGAGTTTCAAAAAGATTGAATTCAAATTTCACCATCTGCCACGCTAGGATTCTCCCCCATGACCCTAGAACATTAGCCTGGGGTCCTGGGTTACCTGTCCAGTGAAATTACCACTTTGCCACCACCTCCTTATAGCTTTAATCAGCGTTATCTTATGTATGTACTATCTACGGTTTGGTGAATGAGACTTGTGTCTCAGTCAGCAAGTTGTGGATTCAAGTCTCACTTCTGGGAGTTGAGTACAAAGTTCTTGACTGATTCTCCTTTGTGGAAGGAAGTGTTTCTTAAACTCAATGATATTGGGAACTTCCTCTCTGATGAAGGATGTAGGCCGAAACTTCATCTTTTGTGCTCCTGAGATGCTGCTTGGCCTGCTGTGTTCATCCAGCTCCACACTTTGTTATCGCTGTTTCTTAAATCCACTGCTCAGGAAATCAAACTGTCATATTTAGATCAGTGACAATGGGAACTGCAGATGCTGGAGAATCCAAGATAATGAAGTGTGGAGCTGGATGAACACAGCAGGCCAAGCAGCATCTCAGGAGCACAAAACTGACGTTTTGGGCCTAGACCCTTCATCAGTCTCTCTGATGAAGTGCCTAGGCCCGAAACGTCAGCTTTTGTGCTCCTGAGATGCTGCTTGGCCTGCTGTGTTCATCCAGCTCCACACTTCGTTATCTGTCATATTTAGATGACGCTTTCTATTCCTAGACTCCCAACCCAATGAAAATAAGTTCTATGTAATTTGTCTGCTCCCCTCCATATATTGAAAACATTGATCAAAATCACCCCTTGAACTTTTAAATTTATGAAAAACACAGACATGTTGTCAAAGCCATTTTTCCTTGCATTCATCAGCACAGATGCAAGAATTCCAAATTTCCACGGGTATAGCAATGAATGCTGTTTGAGAAATAGCATGCTGATTGGTTAGCAAGTGAACACTGATTGGTTGAGGCTTTGCCAGGTAAGGGAATGCAACAGGGAACACTAGCCCTGTGGCTTTCAAAATGCTGTCCTGTTGTCATGTGACATGCAGAAATGCATATGTGCAAAGAATTTATAGGCAGAGAGATCAATGGGCATAGAGATCAAAAGATTATACAAGTGGTGTGGCATGGACTGTTGAATAATAAGTCTCTGCAGATGATCAAAATTGTCAGGCGGTATGAATAAGGTGTCAACAGCTGAATAGGAAATAGAGCAAATGATCTATAATCCAATTAATTGAGGCAGAAAGATAATTCCAAAAAATTTAAAATAAGGTGGTGCTGGAGACAAACCAAACAGCTGGAATAACATGCTGAACAAAGTAACAAATAATCCAAAACTTACAAACTAATTAAGGGAGAGAGAACGTTGTTATTAAGGTGATGATGTTAAAGCAGGATAGTAAGGAAGATTTAACAAATACAGAACAGTGTGATGGTTCAACATGTAATGCAAACTAATCTGGTCAGTACTTTATGTGGGGGGGAGAGAGATAATGGGAACTGCAGATGCTGGAGATTCCAAGATAATAAAATGTGAGGCTGGATGAACACAGCAGGCCAAGCAGCATCTCAGGAGCACAAAAGCTGACGTTTCGGGCCTAGACCCTTCTTCAGAGAGGGGGATGGAGTGAGGGTTCTGGAATAAATAGGGAGAGAGGGGGAGGCGGACCAAAGATGGAGAGAAAAGAAGATAGGTGGAGAGGAGAGTATAGGTGGGGAGGGGATAGGTCAGTCCAGGGAAGACGGACAGGTCAAGGAGGTGGGATGAGGTTAGTAGGTAGGAAATGGAGGTGCGGCTTGGGGTGGGAGGAAGGGATGGGTGAGAGGAAGAACAGGTTAGGGAGGCAGAGACAGGTTGGTTAAAATAGTATCAGAGATAATGGGAACTGCAGATGCTGGAGATTCCAAGATAATAAAATGTGAGGCTGGATGAACACAGCAGGCCAAGCAGCATCTCAGGAGCACAAAAGCTTTATGTGGGATCTTGCTTTTTTTTATTCCTGAGATGTGGGCATCCCTGACTATGGCAGCATTTACTGCCTATCCCTAGTTGCTCAGAGAGCAGGTATGCGTCAACCATATCATTGTAGGCCTGGGGTCATATGTAGGCCCGGACAAGGTAAGGATGGCAGATTTTCTTTCCTAAAGGACATGAGTGAATAAGATGGAGTTTCGCCTCAACAATTAGTAATGGATTCATGGTCATCATTAGACTCTTAACTCCAGATTGAATTCCGATTCCCCCGTCTGCCATGGTGGGAGTCGAACTCGCCAAATTCCTGAATCAATGGTTTAAGCTATAATATCACTACACCGCTCCCCTCCCCATGTGCGCAAGCTGCTTTAATCTCTCCTGTAAGTGACTGTTATTTCGAAACTTCCGGGAAGGCGCTACGTAAATGTAAGTCTTCCATCATGTTTATATGCCAAAATATGGTACTATACATAAAAGTCCATGATACATTTGCACTTTTGTTATAAGAATTCAAACTGCTACCTTTAATTGTGCTCGTTTCAGGTCTGTCCGCCCTGAGGTTCAACTTTTTGCAAAGCTCATGTAAAAGATTCGAAGCCGGACAGAGTGAACGAGTTTATCACTTTCTGAAGGAATTTTCTCAAACTTCTGGCCCCGTGGTTGGTTGTCATTGTCAGGTCAAAAAACACCCCAAACAAACAAAACTCACTCCGACCCGTCTGATGTCCGCCTTTAAAACGCATTCAGCCATGACTCTGGAAAGAGAAAACGAAAGTTACGTTTCACTTCCTGAGCAGCAAACCGGTTGGACTTTCGTCTCACCAGCTTATCCGTGGACAGGGGAGAGAAAAGATCCCAGCTTCCCCCCCACAACGCTCACAGTCCTTAACCCCTAACCAAGTCTCTCTCTCTCCCCATTCTATCCTCTTCACCCCCTCCCTCATACCACAACTCTCTCTGCCCAATACACTACTTGTTCACTCCCCCAACTCGGCTACCCTCCTCATCCTCCAAGCCCCTTATACCAACACCTCTTCGAAATCCCAACTCACTTTCAACCCACCCACTCTCACTACCCTCCTTCCTCGCCCATTTGAATCTTTCATCACACCTCAGCCTCCCAGTTTCCTTAATCCCTCCCCTCGTTCCCTTACCTCATCACACACTCACCTCCTTCTCCACTTCTTTATTATAGAATTCCTGCAGTGTGGAAGCAGGCTGTTCGGCCCCTTGACCACACAGACCCTCCAAAGAACATTCCACCCAGACCCACCCCCCAACCCTGCATTTCCTCATGGCCAATCCACCTAGCCTGAGCACCTTTGGACTATGAAACCCAGGTAGGCACAGGGAGAACATGCAAACTCCACACAAACAGTCACCCAAGATTGGTATCGAACCTGGGTCCCTGATGCTGTGAAGCAGCAGTGCTAACCACTGAGCCACCGTGCCACCCCATCATTCCACCCTCCACTCTAAACCTAAACATGATGCATTAACCTTAAACAAACTCTTGAGAATACTGATGTAACTCAGCTGGTGTGGCAGCATCTGTGGAGGGAATCTGAAGGACAGACATAGCCAACTCAAACGAATAATGTGATTGGGGCAGTACGGTGGCTCAGTGGTTAGCACTCTCAGCCTCACAGCACCAGGGACCTGAACCCAGGTTCAGTTCCGGCCTCGGGCGACTGTCTGTGTGGAGTTTGCACATTCTTCCCATGTCTACGAGGGTTTCCTTCCACAGTCCAAAGATGTGGAGGGTAGGTGGATTGGCCACGCTAAATTGCCCCATAGTGTTCAGGGAGGTGTAGATTAGATAGGCTACAGGGTTATGGGGTGATGGGTTTGAGTCGGATGCTCCGAGGTTCGGTGTGGACTTGTTGGGCCAAAGGGCCTGTGTCCACACTGTAGGGATTCTGATTCTGAACTCTGTTACCTCTTCGAAGGAAATCAGTAAAATCATCAATCCTGACTTCCCCACTGGCAACCTGTGTTAATGGGTCCATTGTGGATATTTCTAATCAATTGGTTCAGGGATGTTATGACACACCTCTAGAGCGTGTGGTACTTGAATCTCTGATCACCTGTCCTCAACGACCCCGCCCCCCCCCAAACAAGCTGTGGTGTTTACAATATACATTTAATGATATAGACGAAGGTATTAAAAGTAATATTAGCAAATTTGCTGATGACACAAAGCTGGGTGGCAGTGTGAAATGTGAGGAGGATGTTATGAGAATACAGGGTGACTTGGGCAGGTTAGGTAAGTGGACGGATGCATGGCAGATGCTGTTTAATGTGGATAAATGTGAGGTTATACACTTTGGTGGCAAGAACAGGACGGCAGATTACTACCTCAATGGAGTCAAGTTAGGTAAAGGGGAAGTACGACGAGATCTAGGTGTTCTTGTACATCAGCCAATGAAAGCAAGCATGCAGGCACAGCAGGCAGTGAAGAAAGCTAATGGCATGCTGGCCTTCATGACAAGAGGAATTGAGTATAGGAGCAAAGAGGCCCTTCTGCAGCTGTACAGGGCCCTGGTGAGACCGTACCTGGTGTATTGTGTGCAGTTTTGGTCTCCAAATTTGAGGAAGGACATTCTTGCTATTGAGGGAGTGCAGCGTAGGTTCACAAGGTTAATTCCCAGAATGGCGGGACCATCATATGTTGAAAGATTGGAGCGACTGGGCTTGTATACACTTGAGTTTAGAAGGGTGAGAGGGGATCTGATTGAGATGTATAAGATTATTAAGGGATTGGACACTCTGGAGGCAGGAAGCATGTTTCTGCTGATGGGTGAGTCTAGAACCAGAGGACACGGTTTAAAAATAAGGGGTAGGCCATTTAGAACAGAGTTGAGGAGAAACTCCTTCACCCAGAGAGTGGTGGATCTGTGGAATGCTCTGCCCCAGAAGGCAGTGGAGGCCAAGTCTCTGGATACTTTCAAGAAAGAGATGGATAGCGCTCTTAAAGATAGTGGGATCAAAGGTTATGGGGATAAGGCAGGAACAGGATACTGATTGTGGATGATCAGCCATGATCATAATGAATGGTGGTGCTGGCTCAAAAGGCCGAATGGCCTACTTCTGCACCTGTTGTCTATTGTCTATTATCATAGGGTAATACAGCACAGAAACAGACCATTTGGCCCAACTAGTCCATGCTAAACATAATCTGAAACTATACTAGCCCCACTGCCTGCATTTGATCAATATCGCTCCAAACATTTCTCATTCATGTACTTATTCAAATGACTTTTAAGCATTGTTATTGTACCCACATCCAGCACTTCTTCTGGAAGTTCACTCCACCCACACAAACCACCCTCTGTGTAAAGAAATTGCCTCTCATGTCATTTTTTAAATCTTTCTTCTCACCTTATAAATATGGCCTCTAGTCTTGAAATCCACCAACTTAGGAAAAAGACTTCTGCCATACACCTTATCTACACCCCTCATGATTTTATAAACCTCTATAAGGTCGTCCCTCAGCCTCCAATGCTCCAATTAAAAAGCCACAGCCTATCCAGCCTTTCCTTGTAACTCAAACTCCCTATTCCCAGCACTTGTTCAGCTGTAAATCCCCCCCCAATTCCAAACTCCAACCCATCCTCCACTCTAAATTCCTCCCAATCACTGTCACCAATCCTGCCCCTTCTATTTCATGTCTCCTGTCTTCTGATCCCACTTCTCCAACATACCCCTCTCGTCCACACCCCACCCCTCCACCGAGTGCCCTGGGCTTCCTCATGCTATGCTGCTTGAATTTATGTGTAAAAATTGTTGAATTTGAGGTCCAGTTACAAAAACAGGTAAATGCTCTAATTCCTTAAGCAGTAACATATTCTAACAGCAACGAGGAAGCAAGGGTAACTGGATGGAGGGTTAGGTTGAGTTGAATGACTGTGGTATGACAGATAGGAGATGGTTAAAGTGGGTACTTCTGATGGAATAAAAAAGAGGGGTATCGCTGAGATGGAAGGAGTGGAGGATTAGTGAAACGATGAAGGTAAAACGTATTTGTTGGGGAAATGGGTTGGATGACAACACAAATGATTGGGTAAGAGAGTGGGAAGGGAGTTGCTAATTAAAGTCAAAATGATCATGCAAGCTCTTCCTCAAGCTTATCGTCGACTCCTTTCCCTTCCCTGACTCCCCAACGCCTGTCACTGATCTACAAGGCACAAGTTAAGATTGTGAAGGAGCACTCTTCACTTGCCTGGATGGGTGCAGCCCCAACATCATGCAAAAATGTTGACACCATCCAGGACAAAGTAGCTTGCTTCATTGGCACTACATCCACAAGCATCCGCTCCCTCCATCAATGACGCTCAGTAACAGCAGTGTGTACTGTCTACAACATGCACTGCAAAAATTCACCAAAGATCCTCAGGCAGCACCTTCCAAACCCACGACCACTTCCATCTAGAAGGACAAGGGCAGCAGATACATGGGAACACCACACCCTGCAATTATCCCTCCAAGTGACTCACCATCCTGACTTGGAAATACATCACTGTTCCCTCACTGTTGCTGGATCAAAATCTTGGAATTCCCTCCCTAATAGTATTGTGGGTCAACCCACAGTAAGTAGATTGCAGCAGTTCAAAAAGACAGCCCACCACCACCTTCTCAAGGGCAACTAGGGACAGACAATAAATGTTGGCCAGCCAGTGATGTCCATGTCCCACAAATGAATAAAACAAAAGAGTGACTCCTTGCTCTAAAGTTCTGTTTCTCATCCATTGAAGCTTTCCAATTTTAAAGCTAGATAAAACAATTATCCAGTTAGATAGGATCCACGACTGGCTGCATACTTATTTCACCAGTTGGTTCCCAAAAATGGGGTTTCAAATTCAAGCTCGCAATCTCTTCAATGTTGGCTTCTGCTTATGACCGGATATCAAATCCTTATTGGAGCTTTGGACATTAAGTCAAAATGCATTCACCAGGATGTTGCACTGAACATCAAAGGTACAGCATCTGCAGTTTGTTAAGCCAACAGCTGCCTCCTCCCCAAATCTTCAGACACTTTTGAACAGCAGTCTATAATATTCAGAGATCCTTCCCAGTGCAGCACACTTTGAAGGAGGTGTGTGTGTGTGTGTGTGTGTGTGTGTGTGTGTGTGTGTGTGTGTGTGAGAGAGAAAGAGGCCAAGCAATAAAGCGACTCTTTCCAATCAGATTGAAGGATTCTCACTGAGAGAGGCAGAGTTTAAACTGCGAAGTCAGCAGTGCCTTTGTGGGTAATTGCGTCACCTCTTCATAAGAGGGTTATGCATTCAATTCCTCTTCAGGACACATGTAAAACAATTTAGGTTGATGCTCCAGCACTGTGCTGAGTGATGAAGATTTATTACTTGGAAACTGGAGGCTGAATTCTGACAAATTTTGGCCAGGTGCTATTTTTGGAGAGCGTCGTGCGGGGTTTCCTGCCAAGGCCCATGGCGACTTTCCTCACATCTTTCACGACTTTCTGCTTATCATCTCATTAACAGCACAATCGGACTCCAAAACGCTTATTTCTCTGCCACAGACGATGGTGGAGGCTCAGCCGTAGAGTCATACAGCACAGAAACAGACCCTTCAGTCCATCCAGTCCATACTGAACATAATCCCAAAATGAACTACCTGCTTCCTCCTGGCCTGTATCCCTCCAAATTTTTCCTAGTCATGTACTTATCCAAACGTCTTTTAAGTGCCCACATCTACACTTCACATTGAGTATATATCCAAGGCTGAAATCAATAGGTTTGTCAATATTTAAAAATCAAAGGATATCAGGAGATTAGTGCAATCAAATATTGTTGTAGTAGAAAATCAGCCATGACCTCACTGAATGAGCCCATTCTGCCATTCAGTAAGATCAAGGTTCATCTTTGGTCTCAACTCTACCTTCCTTGCTCTGTAATGTATCCCTTAATTCTCTTAGACCCTGGTAGTATACAGACTTCTGTTCTGGATATACTTAATGACCAAGATTCAACAGCTCTCTGGATTAGAGATTTGTACAGATTAGCAACTCTTGCAGTGAAGACATTTCTTCTCTTCTCAACTTAATTGGCCAATCAGTCATTCTGAGATTGTACCACATGTTCTAAGTTTGTCAACTGGATGAAGCATTTTTCACCATTTACCTTGGCAGTCCCCTAAGGAGTTTTTGTAGTTATCTAAGATCACTTACCATTCTTTTCAAGTCTAGACAGTTACATGAATAGGAAAGGTTTAGAGGGATATGGTCCAAACGCAGGCAAATGGGACTAGTTTAGTTTGGGAAGTCTGGTCAGCATGGACGAGTTGGACCGAAGGGTATGTTTCCATGCCATATGACTCTACGAATGGCAGAATGGGCTAGAATGGCCAAACGGCCTTCTCCTGCATTTACTTCCTATGTTCTTCTGTTCTCAACTCATGATAGAAAGAACTTCCTTGTCAATGCAGCCCTACCATTCTTCTGAAGACACTAGTATATGGCCAGAGAGCAGCAGCCAGAAAAAGTAGGCACAATCTGCTCTGAAAATCATCGCCACTCTAGACACCAGTTTTTCATTGTCAGTTTGTCGATAGAAATCACAAAATGGGAGCTGTCCAATAGCTCTGCATCATTCTCTATGGAGCTCCTGACAAATAAAACCTACTTGAAAGAAAAATTGTGGACTTTTTTTTCTGTTGTTTCATCAAAGACAGCCTGATGAGATAATGATTTTGAGAAGTATAGGACTGTAGAGGTCTGAGGGGGTGGAAGACTGCTGGCCTGTTCTGTTCGGTTAGCAGGACAATGAACTCCTTTTGACAAATAAGATAAGTGACCCTGCCATCTGTCTTCAGACTTCCTGCAAATGCAGAAGGCCAACAGTTTGTTCTTGTGTGGGAATGATAATCTGGAAGTGGATCCATGATCTGTAACTGAGAGTGAATTTGCTTAAACAAGCTATGATTTAATGATGCCCTTTTTGCTCCACTTTTCTCCTTAGTCCCATATGAGTGTAAGTTATTTTGCATGCACTGTTTGCTTTCTTGTGTAGTATCGCTAGAGGGCCTCAGACCCTTAAGTTTAAACCATTGATTGTATTTCCTCAGTGATCATGCAGATTGCTGGTTTTTTTTAATTATTTGCACAGCATCCCCGTTTTTAGTCTGTGTTTGCTCTTGTAATGTTTTTCCAAAGAGATAAGCCGTTGTGCATGTTAAGTTCCACACATCTCTGAGTCGCATGGTTCCAGTTTCAAGCTCCACAAAAGTCAATGGCTGACAGTCCAGAACGAGTGCTGCATTGTTGGCTGCGCCTCTCTCAGGTCAGACTCCAGTCTGGACTGAATAGAATAGAATCAAATCAAATCCCTGCAGTGTGGAAACGGGCCGTTCGGCGCAACAAGTCTACACAAACACTCAGACCATCCAAATCAGGATCATCCCCCTCATCTACACATCCCTGAGCACTAGGGGTAATTTAGCATGGCCAATCCACCCTAACCTACACTTCCCTGAGCACTATGGGTAATTTAGCATGGCCAATCCACCCTAACCTACACTTCCCTGAGCACTATGGGTAATTTAGCATGGCCAATCCACCTAACCTGCACATCTTTGGACTGTGGGAGGAAACTGGAGCACCCGGAGGAAACCCACGCAGACACGGGGAGAACATGTAAACTCCACCCAGACAGTCGCCCGAGGCTGGAATCGAACCTGGGTCCTTGGCGCTGTGAGGCTGCAGTGCTAACCACTGAGCCACCGTGCCGTCAATACAATACAATGCAATATGAATGTAAGTGATCCCAAGGTCATTATTTCCAGGAGGTAGAGGATCATTTCCACCACTGTCCCCATCTCACAATCAACACCACAAAAGGTGTTTATCTGGTCAGTATTGCATTGTTTGCGGAAGCTTGCAGAGCCTCACATATATTGCTATTTTTCCAACATTACAGCAGGGACTACATTTCAAAAGTACTTCATTGCTTCGAAATGTCTGATGGTCAAAGAAATTGCTATAAAAATGCAAATCTTTTAAAATTATTTTCTGTTTAAGTAATAGCGTGAAGTTATGAAATAGATTAGATTAGATTCCCTACAGTGTGGAAACAGGCCCTTCGGCCCAACTAGTCCACAACGCCCTTTGAAGCATCCCACCCAGACCCATGCCCCCATAACCCACACACCCCTGAGCGCTGCGGGCAATTTAGCATGGCCGATCCACCTAACCTGCACATCTTTGGACTGCGGGAAGAAACTGGAGCACCCGGAGGAAACCCACACAGACATGGGGAGAATGTGCAAACTCCACACAGACAGTCGCCCAAGGCGGGAATTGAACCCGGGTCCCTGGCGCTGTGAGGCTGCAGGGCTAACCACTGAGCCACCGTGTCCTGAAAAGCTATAAGACCTGCATTTATACAGCATCAGGTTGTCCCAAAGCACTTTACAGCCAGCAAAATACATTTCTCCTTGTTGCTGCTGTAAGAAAAATAGCAGTAGGTTTGTCTAAGGCAAGCTTCCACATGTGGTCATATGACAATGACAACAAAATCTGTCCTCACATGATGCTAGTTAAGGGCTAAATGTCACCCAAGTCTCTGAAGAAGGTCTTCAAAATAGTGCCATGGAATATGTTACACGCAACCAAGAGGAGAAACGATTTAATGACTCATCTGAAAAACGGTACAACTCTCCCTCAGTACTGCACTGGAATGGCAACCTGCCTTCTATCTGTATTGGGAATTAAACACACATCCTTAATGCAAACGCAACAGCTCTACCCTTCAAGCCATGGCTAGACAATAAGCAAAGTAAAACTCCTGAAGTTGTAATTTGGAAAATTTCCAACACCAATACAGGCATCAAGGCTAAAAAGAAAATCCACTAAGCAAGCACAATATGTCATAAAGTGTGTGATCACAAAACCATGGCAGCTATAAAACAGTAAATGTTAGGTAGTGAGTCTAACATCCACCAGAATAGAAAGCTGTTGAGCTAAATGTCTGGGAAACTGCCCTTCCTTTAATCTGCTTTGGGGAATGCGACCTATCAATCCTGAAATAACTAATAAGATTGCCAATCCATTGTGGCATTAAGTTGGTCTTCCACAACCCAAAACACCTGGTATCGTTGGTAGTCTTGCCTAGAAGTTGTAATGCTGATTGGGGATAACGCTGATCTGATATTGCTGCTGAAATCCTCTGGAAAATTTGACATGTTTTATAAAGTTTCTAAGGAGAGGTGGTGACGTTGTGGTGATGTGGCTGGATCTAGTAACTCAGAATTCCAAGCTAATGTTCTGAGGACATGGGTTTATGTCCTACCATGTCAGATGGTAAAATTTGAATTTTAAAAAAATCTGGAATTTATAAGTTAGCCTAACGGTGATGATAGCCTTATGACATGTAACCACTATCAATTGCTGTAAACCCATGTAGTTCACTGATAGCCTTTAGGGAAGGAAATCTGCCATCCATGACATCACATTGGGTCAGGCAGCATCTGTACAGTGAGAGAAAGCTAACGTTTCAAATTGAGATGACCCTTCACAGAAATGTTAGCTTGCTGTCGCTCCACCCAATGTGCCTGACCCAATGTGATTTCCAACATTTGTAGCTTTCAGTACATATTCCAGTATCTGCAGTAACTTGCTCCCAATCTGGCATCCTTACCTGGTCTGGTCTACATGCGACTCTAGACACTCAGCAATGTTGTTTACTATTAACAAACCTCTAGGCAATTAGTGTTGGTCTATAAATGCTGACCTAGCTGGTGATGCCAACATCCAATGAACAAATAAAAAAAGACAACCTGAAAATTTTCCTATGTTCTAAATGGCTCATTGATTTTTGTGCGTGGAGGTGTGTGAAAGAGAGTGATGAGGAGCTGGGGTCACTGGTGTTGTTGGATAGCAGAGGTAGGTCAAACCAAAGCTCCTAGATCCTCTTATTGGTCACCAATGGAAGATCTTTCAATGTGGCTATATCTATAATTGGCGATTAGTTAGCTCAGTTAGCTAGATGACTACTTTTGCTATACAGGGTGATGCCAACAGTGCAGGTTCAATTCCCATCACCAGCTGAGGTTACCATTGAAGGTCCTTCCTTCTTAGCTTCTCCCCTGGCCTGAGGTATGATTACCGTCAGGTTAAACTATCACTAATCATCGCTCTCTACTGAGGGAACAGCTCTATAATCCTCTGGGAAGATGGCGACTTTACTTTATCTGTTAAACTCTCCTGTCTGCATGCACTTTCAACCCAAGACTCTCCTCACCTCACTGATTCTCTCACAATTTGTTTGCCTGCAGTATTCCCACAAAAGAATTCAATGCTGATATTAGATTAGATTCCCTACAGTGTGGAAACAGGCCCTTCGGCCCAACAAGTCCACACTGCCCCTTGGAGCATCCCACTCAGACCCATCACCCTATAACCCACACACCCGTGAACACTACGGGCAATTTAGCATGGCCGATCCATCTAGCCTGCACATCTTTGGACTGTGGGAGGAAACCGGAGCACCCGGAGGAAACCCACACAGACACGGGGAGAATGTGCAAACTCCACACAGACAGTTGCCCGAGGCTGGAATTGAACCCGGGTCCCTGGCGCTGTGAGGCTGCAGGGCTAACCACTGAGCCACCGTGCCGCCCGTTAATTTTAATAGCAGAAAATGTCTATGTAAATAAACTAATCATTCAGATTGCACAGACTCATCAAAAATCTCTCAAAATACTTCCTAGAAAGCTGCTTTAGGAATCATTGCCTTCTAAGCAGTTTTTTGAGTTCTAGATTAATATGGCTCAGTGTCACTCTTTGTCTTCCTGGCACACTGGCGAAATGTCTCGTGACTTTTAATTATGTTAAAGGCATTATATAAACCACGTTATGGTTGTTATTTGACCCCTTTTGTTAATGGTGTCTTTGGTGGTTCTCTAATTCAGATGTTCACATTCTTATTCAGGCTTTCATTCATTGCCCAGTGCTTCAAGACATTTTGACATTTCAGTCCTAACATCAGCTCAATATGTCTACCAAGCCAGAATTGTAGACTGTTACAGACAGAGACCATTCAGCCCTTCATATCTACTGCTTTTTGAATGGTTTCCTTCTGTTTTATCCAATTGTCTTTTGAAAGCTGTTGTTAAGTCACGTTGCACTACACTTTTGGCAGTGCATTCTGATCCTAGCAACTCGCTTCTTCAGAAGAAGGGTCTAGGCCCGAAATGTCAGCTTTCTTGCTCCTATGATGCTGCTTGGCCTGCTGTGTTCATCCAGCTCTACACCTTGTTATCTCGGATTCTCCAGCATCTGCAGTTCCTACTATCTCTCTAACTCACCGTGTCGAATTTGTTTTCTTGATGTTGCCTCTGTTTCTTTCACAAATCATTTAAATCTGATCAAACACTTAGAACAACTTCTGTCTGTATTTGCACCATCAAAGTCCTTCAAGAGCTTGGACGCCTCCAATCAATTTCTCTTCAACCTTCACTGATCTAATGACAACAATCCCAGGCTCTCCAAGCAACTAGAGGCTTTCGGAATTCATTTGAGCAAATTTCCTCTGCAGCTTCTCAAGAGCCTTGCCAAGTTTCTTAAAATGTTTAATTCAAGATATGCAAAGAGATGAATTTGGAGCATAGTAGGCTATCTGGTCCTCCATCCTACTCCATCATTCAATCAAATCATGGCTGATTTGTTTGTGTTTCAAATACCACAATGCCATCTACCTCCTGATGACCCTTGACTTCCCAACCGATCAAGAATCTATCCACCTCTGGCTTAAAAATATTGAATGGTCAAGCCTCCAAACCCTTCAGCAATGTGGTATTCCAAAGTTGCACAACAATCTGAGAGAGACACTTGCCTCTCATCTCTGGCCTAAAAGAGCAACCTCTGATTCTAAGACACCGCTCTAGTGTTCTGAACTGACACACAACGTTAAATAATCTTGTTAAGTCCCTCTTGTGAAGACCATTGCACCTTGTCAAAACCTTATAAACATCAAGTCTTCCTCCGGAGTTCTAAACTCTGGTGGAAACTGGCCCAGTCTGTCCAACTATCCCTTAAAACACAACTCACTCATTCTAGGGATCTGTCTATAGACATACACAAATGGCAAATATTACAGCAATCAATGTCAACTGTATTTGTCAAGTTAGTGAAATTATTAAACTTAAAAAGATGATAAACTCTAGAAAATACAATGAAGGGGTTCCCCATGAGGCAACAGAGTGGTTTCCTGTGGTCCAAAGACTCTGCTGTATCGGAAAATATCATAGTAACGAGGCAAAAGGCGTTCAGTTATGTATTTTGGCTGTTCCATTTTTAGCCATTAAAAGAACGTTTTTTTCATAAATATATTGTTTGCTTCTATAAAATGAGTTTCTTAATCATGGCCAGAAAATCTTCTATATAAAACTAAATAATTGTTTCAAAATATTTACTCTGGACACTAACAGATGGCGAATAGTTAGCTAGATTCAATGCAATATGTTGGGTATATTAAATGCAACTGTAGGGTAGGTATAGAGTCACTTACAGTAGTCAGTATATCATAAAGAAAGCATAAAAGACCCTATACAGACAACAAATAAAACGAACGTCATCTACAAAATACCTTGCAAGAACTGTGACAAACACTACATTGGACAAACAGGCAGAAAGCTAGCCACCAGGATACATGAACATCAACTAGCCACAAAACGACATGACCCACTATCACTCGTATCCTTACATACAGATAAGGAAGGACACCACTTTGATTGGGACAACACATCCATCCTAGGACAAGCCAAACAGAGACATGCACGAGAATTCCTAGAAGCATGGCTGTCCAACCGGAACTCCATCAACAAACACATTGATTTGGAGCCAATCTACCATCCCCTGAGAAAAAGAACAGGAAATGACATCACCAACCCAGGGAAACCTAACCAGATAAATAGTAGGAGGGACATAACACCAGCGCTTCGTCGGAGGCTCACTGATAATGTTACCTAGAATGGTGACGAAATGTCTGAAAACTAACCTTCCAGCTCAGCGAGCAAACTCACATCCAGAACCTCAACCTGAGCTACAAATCTTCTCAAAACTCGCTATAAAGAAAGCAATTTAGTTTATTTTAAGCATTTTTTTTTAACTTGGTCATGCATTACAGAAGCAGCATATGATGGAGGCACGACAAGCCAGGAATCTCTGCTGCAGGATTTACGTTAATCCAAGAGCTATAAGCTAAGGTGTGGGAACCAATGGGCCTTGACAGGCAGAAGCCAGAGTGCCATGGGGCTGGGCTTATGTTAGAACACAACCAGGGCTCTAGCTGTAGTGTAGGACCCTGCATTGTGCAGTAACTTCAGTGTCCTATGGTATAGGACGAGTCCGTTTGATTTAATTTATTGCAGTCACATGTACCTCAGTGCAGTGAAAAGTTTTGTTTTGCGAGTGGTGCAGGCAGGTCACTCAAACAAGGACATAGAGATCAAAGGGTATTTAGGCAGAGTGAAGCATACAAGATTATAGCTGCACAGGAGCTGCACAAATCAAGATCAACATTATTTGATGTTAGAGAGGCCCATCAGGGAAGAAGCTGTTTTTGAATCTGCTGGTGCATGTCTTTAAATTTTTGCATCTTCTGCCTGATGGAAGAGGTTGGAAGAGAGCATTAGCAGGATGGGAGGGGTCTTTGGTGACATTGGCAGCTTTTCTGCAGCAAAGAGACGTGTAAATGGAGTCCATAGATGGGAGGTTGGCATGTGTGGTGGTCTTGGCTGGGCACACAACTTTCTGGAGCCAGAAACCAGCTGGGCCTGTGGTACACAGAAGACCTTCAATCTAGGTTTGTGTGCAGGAGCTAGAAGCCAGGAGCCTGTGGCAGAGGAGGTATATGCCAGAGCCTGTTTTGAATCATGAGTTGTTGCAAGTGATCCAAAGTGATATTTCCAAGTCAACATAACAGAATAGAGATAGTGTTTCAGGTCCAGTGACCTTTCTTCAAAACTTCAGAATTTTGAAGAAGGGTCACTGGACCTGAAACGTTAACTCTACTTTTTCTCCATAGATGAGACCTGCTGAGTTTCTCCAGCAATTTCTGTTTTCGTTTCAGATTTCCAGTATCCATACTTCTTTAGAGTTTTATTTATAATAGAATACAAAACAGAATTTGAACAGAACAGAAAAGGGCAGTGTGATGGCTCAGTGGTTAGCGCTGCCACATCACAGTGCTAGGGACCTGGGTCAGGTTCCAGCCTTGGGTGACTGTCTGTATGGAGTTAGCATGTTCCCCCCATGTCTGTGTGGGTTTCCTTCGGGAGCTCCAGTTTCCTTCCAAGCTCCAAAGGTGTGTAGGTTAGGTGGATTGACCATGCTAAATTATCTGTAGCATTCAGGGATGTGCAGGCTAGGTGGGTCAGCTGTAGAAAATGTGGGGCTATGGCGATAGGTTGGGGATGCTCTTTGGAGGGTCAATGTAGACTCAATGGGCTGAATGGCCTTTTTCTGCATTGCAACGATAACACTTAGACTGAGTGTAAGCTAAGGTGTGGGAACCAATGGGCCTTGACAGGCAGAAGCCAGAGTGCCATGGGGCTGGGCTTATGTTAGAACACAACCAGGGCTCTAGCTGTAGTGTAGGACCCTGCATTGTGTTTCAGGTTTTAGAAGCTGAACGGAGGCAAAGGGTTCAGGGAAGGAATGGGTGTAGTTTTGCTAAGCTAGCTGTGAAAATATTGGCGCTGGCATTAACACCATGGGCATTAAAACACACACACAGTCTTGGCCACTTTTCATATTAGGAGATTTTTTTTACAGTGATGCTTTTATAGTCTTGTAGGAAGGGAAGAAAGTTATAATTGAGTGTAATCTCTTGGTCTCCCAAATTACTGTCATAACACAGAACTGTTGAGTAGCTCCTGCAGCACGCGTCCAAAACTCACAAAGTTTCATGTCAAACCTGAAACAAGCCTAAGCACGGCACATCTAGCCTGCACTGTAGAAGCAGAAACATCTTACTCAGTTGTTAAATCAGTTGTGGGACGTATGGAATTTTAGCATGAACATAAGTAAATGAGAGAGGCTTTGAAGGCTGCAAACAAAACTGCTCCTAATTTGACAGTAGCGACAAAGAATTGGTTTTATATATCACCTTTCACAACCTTAGGACACCCCGTAATGCTCGACAGCTAATTAATACCTTTTCGAGCTATGGCCACTGTTGTAATGTAGTAAATGCAGCAACCAATTTGCACACAATAAGCTCCTCCAAGCTGACAGGAGATAATGAGCAGGTCACAGAGTCATAGGGATGTACTGCACAGAAACAAACCCATCGACCCAACTCATTTATACGAACCAGATATCGTAAATCAATCTAGTCCCAATTTGCCAGTATTTGGCCTATATCCTCTAAACCCTTCTGATTTATGCACCCATCCAGATGCCTTTTCTATGTTACAGTTGGGTCATTTGGAATAGTGATGTTCAATGATTGATTTAAAGCCTCAATTAATGATCTTCAAAGCAGTGCCACAGATTGAATGTGTCTATTTACAAGGATGAGGGATAGGGCCTGGGTTTAATGCCTCATCCTGGGGATGCCAGCCCCCACAGTGCAGCACTTCCCCCAAACTGCACCAGAAGTGT
The DNA here is from genome assembly GCF_030684315.1 of Stegostoma tigrinum. Classification (NCBI taxonomy): domain Eukaryota; kingdom Metazoa; phylum Chordata; class Chondrichthyes; order Orectolobiformes; family Stegostomatidae; genus Stegostoma; species Stegostoma tigrinum. The sequence continues at coordinate 39,396,159 of NC_081382.1, forward strand.
TTGCCTGGATTATGTGCTGCATCCCTAGATCCTGCAGCAGCCCATTCCTGTATGTAGGAAGACCTAGACAACATTCAGGCTTGAGCTGATTGGTGATAAGTGACATTAGTGCCACTCAAGTTCCAGGCAGTTACCATCTCCTTCAAAAGAGAATCAAGCTATCTTCCTTTAATATTCAATGGCATTAGCATGACTGAATTCAGCATCAGCACCTTTATGATGATGAAATTTATCCCGACCAACCATATAAACACTGTGGCTACAAGAGTGGATGAGAAACTGGGAATTCCGTGGTAAGTAACTTAGTTCATGTCTCTCCAAATCCTGTCTGACATCTATTAGGGACATGTCAGGTGAATGCTGGAGTGTCCTCAACCAGCTTAGATGAGTACATCTCTCAAGATACTCAAGGAGCTTGACAGAACCGAAGAAAATGTAGCCCTGCTTAATCAGCACCACATCCAGCACCTGGTTTAAGGTGAGAGAGGAAAGATTTAAAAGGGACCTAAAGGGCAACTTTTTCACACAGCGGGTAGTCCGTGTATGGAATGAGCTGCCAGAGGAGGTGGTGGAGGCTGGTACAATTACAGCATTTAAAAGGCATCTGGATGGGTATATGAATAGGAAGGGTTCAGAGGGATATGGTCCAAATGCTGGTCAACGGGCCTAGGTTAATTTAGGATATCTGATTGGCATGGATGAGTTGGGTCAAAGTGTCTGTTTCCACGCTGTATAATCCTATGACTCTATAACCTCCTCCACCACAGAAACATAGTCGTAGCGTTTACCAACAATGAGATGTACTGCAGCAACTCACCAAGGCTCCTTGCACAGCACCTTTCAAACCCATGAACTCTATCATCTGAAGGGCAAGGATGATAAGTGCGTGAGGACATCAGCTCCTGTGGGTGCCCCTCCACATCTTCATCCTAACTGCAAATTGCAACTTCATTTCTTCATTGCAATGGGATCAAGGTATTGGAAATCTCTCCCTCCATCAGCACCATGGGGAATACACTCTGGACTGGAGCACCTTAAGAAGGCGTCTCAATGCCACATTCACCGGGACATTCGGGATGGACAATGGGTGGTAGTCACATCCTGAGGACAAACTTAAAAAATACAATATTGTAAGACCTGAACACACTGTCATTGGAAGTTGGGCCAAAGTCCATTGCACATGGTTTGAAAAGCGTATACAAGACAAGATACATTCGTTGGATTTTATAAAACTGTAGAAACTAGGATGGATAGAGGATTTGAAGGAGGACCATCTCTTTTGCAAGCAAGCTCATATTTGTGTTCAATAAATAGTTTGCTTGTGTGAAACTCTCCCACTGATAGCCCAATGGTGAAGTCATTGTATTACTCACTCATCCCCTTTGTGAATATTTCTCAGATATATCTTGGTCTAGGAAACTCAGGGCTAATGTATTTAGGCTGTTTGGCTTCATTTTCCTACTGCAAGAACAGCAGGTAAATCATGTAACTGGGGACTCTGACTTCCTGCTGTGAATCCCAATGAAGATCAGTTCTTACTTCGAAATTTTGTTTTAAAGCAAAAATGACGTCTGGAGGCAATTGGAGTGGTGTGGAGTGGGATGGTGGGGATGGAAACAGGTTTTCAACTAGGAAGCCTTGAATCTGCAGCAGTATCATGGTCCCCACAGAATTGTTCAGAGGAAGCGAAGATTCATGATGACAACTCTGGTGGATTAAATTAACTGAGTGGAGGTATAAGAACTTTCCAAGAAACATTAATAATAAGCAGAAAGAAATCTATGTGGATCTCTTCAAATTTGAGCTGTTCTCCCCTCTGGGGCTAACGTGATCCCAACTGATATCTATCAGAATCTTTTTAAACCTCCTTCCTTTTCACATCTCCAATGCCATCCTCTTTCAATTACCTTTGTGCCTGAATAGTCACTCACTGCCATTAAAGAACTCTTTCTACCTATAAAAATAACTCGGGCAGAAGTCCTGGAAACGCAGTTACAGTGGATACATTTAATAAAACGGCGAGCTTGTTTTATTGATATTTCGACTAACAGTCTCTGCTAAGTTCTGAACTGGGCAATTTTGCTGGATGGAGGAAAAACTGTCGGTGGGGAATGTATTTGAGAAAATATTACCATAACGAGTGAGAGAAGCCTTTCTTGAATCCAGTGTTATTCTATGGCTTGATATGTGCTTGAATTGTAAGAGATTCAATGAGTAAACGCAGGTGATTATGTATTTATATTGTTGTTGATGGCCACATTCCAGGTAAAATGGAGCCAGTTTCCCCCAGAGCCAAAAAGTGCTCCTGAATGGACAGTTAGCCAAAGAATTTCTGTGTGTGCAGCAGCGTTGATTAATTAGGCTGTAGATATAGCAGGCTACGTTTAATCAAGATGAAATTAATCACATTAAATCAATGTATTTTAAAATCTAGAACTGTGATTTATGATGTGGCATTGCCTGACTACTCGAGGTCCTCCAAATATCACAACTTGAACATTCTGCAAAGAGCCAGGTTTTACTTTTAGGATTAATTTGCACCACTGCTCATGCGGCAGAAATGTTTTTAATGGTTTGGAAGGTTCGAGCTACAGGGAGAGGCTGAAGAGACTGGGTCTACTTTGCATGGAGAGTCAGATGCTGAGAGGTGACCTTATAAAGCCTTAGAAAATCATGAGGGGCGTGGACAGGGTGAATAGTCAAGGTCTTTCCCCCAGGGTAGGGGGACCAGATATAGAGGGCATAGGTTGAAGGTGAGAGGGGAAAGATGTAGAAGGGACCTAAGCAGCAACTTTTCCACACAGAGGGTATGGAATGAGCTGCCAGAAGAAATCGTGAAGGCTGGTACAATTACAATATTTAAAATGCATCTGGATGTGGATACGGATATGAAGGGTTTAAGAGGGATATGGGCCAAATGGTGACAAATGGGACTGGATTTGTCTAGGATATCTAGTCAGCATGGGTGAGTTGGACCAAAGGGTTTGTTTCCATACTGTGCATCTCTGTGACTCTGTGCATATCACACCAGAGCAGATTACTTGTGACATTTTGCATTTTTGAAAATTGGTTAATTTTAAACATTTTGCTTTGCCATCAGAAATGAAAAATTGAGTGTGGGCAGATTCTGGTTGTGGGGCTGGATGAACACAGCAGGCCAAGCAGCATCTTAGGAGCAGGAAAGCTGACGTTTCGGGCTCGAAACGTCAGCTTTCCTGCTCCTCTGATGCTGCTTGGCCTGCTGTGTTCATCCAGCTCCACACCTTGTTATGTTGGATTCACCAGCATCTGCAGTTCCTACTATTTCAGAATCTGGTTGTGCCTGGTTCTGCATCTGTTCACCACATTTTCATTGTGTTCTCTGGGTCTGAGTAACTTTGGGGTAGGAGCAAGAAACATCTACACATATGTTTGAGAGCTTTTATGATTGGTTGGCAGTCCACCACACTTGTATTTATTATCCTGAATCCATGTTTTATTTGCACAGTATATTCCATTCCCTTGGAAAGCCCCAAAAAGCTTTCTAGCCAATCTACTGGAGCAGATGGAAATTTAGAATTTGAACTTTGGAACAGAAATGGATCAACCATGATTTTATTAAATGACAACAGACACAATGGAATGAATGAACTAATTCTGCTCTAATGGAAGGTCATAGTAATAAAATATTGGAGGAAATGCAATAATTAATTTGCCTTCTATACTCCCTGCTGCACTTGCATGCTTACCTTCAGCAACTGATGCACGAAACTGTCACAGTCAATTCTTATGTTCCCACAAGCTTACATTCATACTCTATTTTCACCTTCTTAATCAATCCCTTGGTACTTCTTTCCTGACTCTCAAACCATTCCCAATCTTCAGGACTATTATTTCTCCTTACCAATCTGCACACCTCACTTTTTGTATCCGATGCGTTCCCTAACTTCCCTAGTAAGCTGTGGTTTGGCCACTGTTCTCTTTGAAGACAAGAATAACAGATTTTCCATTTCACCATTTGCTGTTTGAATGTTTACCATTGCCTAGCCATCATCATGCTTCCTACAGGCAACTGGTGCACGAGGGAACCCAGGTCTCATTGAACATTCCCCTCTTTCAATTTACTGCCATTCAAATAATAACCTGCCTTCCTATTAGGGGAGATGTCAGAGGAAGGTTCTTCACACAGAGAGTGATGGGTGTGTGGCATGCGCTGCCGGCAGTGGTAGCGGAGTTAGATACTTTAGAGACTTTTAAGCGGCTCTTGGATGGGGGCGCATGGATGATTGTAAAATGTAACGTATGCAGGGTAGTTTTGATCTTAGTAGGATAATAGGTCAGCACAGCATCGTGAGCAGAAGGGCCTGTACTGTTCAATGTTCTATTTTTGTTCAATCAAAGTGGACAACACATTTACCCACATTATTCTGCATCTGCCATGCATTTGCCCGCTCACTCAGCCTGTCCAAATCACACTGCAATGTATCTGCATCGTCCTCACCGCTCACTCCAGCCACCTTTGTGTCATCTGCAAATTATGGAAAACTACATTTAGTTCCTTCCTTTAAATTATTACTGTATGTTGTGAATCGCTAGGATCCTAGCACCAATCCCTGTGGTACTCCCTTTAGTCACTGCCTGCCAATCAGAACAAAAGGACCCATTAATTCCTGCGCTCTGTTTCTTGAATGCTAGCCAGTTTTCAATAGACCACCACAGTCCTATGCACTTTAATTTTACGCACTAATCGTAGGACTTTTGTTGATAGCTTTCTGAAAGTCCAAATAAACACACCCATTGTCCTTTCTCTCCGATCAACATTAGTTAATCCTCCAGATGATTTGACAACCATGATTTCTCCTTTGTAAATCCATGTTGACTGTATCTGATTCTTCTAAGTGTTCTGCTATAAAATCCTTGATAATAGGCTCGAGCATCTTCCCCACTACTGACATCAGACTCACTGGTCTATAATTCCCTGTTTTCTCTTCACTTCCCTTTCTAAAGAGTGGGGTTACATCAGCTAGCCTCCAATCTGTAGGAACTGTACAGAGTCTAAAGAATCTTGGAAGCTGACCACCAATGTGCCCATTATTTCGGGGGCCACTTCCTTAAGTACCCTGGGATGTAGATTATCGGGCCCTGGGGATTTATTACCCTTCAATGTCATCTACTTACCCAACACCATTTCTGTACTAATGCAGATTTGCTTCAGTTCCTCCCTCTCACTAAACTCAGAGCTCCCCATTGTTTTTGGTATGCTGTTGGTGTCCACTTTTCTGAAGACAGAAGTGAAGTATGAATGACAGCTGCCTCTTTGTTCTCAATTATAGATGTTCCCCGTTTCTGACTTTAAGGGACGCACATCGGTTTTTACCAATCTTTTTCTCTTAATACACCTATAGAAGCTGTTACTGACAGTTCTTATGTTCCTGAGGGTTACATTGTAATTCTAATTTCACCTTCTTAATCAATCCACTTGCTGTTTCCCACACTGTTCCCTATCCTCAGGTTTATAGTTAATCCTTGCCAATCTGAGTACCTCTTTTTTGCACCTAACCCTATCTCAAACTTCCCTTGTTAGCCATGGTCTGGCCACTGCTCTCTGGTGGCAGACAGGAGCAAACAGTTTTTCTACTGCACCCATTTGCCCTTTGAATGTTTGCCATTGCCTCTCCATTGTCATTCCTTTCAGTAACATTTCCCAGTCCATCAGAGCCAACTCACAATAATTAATCACAATAACCTACCTATTACTTGCTACATTGCAAACCATGATGTGGAGGTTCACTGGGGCATGTGAGTCTTATCATGTTGTTCCAGTCATATGGTTCGTCTCCAGCACCACCTTATTTTTTAAATTTTCTTAGTTATCTCACTGCCTCATTTAATCAGATAATAGGCCATCGCTTGTCTTGTTATTCAGATCTTGCCACTTTACTCAACACCGTCTGACACTTTCGATCACCTGTAGAGATTTATTATTTGACGTTCCACTCACACCATTTGCATGATCTTTTGATCTCCCTGCCTATAAATTCCATGTCTGTGTGCTTCCCTCTCACTTCATCTGACGAAGGGGATACACTCTGAAGGCTTGTGATTTTAAATAAACCTGTTGGATTATAATCTGGTGTCGTGTGACTTCTGGCAATATTAAATAAAGCTTTTGAGAGGGTCTTGTGACACAATGGTAGTGTCCCTAACTCTGAGCCAGAAAATTTAGGTTTCAGCTCCATCTGTCTTGGATGTGTGCTATACTGTGTCTGAATTGGTTGATGGAGAATAATTTAAAACTTTCAGAGACATACAATCAAAGCTTGAACAAGACTAATTAAAATTAAACAATTCTTGTTCATATTCTAAATCTTATCTTTTAATGAACCAATTAGCAACAAAATCTTTCTTTAAAAAAATTCCTCATAATGCAATCAAACTTCTATATTTCTTTATCTTTCTTTAAACAAAAAAGTAACTTTTCAAGCACCTAGCAGAGTTTGATAAAACCTTCTAAGATTTTACCTGTGACAAGTGTCAAGCTTCTTTCCCTGGTTTCTATCTCCCTCCCTTTTGAATAAAGGAGTTACATTGACAAACTCCCATTCTACTGGGGCCTTCTCTGAATTGAGGGAGGTTTGTAACATTAAACCCAATGCATCAATTTCTTTTAAGACCCCAGAGTAAAGTCCATTTGGACCCAGGTACTTGTTAGCTCACACTCCAACAATTTATTCAGTATCACTTCTCTCATGGTATAAATTTCCTGAGTTCCTCCCTCTCTTCCATTCCCTCATTTATGGCTGCCACTGGGGTGTTGCTTGTATATTTTACTGTGAGGATCAATGAAAAATGCATCTTCAGTTTATTTGTCATCTTCTCATTTTCCAGAAATAATTCTCCTGACTCACTTTCACTAATGGTCAATTTATTACCTCTTCCTTTTAAAATCATACAAAGAAGCAAACCATTTCCACTCCCCCTCCCATTCTCTTGATGACATGTCCATCATGGGCCTCCTGCACTGCCACAATGATGCCACCCGAAGGTTGCAGGAACAGCAACTTATATTCCGCCTGGGAACCCTGCAGCCATATGGTATCAATGTGGACTTCACCAGTTTCAAAATCTCCCCTTCCCCCACTGCATCCCTAAACCAGCCCAGTTCATCCCCTCCCCCCACTGCACCACACAACCAGCCCAGCTCTTCCCCCCCACCCACTGCATCCCAAAACCAGTCCAACCTGTCTCTGCCTCCCTAACCGGTTCTTCCTCTCACCCATCCCTTCCTCCCACCCCAAGCCGCACCCCCAGCTACCTACTAACCTCATCCCACCTCCTTGACCTGTCCGTCTTCCCTGGACTGACCTATCCCCTCCCTACCTCCCCACCTACACCCTCTCCACCTATCTTCTTTACTCTCCATCTTCGGTCCGCCTCCCCCTCTCTCCCTATTTATTCCAGTTCCCTCCCCCCATCCCCCTCTCTGATGAAGGGTCTAGGCCCGAAACGTCAGCTTTTGTGCTCCTGAGATGCTGCTTGGCCTGCTGTGTTCATCCAGCCCCACATTTTATTATCTTGGAATCTCCAGCATCTGCAGTTCCCATTATCTCAAAGAAGCTCTTCCTGTCTGTTTTTATATTACTGGCTATCTCCTGTACTCAAAATTTTCCTTCCTTATTAATTTTCAGCTTATTCTTTGCTTTCTTTAATCTGTCCAATCTTCTGATCTTCCACTGTCTTTGCGCAATGATGTGCTTTTTATTTAAGTTGTCACTAGCTTTAACTTTTCTAGTTAACCTCAGATGATGCTTCAATAATGACTTTTCCTCCATCATAAAGTCAGAAGTGGTGATGCTCACTGCTGACTACGTAACGTTCAAAGTCCTTCATGATTCCTCAGATACTGAAGCAATCCACGTAACAACATCTGGACAATATCCAGGTTTGGGCTCACAAGTGGCAAGTAACTATTTTGCTGTGCAACTGCAAAGCAATGATCATTTCCAACAAGAGAGAATCTAATCATTCTGGGAGCTACCATTGGCCAGAAACTGAACTGCACTAGCCATGTAAGCACTTTGGCTGCCAAAGGAGGTCAGAGGTTAGAAATATTATAGCGAATAAGTAACTGACCTCCTGACTGTCAACCATCTACAAGGCACAAAGGGTGATGGAATACTCTCCAAGAATACTTGCTTGGATGAGTGCAGCCTCAACAACATTCAAAAAGCTTAACACCATCCAGGACAAAGCAGTCCTTTTCATTGGAAGAACGACATAAAGCATTCAGTCCTTCCAGAGCCAAGAGAAGCAGCAGTGCGTATTATCTACTAGGTGTACTGCAGAAATTCACCAAGGCGCCTTCCAAAGCCATGACCAGGACCATCTAGAAGGACAAGGTCAGCAGGTATATGGGAACACCACCAAGTTTCCTTGAAAGCCATTCAGCAACCAGACTCGCAAATATATTGCTGTTCCTTCATTGTCGCTATGTCCGAAACCTGGCATTGTGAGGTTACTGCACCAAATGGGTTGCAGTGGATCAAGGAGCCAGCTCACCACTGTGGTATAAAATCATTTTGCTGTGAGGTCCTGATCTAGTTTATCAGAATGTGATTAACACTTTCCAAGATGATCCAAAGTCACTCCTGGCTTCTGTTAAATGTCTGACTCTACATATTTGAAGGCTTCAGAAGTTCGATTTCCAATCATAAATTCCCTTTAAATTTTATCAATTATGTACCTTTCAATTTTCTAAAATGTCCCCCACAGAATATCATTGATGTGCATCATTTAAATACCAATCAGTTTCTCTCTGTGATCCCAGTAGATCGCTGCTGGATCTACTTTAAGCTGAATGCAACCTACTTTCAGCAAGTCGAGCCTGAAAAATATCTGACACCTCACCCTCGCATCATTCAGCTCATCAACACATGTTTTAATTTCTATGCCTTCTCTTCCAAGGCATCTCCTTCTTTTCGTGGTTTCAAAAATACTTCCCTTTGAAACTTTTCAACTTGCAAAAATGTAATTTTAATATCAATTGACTGACATTCCCAGGAGTGTGTTGCTAAAAGAAGATCATAACGATCATTTTTCCCACTGGAGAGGGATCAACTCTAACACCTCAATCCCCAAGCTTTTTGTTGCAACCGTGAGCCACTAGACTGGAGTTAACCTCATTTGTCCATTAGGAAGCATATTTTCCATATACATGATAAGGCTGGCTGACCTTTACCTGATATTTCAGAGGATGCACCGAACTCATTCCGGCTTCTGTTTAGTATCCACGATCAACTTAATTTCTAATTTGTTTGCAACCATCAAACCCGTACAATGGCTTCTACTTCCCATGATTTTCTGAGGCTGTTCCACAGACCTTGTTCTTGTCAAGTAATGACCTCTTCTTGTCCTCCTATCTAGTTCTGAAGCATTACTACAAGATCCCCTTTGTGCAAATTCCTTTTGCAAGCTTGCAATCTTTTCCTAGAGCCACGTTCACTTCCAGGTCCACTTTCAGAACTGGTGCTGTGGTTTCTGGCCTTCCACATCTTTACTTCATTTTGTATTCATGTATCAAGCCTCTTTGCTCCCATCGTGCACAGTTGGCTAATGTTTATATTTATTGGATGTTTTCCCTGCTCTTTCTAAAATGGTGATATTTTTCCATTAACTGTCTTCTTCTGCCATTTGAGATAGTGGGAACTGCAGATGCTGGAGAATCCAAGATAATAAAATGTGAGGCTGGATGAACACAGCAGGCCAAGCAGCATCTCAGGAGCACAAAAGCTGACGTTTCGGGCCTAGACCCTTCATCAGAGAGGGGGATGGGGTGAGGGTTCTGGAATAAATAGGGAGAGAGGGGGAGGCGGACCGAAGATGGAGAGAAAAGAAGATAGGTGGAGAGGGTATAGGTGGGGACTGTCCCGCAGGCCCGACCAGTCCCCCTCCACCGACACCCTCATCCGCCTAGCCAAACTCGTCCTCACCCTCAACAACTTCTCTTTTGACTCCTCTCACTTCCTACAGACTAAGGGGGTGGCCATGGGCACCCGCATGGGCCCCAGCTATGCCTGCCTCTTTGTAGGTTACGTGGAACAGTCCCTCTTCCGTACCTACACAGGCCCCAAACCCCACCTCTTCCTCCGGTACATTGATGACTGTATCTCCTCCGCCTCTTGCTCCCCAGAGGAGCTCGAACAGTTCATCCACTTCACCAACACCTTCCACCCCAACCTTCAGTTCACCTGGGCCATCTCCAGCACATCCCTCACCTTCCTGGACCTCTCAGTCTCCATCTCAGGCAACCAGCTTGTAACTGATGTCCATTTCAAGCCCACCGACTCCCACAGCTACCTAGAATACACCTCCTCCCACCCACCCTCCTGCAAAAATTCCATCCCCTATTCCCAATTCCTCCACCGCATCTGCTCCCATGATAAGACATTCCACTCCCGCAAATCCCAGATGTCCAAGTTCTTCAAGGACCGCAACTTTCCCCCCACAGTGATCGAGAACGCCCTTGACCGCATTTCCCGCAACACATCCCTCACACCCCGCCCCCGCCACAACCGCCCAAAGAGGATCCCCCTCGTTCTCACACACCACCCCACCAACCTCTGGATACAACGCATCATCCTCCGACACTTCCGCCATCTACAATCCGACCCCACCACCCAAGACATTTTTCCATCCCCACCCCTGTCTGCTTTCCGGAGAGACCACTCTCTCCGTGACTCCCTTGTTCGCTCCACACTGCCCTCCAACCCCACCACACCCGGCACCTTCCCCTGCAACCGCAGGAATGCTACATTTGCCCCCACACCTCCTCCCTCACCCCTATCCCAGGCCCCAAGATGACATTCCACATTAAGCAGATGTTCACCTGCACATCTGCCAATGTGGTATACTGCATCTACTATACCCGGTGTGGCTTCCTCTACATTGGGGAAACCAAGCGGAGGCTTGGGGACCGCTTTGCAGAACACTTCCGCTCAGTTCGCAACAAACAACTGCACCTCCCAGTCGCAAACCATTTCCACTCCCCCTCCCATTCTTTAGATGACATGTCCATCATGGGCCTCCTGCAGTGCCACGATGATGCCACCCGAAGGTTGCAGGAACAGCAACTCATATTCCGCCTGGGAACCCTGCAGCCTAATGGTATCAATGTGGACTTCACCAGTTTCAAAATGTCCCCTTACCCCACCGCATCCCTAAACCAGCCCAGTTCGTCCCCTCCCCCCACTGCACCACACAACCAGCCCAGCTCTTCCCCTCCACCCACTGCATCCCAAAACCAGTCCACCCTGTCTCTGCCTCCCTATCCTGTTCTTCCTCTCACCCATCCCTTCCTCCCACCCCAAGCCGCACCCCCATCTACCTACTAACCTCATCCCACCTCCTTGACCTGTCCGTCTTCCCTGGACTGACCTAACCCCTCCCTACCTCCCCACCTATACCCTCTCCCCCTATCTTCTTTTCTCTCCATCTTCGGTCCGCCTCCCCCTCTCTCCCTATTTATTCCAGAACCCTCCCCCCATCCCCCTCTCTGATGAAGGGTCTAGGCCCGAAACGTCAGCTTTTGTGCTCCTGAGATGCTGTTCTGCCATTTATTTCACATTGGTGTCAACTTTAGCCATTAACTCTGAGGTAAGTAGCCTCGCTTCATGTTCTCTGTCATTTTGTCCATTTTGAGTTAACCCTTCATCTGCTATAATTTGGTCCCCATAATTATCTAGCACATGGGGCTCGGGGTGACCTTATAGAGGTTTATAGAATCATGAGGGGCATAGATAAGGTTAATAGCAGAGATTTTCTTCCCTAAGGTAGAGGAATTCAAAACAAATGGGCATATTTTTAAGGTGAGAGGAGAAAGATTTAAAAGGGACATGGGGACAACTTTTTTTTAACACAGAGAGTGGTTAGTGTGTGGAATGAACGCCAGAGAAAGTGTAACAGCCAAATGCAGATACAGTTCAACACTTAAAGGACATTTGGATAAGTTCATGAATAGGAAAGGTTTGGGCAGATATGGGATAGGTGCGGGCAGGGGGGACTACTTTAGTTTGGGAATATGGTCGGCATGGACTAGTTGGTCTGAAGAGTCTGTTTCTGTGCTGTATGACTCTATATGTATACAAAGTGCATGGTGCCCCATCTCTTTCTGTGACTTGCTCAGAGCCTGTCACATGTAATCATTGCCAAGTAACTTTGGGGAACGCACCTTAACATTTTGTTTGTCATGCTTTGCCACCATGACCTATAACCTTCCCCAAACCTTTCCACTCTTTCTGCCCTTCACTTTAATGGTATGTTATATCCCTGGATTGCAATGCATTACTGATGGCCTTGATGGATGTTGTAAGGCTTGCCAAATTTTACCTCAGTTATTTTATCTACATTAAAGCCCCATGCAGGCTTTCATGCTGTATCACAGTCTAGTATGATTGGGTCGTAATGTCAGAAGTGATGGGTACAAAATTTAGCTAAGGATTTGCTTTGCCACTTTCTCAGCTCACTCTCTGCATGAAGCTGAAGATACTGAGGGACCTTTAATCCTCCTGTGAATTTAGGGATTCTGATATGTACAACACTGGCCCCTCCACAACTTAGACAAGAGAGATGTTTATCGAGAGAGACTTCCAGAGATCTTCAGACACAATTGTCCTTCTCCTTGCATGCAATGATCAAAACATGCAGAGCTAACCTGTAAGCCAGGGGATGCTCGAACATTACCAAAAACTGATTAATATGCACTGTAACCCACAAACATCTGCTGTGAGTTCTTTGCATAGACTGCCCATGCTAGGATAGATGTTGATTTACAACTTTGTTGATCTTCCACAATTTTATGCAACATGTCATCCTTTGCCGTGTGATTTATTTCATACAATCTGTTATAAGAGGGATTTTCTGCTCCTGCATTAATTACCACAAAGCACCTGATTAGTTCTCTACTTTCAGGGGTGTGCCCACTGCCTTTGAATGAACTGGAAACCATCTCCATGCCGATTAAAGGCTCAACTAGTTCAAAATATTGATTTAACTCAGTTTTCCACCACAGGTAGGTTCTTGGCCGAGAAACCAACTCTAGCTTCTCACCTCCGTGGTAATGATTTAGCCTTATTTGAATGCAAACAAGTTATATTTTGTTAAAGAATATAGTTTCCAGAAAACAGAATCTACTTATTCAGCAAACACCAAACAGAGTCTATTTATTCAGAAAACACCACTATTTGTTTAGCCTCTATAACCTAAAGCAAGTTAGGGCTCATGACCAAAAGTTATGAGCAAAGTTTCCTGATAAAAACAGGATTACATTGCAACTCAAAACTACTGAGAAGAAGTTTGTTGATAATACAAACAAAGTGCTTAAAATCAGTCTCAGTCAGACACATCAGTGTGGTCTTCAGGTGTTAATAACAAGGAAACAGTCCAATCATCTAAAACAAAAGCGAAATAAGGCTAATGCTGGAAATCTAGAAACTGCTGTGTGGAGATGCTGCCCCAGATGCTGCAGGACCTGCTGAGTTTCTCTAGCATTTTCTCTGTTTGTATCAGCCATCTCCCTTCCTGGCCCGGATTGTGATGTAGGCAGCCTTATGTTAATGTGATGTCCAACAGCATTGAGCAGCTGAACAGCAAACGAAAAGCAGCTTTCCAGTGTACAATGCCATTGAATACACCAGATTATATTACATTGCAATTTCCTGCCAGCACTCTCATAGTTGTATCAAAATGCAATTAAACAAGGAGCAGAAATGAATTTCTGAACTACTGTAAAGTATTACATTTATTAGGCTGGACAAGCAAAATAGCATTTTTCATTTTGAATTGGAGAAAGGGATTGTGTTTCATTGTTTTGAATGCCACAAATTTAGAATACAAATACTCATTCGATCATTTTTTTCAAACAGAATTTCCAATAAGATTTACTACTGTTTGTTTCTGGCTATCAGTTTTGAGGAATTATTACTTACGAGAAATATATCTACAAAGTTCTTTGGGATTTGGTTTATTCCTTCACAAGTTGGCAGATCTGAAATTTGGTCAGTGCCAATGTTGTAATGATTCTGTTTATACCAAAGGTTAATCCTGCACTGAATAATGTAAATCGTTTGCAAGTTTAAGAGGGAAATAATGGTGTAACTGGGTCATGGAACTCACAGGATGGAGCCTTATTAAGTTGGAAATTAAACGATGGCAAGAATCATAATAAGTAGTAAAGAACACATGGAATTTCCCTATAGTGCATGCTACAAATAGCTTAGATCAACATAATGCTACAGTCGTTAACAGTTCAGTACAGCTACATGCACACAGATCTTTATCTACATTAAAGCCCCATGCAGGCTTTCATGCTGTATCACAGTCTAGTATGATTGGGTCGTAATGTCAGAAGTGATGGGTACAAAATTTAGCTAAGGATTTGCTTTGCCACTTTCTCAGCTCACTCTCTGCATGAAGCTGAAGATACTGAGGGACCTTTAATCCTCCTGTGAATTTAGGGATTCTGATATGTACAACTCTCTACTTCTGAAATCTCCTCAAGCCCTACAGTTTCCAAGATCTATGCAATTCTCCAAGTCTCACCCCAAATGGATTCCCACTTTTTATTGTGCCACCACTAACAATTGTGTCTGCAGCTCTCTGGAAGTCTCTCTCGATAAACATCTCTCTTGTCTAAGTTGTGGAGGGGCCAGTGTTGGATTGAGGTGGACAAGGTCAGAAGTCACACAACACCTGGTTATAGTCCAACAGGTTTATTTGAAAACACAAGCTTTTGGAGCCTCGCTTCTTCGTCAGGTGTCAATGTTCCTGAAGAAAGACTGAGGCTCTGAAAGCTTGTGCTATCAAGTAACCCGGTGTTGTGTGATTTCTGACCTTCTCTCATCTCAGCCTCCAAACCTACCTCTTATATTTGATTTATTGTCACATGTACTGAAGTACAATGAAAAACTTTGCTTACAAGTGGTACAGGCAGATCATAGTAAGCAAAGGGTGTACAAACCAAAGAGACTTAGACAGAGGCGTACAGGTTACATTGCACGGGGTGTGCACTAGGCGAGATCAATGTTAGCAAGATCAGTGTTGTTTGAGGCTACAGAGTCCATTCATCAGTCTGATAATGACTGGGAAGGAGCTGTTCCTGAACCTCTTGGTGCTTGTATTCAGGCTTCTGTACCTTCTGCCTGACTGAAGAAGTTGTAGGAGGTCATTACTGGGGTGCGATGGGTCTTTGATGATGTTGGCCGCCTTTCTGCAGCAGAGGGCCATTTAAATAGAGTCCAAGGATGGAAGGTTGGCTTCTGTGATGGTCTGGGCTGCACACACCTCCCTCTGTACTTGCCGTACCAGGCTGTTATGCATCTGGACAGTTTGCTTTCAATGGTGCAGCTGTAGAAGTTGGTGAAGGACCTTATGGACATCCAAATTTCCTGAGCCTCCTGAGGAAGAAGAGACGTTGTTGTGCCTTCCTGACTGTCACATCTACGTGGGAAGCCCAGGCCAGGTTGTTGGTTATCACCACTCTGAGGAACTTGATGCTCTTCACTCTCTCACCCTCAGTTCTGTTGATGTAGATGGGGGGCATGTTCTCCTCCCATCTTTCTGGAGATGATGATCAGTTCTATAGTTTTGTCGACATTGAGAAACAGGTTGTTCTTATCGTACCACATCATCAAGCCCTCTATCCCCTTTCTATATTCTGACTCGTCACTGTTTGATATATATCCTACCACGATGGATGGTGTCATCAGCGAATTTGTAGATGGCGTTCGTTTGGAATTGGAAACAGGCATTTGGTCACCTAATGTGGCTAGATTATCATCGTGCCATCAGATGCTTTCTACATGTAAGTTGTTCTGCAGAGCTGTTGAAAGTTAGTCCAAGGCAGAATTCTGTAAAGAAACTGTGTGTGTGTGTGTGTGTGTGTGTGTGTGTGTGTGTGTGTGTGTGTGTGTGTGTGTGTGTGTGTGTGTGCGTGTGTGTGTGTGTGCACGCGTGCGTGAATGTGTGCATGAATGTGAATGCATGTGTGTGTGCAAGGGTGCACACATGTACGTGTGTCCGTGTATGAGTATATGTGTGTGTGAGTGCGAGTGTGTGTTTGTGTGTGTGTGTGTGTGTGTGTGTTTGTGTGTGTGTGTGTCTGTGTGTGTGTTCCATGGAAAGGAACCTCAAAAAGCTCAGCTCTTCATGTCTGAATGTCAAGGATCTCCCCTAGTGCTTTGGGACAGAGAAGCTCTGGGCATAAGTCTATTCCCAGATCTCTTATCTGCACTTGTTAGCGTGGAGCTGTCCGCACTCTCTAACTTCCAGCCTTCGTCCTGCAATCTTTAACCAACAGGAAAGAAGATTTGATTTTCATTTCAATGGTACTGGCATTGTACATTTAACAAATTCCCAAAGGGAGACATTTCCAATTTGAAATGTAAAATATGAAATCATCACATATGATATTAATGTAGAATACCCTGGCTACAGTTGTGTAGAATTATGAGACTAGACCAGTAATCCGGAGTTCAAATCCCACAAGGGCAATTTGGAACTTTCAATTTGTTGTTAAAAATCTGGAAATAGTAAAAGTGATGGTAAACCAGTCAGATTGCGGTTAAAGAATGCAACTGATTGATGAAAGACCTGTTTGGGACGAAGCCTGCTATCTTTACTAAAGTCAGTACCATATATGATTCCAGGTTTGCATCAAACGAGTTGGTTCTGAACTTCTCTGTGAAGTAGACCAGGAAGCCATTCAGAGATAATAGGAGCTGCAGATGCTGGAGAATCTGAGATAACAAGGTGTAGAGCTGGATGAACACAGCAGGCCAAGCAGCATCAGAGGAGCAGGAAGGCTGACGTTTCGGGCCTAAGCCCTTCTTCAGAAAAGCCATTCAGTTGTATCGAAATTAGTCAGGGCATTGAATACAAGAGCAAGGCGGTTATGATGGAACCGTATATTATATTCGTTTGAGCTTGGGTAATGTGTGCAGTTCTGGTCGCCATGCAATTTGGAAAGGATGTGATTGCTCTAGAGAGGGCACAGAGGAGGTTTGTGAGGATGTTCCTGATTTGGACTGATTCAGCTTAGTAAAGTAGCTAGCTAGGCTGGCATTGTTTTCCTTACAACAGAGAAGATCGAGGCCGGACATGATTGAGGATTACATAGTTATGCGGGGCATAGATAGGGAGAAGCTTTTCCCCTGAGTAGAGGGGTCAGTATCCAAGGGGGCACAGTTTTTGGATAAGGAGCACGTGGTTTAGAGTGTATTTGTGGAAACAATTTTTCACCAACAAAATGGTGGTTATCTGGAACTCTCTTCCTAAAAGTGTGGTGGATGTGAGAATCCTCAAGACATTTAAGAAACATTTAGATGGACACTTGAAATGCCATATTATACAAAGCTACAGGCCAAGTGCTGGAAAATGGGATTAGAAGAGAGACATGTTTGATGATTAGCATGGATATGATGGTCTGAAAACCTCCTTCCAATCTCTAAAAATGATGACTGTCTATGACTCAGATGAGACTTTGCTACTATTTGGGACATTAAGTTTTGACAAACCCATTTGTTGCGTTCAGGAGAGCCCAACAGCAACCCGCTGATTTGTCACATGGGAGTTTAACAATGGCACAGTGGTTAAGTGGTCAATACTGCTGCCTCGCAGCTTCAGGGACCTGGGTTCGATTCCAGCCTTGGGTGACTGTCTGTGTGGAACTTGCACATTCTTGTGTCTGTGCAGGTTTCCCCTGGGTGCTCCGGTTTCCTCTTGTAGTGCAAGTTAAGTGGCTTGGCCATGTGAATTTACCCTGTAATGTTCAGGGATGTGTGGATTAGCCATGGGAAATGCAGTGTTACAGGGAAAGGACAGTGAGGTGGGATGTTCTTTGGAGGGTTGGTTTGGGCTGAATGGCCTGTTTCCACATTGCAGGGTTTCTATGGAATGCACACGCAGAGTGGGGAGTGAATCAGAGAAAAGCGAGGAGGTGTCTAGAAGCTGGATGCATAAACATTTCTCACTCCCATGTCTCTGGAAAGATGCTTTCTTTTCAATTTCCTGACAAAAGAGCAGAGCACAAAAACTACTGGAAACATTGAAGGAAATAATTCCAAAGCCCAAAGACAACAAGGAAGACCCAGAACCAACCAACCAATGAGCTGCAGGCCGATCATCGCTGTGCAGATAGCATCATGACATCATGGGAGAATCACAAGGACTGTGAAACTAGCCCAGCTGGTTTTTACTTTGGACTGGTGATTTTGCATACTCCCGACTTTAATTTATCCTCCCCTCAGCTTTGGCTGCCTTTTGTTTTCTCGCTGCGTATGTGTGTGAATTTGAAACGGGGTAACATTTAACTAAAGTAAATTAGAAATCCTGTTCTTTTACTATGGTAACAAAGTGTGGAGCTGAATGAACACAAGCAGCATCTCAGGAGCACAAAAGCTGACGTTTCGGGCCTAGACGCTTCATCAGAAAAGGGGGAGGGTGTGAGAGTTCTGAAATAAATAGGGAGAGAGGGGGAGGCGGATCAAAGATGGATAGAGGAGAAGATAGGTGGACAAGCACTTTCAAGGCCAAAGAGATTACAAGACAGTTGCAGTGGGAAAGAGAGCCCCTGAGGTTTGTCTGGAGGGAGGAGGGTAACTTCTTCAGGTTAGGCATCCCTGGAAGACGCTTCGCAGTGAGGTTAAAATTGTATCAGAGATAATGGGAACTGCAGATGCTGGAGAATCTGAGACAACAAAGTGTGGAGGTGGATGAACACAGCAGGCCAAGCATAACAAAGTGTGTTCTTGTTGAAGTTAAGACAATTCTAATAAATAGAGTCATTTTTATTGCTTCTGAAGCAGCTTGGTGTGATTTGCTTTCAGCCTGGGCAACAGTGATTAGGTCAGAGGCAAATCGGGATTTTTGGTTGTTACATTAAATCTTCACATTTGTGAGTGGACAAGTGGGGCTACATTTCTAGTGCACTAATCTGTGAGTTATGATGGAATTTTTAAAATGTGAATGTTTAACTGTGTATTTTGGAACAAGAGAATTGAATTAAATTGAATGAGCTTTGTTGATGCTATCTTTTTTTTCAAGATGGCGGTGGAGTAGAAAGCTTCAGCTGGACCTCATCCCACTCTGTTTCTTTTTCTCTTCCCTCTTTTTATTTCTCTTTTGTGATTTTCTTTTTCCCTCCTCTTTCTTCTTGACGGCGTTATAGACCCCTGGCCTCAGCACAGACTCGGACTCTCGGCCTCAGTGCTGACCTGGCATGGCTTCCTGCTGGGCCAGAATGGCGGTCTCCCAGTGGCCATCTTTGATACAACACACCCAGGTACAAATTCTTCAGTACAAGTTCTTAGGATAAAAAAGTAGATAAGTAAAGAAATTAGAGGTCCAGCATTACAGATTGTATGAATAAATTCGAGAAATAAAAAATTTCAGAGTAACAGTCCTTATAACCCAGTCCACCCCCGGTCTCCAGTCCACACTGGACCTTGAATCTCCTCGATGCCAGACCGCTGGGAGACTGCCCTGCTGACTCAAGAGGAAGCCATGCCAGGGCACCACTGAGGCTGAGAGTCTGAGTCTGTGCTAAGGCCAGGTTTTAGGGCATCATCGAGAACAAAAAAGAGGAAAGAAAACCCACAAAAGAGGAACAAAAAAAGGAAAAGAAACAGATGGAGTGAGACAAGCTCTAGCTGAAGTGTTTTACTCTGCTGCCATCTTGAAAAAATTAGATAGCATCATGGTGTAATTGCAGAAGGCTAAAGCACAGCACCGCACATTATATAAAACTTTTAATTAAACTTCAATAATTACAAAACATATATTAAAATTTTAAAATCAATTGTTCAAGTGGCTTTCAAGATGGAGTCTGCCATTATTTGCGTTAAATCATGTCCATATGATCAGAAGATATAGGAACAGATTTAGGCTGTTCAGCCCACTGAGTCGATGCTGCCATTTGATCATGCTGGATACAGTAGTGCATGCAGTAGATCTCAGAGAGGTAAATGGTTAATTAACTAATTAGCTGTTTTCATAGAGAACAAGAAGCACCTTTTTCTAGTAAACTAGAGTAAAAAACACTTGTCCTGGTCTTGGGACTGAGCAGGAGAGTGGGTCTAACTGAATTGCCCTTCAAAAGAACCAGCACTGACTTGATGGGTCGAATAGCCTTCTTATTGTGGAGCATCATTGGAGTAATGTCCAATACAACTACTAACCACACGTGGATAATGAGGAATCCAGATGTGACTAATTGCATCTCTGATTAGTAAATAAAATTTAGTAATTGAAACCATATTTGCATTGTGTATCCATGACAACGTTGAGAAACATTTCAGCCCCAAATGAATGGTGGAACAGAGTCAATAGGCTAATTCTGCTCCTATATCATTTGGTTTTATGGTGCTATTACGGCCTAACATTTTGGAAACATTATTGATGAAGTTTTAAGTTGGAAAACAGAACATGTAAGTGTTAGGTTGTTCTGAGTGCTTCACTTCCTTGCTTATTGGATGATGGTAACTATCTGTGAGATAACCATACACAAGTGTAAGTTAGGCTAATACAGATTGATGTGGTTTGTCAGTGATTTCTAGCAGAATACAATGTGTTGGTCAACTATTGTGCATTGGCTAATTAACTTAGCGCCCTTCAGAGCTGAAATTACCAAGCCGAGACAATTGATGCCAATTGAATATCATCAACTTCATCTGTCTCTCACCGATGAGGATGACGTTCTTCCACTCTCAGAGACAGATTGTTGGTGTGTACAGGCTGCTATAGCTACCACTAGCTTTGTTACACTTGGGGCAAGTGGAGGTCATGGCAAGGGGTTGGGGGGAGGGGGGGGCGGTCATTGATGTGGCAACCCGCTCCTTTCTCCCAGCTTCCTTTCTTTCCCCGACGGCAAGTCTCCAGGTGCTCGATGCCTTCGCCGATTGCTCTTCCTCCACTTTGGCCGGTTTTGGGCCAGTGATTCCCAGGCATCTGTGGGAACGCCACACTTTGCCGGTGAGCCCTTGAGGGTATCACTGATGCGATTCCTCGGTCCACCTGGGGCTCTCCTGCCGCTTCAAAGTTGGGAGTCGGAGGGCCTGCATGAGGGAGTCTTGTGTATGTCATGCAGACAATGTGCCCAGCCCATTGTAACCAATGAAGGGTGGTCAGTGCTGGGGAAATTGGCCTGGTCGAGGATGCTGGTGTTGGAGCGCCTTTCTTCCCAGTGGATTGAATGTACAATATTTATCAACACAGGTGGCACTATCTACCTTTTGATCTGAAAGTCTGGTGTCTCAAGTCCCACTCCAGAAATGTAACACAAAATTCAGGACAGGTCCTGCAATGCGGTTTTGAGGGAGTGCTGTGTCCTTGACAGAAATGCCAACTTTTGAAGGAGATATTAAAGAGGGCCACATCTGTTCCATCAGGTGCGTTTAAAAGATTCTGTGGCACTATACCATTAAATATACCAGGGCACTTTGTTCTGATCGCTGGGCCAATATTTGTCCCTTGATCAATATCATTTAAAACAGCTGATTTGGTCATTATCACATTGTTGTGATGTGGCAGCCAATTTGTACACAGCAAACTCTCACAAACAACAGTGACTGTAACTCAATAGTGTTTAATTTGGCGGGGATGCACTGAGGCCATGAGAGGTGTTATATTATTGGATCACTTTCAAGGCTAGCCTTGCACTCTTCTTTCATTTCCTGACTCCTGGATTTTCACACTGACTTCTCAGTTTTGCTTCAGTCTATTTTCTTCCCTAACCTGTCCACACCATTGGGGTGAGTCTGTACATCTGGCAAACTATTTATATTTGCTGGCTGTTTTCATGTGTCCTTTGTGCAAATATTTTCTTTTTTAGTGAGCTTTTGCTAAGCCTTCTCTTTGATTCTCCGTTAATAGATTGTTCAAATGTCCTGAACTGTAAGCTCACTGTAAGTAAGTGGCTGCGCAGTTTGAAATCAAAGTAGTTTATAGAGTTAGCTTTGTTTTCATTGTGTACTTTCTCTGCAACTGTTTGAACCAATGCATCTAAAACTTCTCCACTTGCAACAGTGAACTTCTATTTATGACTCACTGTCAGTTTGTCTGAAATTTTACAGATAGAATTTGGTTGTGGACTGGAGTTTATATTCTCAATGACCCATTTGCTTCAATCAATATCACTTGCTTTGAATGTATAATCAAACTTCAGATAGCTGAAATTTTCGCCACATGCGCAATGCTACTAAAGATAGCTCAAGTAAGCTTCATGCAGGTTTCTTAAATTGGCCACACGTTTCATCCATTGCGTGATTCAATGCTTTTCATAAGTGGTTGTACCCCTGGTAAGATAATTGAAGACAATGGAAAATGCATGGAACAACACTTGCCAACCAGGAAAACCTGCAGGAGCTGCTCAGCCTTTCATAAAAGCAGGCATGGGGCCCCAGAAAAACTGAAGAAAACAATGCTAGCACAGTTAAATCGAGCATTTTCTTGTTAACTTTTGGGGTAAATTCAAGAAAGGAGCGTCTTTTTACAACCTCAGCATGTCACAAAGTGCTAGAGGAGCCAATGAAGTGTTTTTCAATGGTAGTCATTGTTACGGTGTAAGGAAAACGCCAGCTGTTTTGTGCACAGGAAGATCACACAAGCAAGCAATGTGGCAACCCGTTCCTTTCGCCCGGCTTCCTTTTTATCCCCGACAGCAAGTCTCCAGGTGCTCGATATCTTCCCCGATTGCTATTCCTCAAACCCTGATTATACATCACTCTTTGAAGGGCATTGGGAGCAGAGGGGATCTCTCCTGTTCTTCTTGGAATAGCATCAGGGGACTTACTTGAGCTCAAACAGAGCCTGGATTTAATGTCTTATCCAAAGGGGCACATTAGCTGATCATGCAGCACACCCGCAGCTTCATACCCTCGTCCCAGCCAGGATTGAGATCGGATGTACAACAGAAACTGCTGGAGAAACTCAGCAGGTCTGGTGGCATCTGTGGAAGAAGAAAGCAGAATTAACACTTAGAGTCTGGTGACTCAGTTAATGAAACGCAAACTCTGCTTTCTTCCCACAGATACCTGCTGAGTTTCTCCACAGCTTTGGTTTTTGGTTCTCATCTCCTGCATCTGCATGTCTCTGGAGTGGGACTTTACTCATTACCTTCTGATTAAAAGGCAAGAATACTAACAACTGAGCAAAGGCTAACACTTTGTTCAACAACCCTTTCCTTGGTATGAGAAAGACATTCACCCAATTGTACTGAAAATTACTTCTACGTTTAGAAACTAATTATTTCTTATACTTTACACCTTCTTTGCAGCTGTAACTTTGTATTCCTTGCTCTGGTCAATCACCCTCTGACCTTCAGAGATAGTAAGAACTGCCGACGCTGGAGTCAGAGGTAACACAGTGCGGAGCTGGATAAACACAGCAGGCCAGGCAGCATCAGAGGAGCAGGAAAGCTGTCTTTTCAGGTCGTGACCCTTCTTCGAACCCTATAACCTTTGTGTCTTTGTATGGTATGATTTGCTTTTGCTGCATGCAAAACAAAACTTTTCCCCGTGCTAAGGTACATATGACGATAATAAATCAAATCAAATCAAACCAGATCAATTCAAACAAATAATTTAATCACTGGAAAGAAGAAAAATGTGATAGCCCATTTGAAATGGTCATTATGGGAAGAGCTGTAGGCAGTGAATGTAAATTCGTGCTCAAATACTTTTCACAAATTTATTAGCATCAACAGGTGGTTATGTCTGTGAGATAGATAAATATTAAACTTTTACAAAAGTGGTGCATTCAAGCAATTTTGTGCAATTTCTTGTTCCACACTTGATTTGTTGTTCATTGTCGTCCCTAGAGTAGAAATATCTGTAATGAGATTGGAGAGACATGTTCAGAATTATATGAGCATTTTTTTGGTTAAGTAATTTGGAAAAAGGTTAGTAAACATAGGACACAAGATTAAGATATTTGGCAGAAGATCCAAAAGTGATGGTAGGATTTGGTTTCTGCAGAGAGCTGCTATGATCTGGAATGCACAGCCTGAATGGGTGGTCGAGGCACATTTAATTAAAACGATTGGAAAAGGGAAGTGGGTAATTACACATACCAGGAAAATTTGCAGGGATATGGGGAGAGATCAAATGTACTCTAATCCTGTGATACTCTTGGATTTTCATTTATTCTTTCATGGGATGTGGGCATTCCTTTTTTTTAATATTCCAAAAATATATTTTATTCATAAAGGATCTTTTTGTATATATATGTTGTCACAAATGCTGTTCGGTTCTGTACAGTTGCATTTCGAGTAAACAAGCAGACTAGTGGACTTCAACTCTATCCAAAAAACCAACAACCTCTCATACATACAATACTAATATTGACATATGTTTGAGGCACTAGGAAGGTCTGATAACTGAACAGACTGTCCTTTACCATCAGCAGAATGTTCTCAGATAGTGGTCTTTCTCCCCTGCATCTTGGTAACCGTTGCCTGGAGGGCATTGTTGGCTATACAGCATTTATTGCCCATCCCTAATTGCCCTGAAGGCAGGTAAGAATAAACTACATTGCTGTGGATCTGGAGTCATATGTAGGTCAGACCACGTCAGGGCAGCAGATTTCCTTCTCTGAAGCACATTAGTGAACCCAATGGGATTTTTGTTACAAAGTAATGTTGCATTAGACTAGCTTTCCTAAAAAAAATCCAGTTTCTTTTTATTGTATTCAAAATCACTAGAGGCATTGTTAGATTTCAACCCATATACCCAAAACACTATCCAGGTTTCAAGCATCATCACCAGCACCATCATCCTTATCCCCTCATGTCATGAGCCCTTCCCCACATCAGAAATTTCTGTCCCCCATGCATTATGAATCCCCTACAGCCCCTTGACTGCTGTCTGTCTCCCAGCCGTTGTCCCTATGGATGTAACCCTTCCTGTCTTCTACCAGGGAACCAAACTAAGATGATCAGCTTGTGACTTATGGCATTTTGTTAATGAACCAGAGCCCATCATTTCTTGCTCTTCTGTATCACTCTGGTCACAAGTGATTTTGTTCTAGTGAGTCAAAATGCTCTAAAATAGAGATTTTGTTTACAAACAGTACATATTTCCTCCCCAGTGCCTCACTTACAAGGGAAAGCTTCTTGCAAACACAAGTACCTTAGATGAGATTTTGTCTGGCATTGATGAATGGTATTTTTGAATTAAAAACTTAGGTTGAAGAAGGAGAAAGAGGTCCTGTCATTTACTATAAGAGAAAATTTCTATCTGTTGCCAAACCTCCCACTCTGTGAGTGATGAGCCAGATTTGAATCTCATACATCTGTTGGTGGTTTACAGCAGGAGGCTTTTAACTCTCTGTCAGAGTCAAACACATTTCCCATGAAGATCCTGGGTGTTGAATTAGACATGTGACAAAATAAGAGACAATTTGTGTTCTTCTGGACAGCCCACAGTGTAATAACAACACAGAAGGAGAACATTCAGCCCATCAATGTCCAGTTTGGTACTTTGTAGAACAATCCAGTCAGACTCATTTCACTGCTCTAGCTCTGCAGCCCTGAAAGTTTATTTCCCTCAAGTGCCCATCCTGTAGAAATCAGTCATTGTCACTGCTTCTAACATCCACATAAGCTGTGGATGTAGAGTCATTATGACCATTTGTGTAAAGACATTCTTACCTCACATTCCTTGACATCTCTTTTCCAAAATCTTAAATCTTAATGCTCTGAATGGGGGAACTATTCCTTGTCTGCCTTACTAAAACCTGTTCATAATTTTGTGCATTTATGTGAAATTTCCCTGCATTTTTATAGTTCTAAGGAAATCAACCCCAGTTTCTAAAATCTAACCTTGTAACAGGGATCCCTCAACCTTAGAACCATTTCATTGACTCTCTTCCTTCCTTCATAAGGATCCTCACACTATTCCTAAAGTATGGTGACTAGAACTGGATACATTATCCTATTGTGGTCCAACCAGAAGCTACTAGTGTTGACTAGTGATTTCCTCCCAAGAAAATTGATCCTGCCAGGTAATAAACGATTGACTCATTGGAATGTTTCATTGCTACATCTGATGTCACATGAAAGACTTATGTTGTCCACTATGTAAGGACAAAGGCCAGGATGTTTGCAGGTAGCAGCCAATAAAGGACTGCTGTATGTATGTGTGGGCTTTTATGATATTGGGCAGGTGTATGTGGGCAGAACGGGCTATGATCTTGGACGTGGGTCCATTGAACTGACTTCTTTTGTAGCATTTAATCTAATTGGGCGTTGATGTATTTGAACACTGTTTTTCAGTTATCTTTTTTAAAATTCTCTCATTAGAAAATGTTGTTGGCAAGACCTGCCTTAGTTGCCCATCCCTAATTGCTCGCAAACTGAATGCTTGGCCACTTCAGAGGGCAGTTGTGAGTTGGCCACATTGATGTGGGTCTGGAGTCACATCTAAGCCGGACCAGATAAAGGTGGCAGAATTTCCTTTGCTGAAGTGCGTTAGTGAGCTGGATGGGTTTTTATGACAATCAATCTTAGTTTCCCAGCATCTGTTAATGAGACTTGTATTCAATTCCAGGTTTTAATGAATTAAAATTAAATTGAATTAGCTTTATCGTCACATGTACTTAAATGAGCACAATGAAACATTTATTATGGCCACTTACAGCACTGTCTTAGGTACAAAGGTACCTAGGTACAGCTTCTTCAGCTGCAAGATTAGTTACTGTATAACTGTGTCAATAACGCACGGCCCGATCTTAGATGCAGAATACCGAGGTACAATCCTTCGTTCAGAATAGAGAAATGAAGAAAAAAAAGTTACCTTACAGCTATACACAGTATAACCGTAGGTCAGAAAAATCAAGAAACAAAGTTAAAAAGACAAACATCACATTTGTTAAATGAATTTAAATTTTACCACCTTCCATGCTGGAATTTGAACATGTGTCACCATCTCTTCAATACATTATTAGGAGGCCCTCTAACCTGCACTGGTTTTGTGTTTGATTAGATTAAATCAGATTCCCTACAGTGTGGAAACAGGCCTTTCAGCCCAGCAAGTCCACACCGTCCTTTGGAGCATCCCACCCAGACCCATCCCCTTATAATTCACACAGCCCTGAACACTACGGGCAATTTAGCATGGCCGATCCACCTAGCCTGCACATCTTTGGACTGCGGGAGGAAACCAGAGTACCCAGAGGAAACCCACACAGACACGGGGAGAACGTGCAAACTCTGCACAGGCAGTTACCCAAGGCTGGAATCGAACCCGGGACCCTGGTGTTGTGAGGCTGCAGTGCTAACCACTGAGCCACTGTGTTTGGTGAAGTTTCCACCAGCCCTGAATGTAATCTGTACTCAGCTTTTCCAGCCTCCTTAGCACTCTATGGCTTTACCGATGTTGGAGAAATTACCCTTGGCTTGTTGGAATTGTCAGTGTACCCATCCTGAGAAACAACATAATGTGCTGCAACAGATTGGGGTCTGCCTTTGGATTAGCGCGAGTGAATCTGTATCCAAGCATCACATTTAAAAACTGCAATGTCATTTTCAATTGCTACAATAACCTGATGCCTATTACCTTCACAATACTGAAATGTTCAGGCCAAGTTACTCAGGGTAAACAACTTCTCAATTTAGGTTCCTGGAGAGATGGTGGAATGATTGCATTGATTCATTCAAAATGTAAACGAGAAATGTTTTGTTCTGAAATAAACCTTTGAGGCTGCCGTGTAGGATAAGTTATGACCTGAGTATAGAGAGTACAATCAGTTTGGGGAGGGCTTTGCTTCCCAAAGTCCTCCACCACTGTAAGTTTCCTTCATCTAATGACTATCTGGGTCAACTGTATTCTTGTTGATAGAAATTGATTGGTGTGATTCATCAAAAGCTCTGTTGTTGTTGTACAGAAGCTTAACCCCATCAAGGCAAGTAGCCCATTTAATTGGTGCTCTATCCACAATCTTCAATGTCCATTCTTCCATCAATGCCACACAGTGCCTGCCATGTTTACCACCTGCAAGATGCATAACAGCAACTTAGAACATAGAACATACAACGATACAGCGCAGAACAGGCCCTTCGGCCCTCGATGTTGCGCCGACCTGTGAACTAATCTAAGCCCCTCCCCCTACACTATCCCATCATTATCCATATGCTTATCCAAGGACTGTTTAAATGCCCCTAATGTGGCTGAGTTAACTACATTGGCAGGCAGGGCGTTCCACACCCTTACCACTCTCTGAGTAAAGAACCTGCCTCTGACATCTGTCTATCCCTCAATTTGTAGCTATGCCCCCTCTAAACAAGCTGAAGTCATCATCCTCGGAAAAAGACTCTCACTGTCCACCCTATCTAATCCTCTGATCATCTTGTATGTCTCTATTAAATCCCCTCTTAGCCTCCTTCTCTCCAATGAGAACAGACCCAAGTCCCTCAGCCTTTCTTCATAGGGGCTTGCACTCCAGACCAGGCAACATCCTGGTAAATCTCCTTTGCACCTTTTCCAATGCTTCCATATCCCTCATGTAGTGGGGCAACCAGAACTGCATGCAGTATTCCAAGTGAGGCCGCACTAGCGTTTTGTACAGTTACCCAAGGATCCTGCGATTGCACCTCCTAAACCTGAAAACTACCACCTTGAAGGACTAGAGCAGCAGAGGTACACTATCACCTGAAAATTCCCCTTCAAATCAGGCTTCATCTTGACTGTGAACCCTATTGCCATTCCTTCGATGTTGTACAGTCAAAATCCTGGAATTCTCCTCCTAGCAGCACTGTATGTATACATTCAAATTCAAGGCATTGTCTGGGTGAAGAGAAGAGCCATGAGGCTGATAACTTTATCAAAGGATTGAGTGAGGAAGAAGGATTGGAGAAACTGGGCCTCTTCAACTGTGGAAGGAGAGCATACAAACGCACAAAATATGAACAGAAGGAGATCATTCAGTCTCTCGAGGCTGCTCCACTCTTCAATAAAGTTATGTTGATCTCTAAATCCCACATTCCCATCTATTCCTGACAACCTTTGATTCACTTGTTTAACAAGAGTCTGTTTACATTTGCTTTAAATATATTTGATAATCTGGCCCCCGCCAACTTCTGAAAAGACTGAGACAGGATCTTTAAGCATTCAAGTCATTAATCAGCAAAGGTTAGGTAAATCTGTAGTGCTGTGCCAAGCAAAGAGTGAGACGATTAAGTTAAAATGACTTTATAAATGATGATTCACACCAGATATCAGGAGGAACTTCTTCATGTAGAGTGGCCGATTCTGGAATGCTTCCCTATGGAGTGCATGCTATGAATAACAAGATGGCTGGCAAAGATGGCCACCATCTAAGCATATACAAATTGCGCTACTTACCATTGACAATTTTTTTGATTTGATTTGATTTATCGTCTCTAAGTACAGTGAAAAGATTTGTTCTGCAAGCAGTACAGGTAGGTCATAGCAAACAAGGATGTAGAGATCAAAGGGTGCTTAGACAGAGTGAGGCTTATGGCTGCACAGAAGGTGCACAAAGCAAGACCAACATTATTTGAAGTCAGAGAGGTCCATTCATCAGTCTAGTAATGGCAGGGAAGAAGCTGTTCTTGAACTTGTTGGTACGTGTTCAAGCTTCTGTATCTTCTGTTTGACAGAAGAGTTTGGAAGAGATTATAACAAGGGATTGGGTGGTTGGGAAGGGGTCTTTGATGATGTTGGCAGGCTTTCCATACTAATGAGAAGCATAGATGGAGTCCAAGGAAGGGAGGTATCTGGGCTGTGCAAACAATTTTCTGTGGTTTCTTACAGTCCTGGGCAATGCAGTGATGAGGCTATGGCCTGGTGATGTTGTTGTGGGACTGCTAACCCAGACACCTAGGTAACATTCCGGAGAACTGGGTTCGAATCCTGCCACGGCAGATGGTGGAATTTGAATTCAATAAAAATCTGGAATTAAGAGTCTAAAGATGACCATGAAATGATTGTTGGGAAAATACCATCAGGTTCACTAATGCCCTGTGTGACTGACACACAGCAAGGCTGTTGACTCTTAACTGCCCTTGGGGCGATTAGGGGTGGGCAACAAATGCCGGCCTAAGCAGGGAAAACCTCATCCCATAAATGAGTAATAAGAAAATGTGTCCCTTCCAACTAGACTGTGAATCAGCAAAGAGGTTGTGAAAGGTTGCAGTAATTTGTAATGGGATATCCCTTGCCACAATAAAGAAAGCTTTGACTGACAATAGTGTCCCATTTGAGGTTTGTGAACTGATGGAAAGTGCTGAAAGCCTCCCCGATGCAGGCAAAGGGGCAGAGTGCACCCAGGGGCCTTCAAAATCACTGATAACGAAACCAAGTCGGAAAGAAGGCAAAGAAAACAGCAGACAGGAAATAATTAGTGTGACAAAAACAGCAGGGAAGAAACCCGCAAGCCAAGAACAAACAAATGGAAATGTAAAAATCTGAACCTCTCAGAGCCACAGCACCTGTCTGAACAGAGTTGAAGTCGCAATGAAATGATCCCTGTCCAGTAGCCAGGCTCATTCATAATAGAGTTCATTTCAAATTAATATAAAAGCTAAATACAGGAAAGATGTTGTAAAAACTTGAAAGGGCTCAGAAAAAATTCACAAGGATGTTGCCAGGGTTGGAGGGTTTGAGCTACAGGGAGAGGCTGAATAGGCTGGGGCTATTTTCCCTGGAGCGTCAGAGGCTGAGGGGTGGCCTTGTAGAGGTTTATAAAATCATGATAGGCATTGATAGAATTAATAGGCAAGGTCTTTTCCACAGGGTAGGGGAGTCCAAATCTAGACGGTGTAGATTTAATGTGAGAGGGGAAAGATTTAAAACGGACCTGAGGAGCAACTTTTTCATGCAGAGGGTGGTGCATGTATGGAACAAGCTGCCAGAGGGAGTGGTGGAGTCTAGTACAATTACAACATTTAAAAGGCGTTTGGATGGGTACACGAATAGGAAGGGTTTGTAGGGATATGGGCTAAATGCTGGCAAATGGGACTAGGTCAGTTTAGGATACCTGGTTGGCATGGATGAGCTGGACTGAAGGGTCTGTTTCCATGCTGTATGGCTCTATAACTCTCATTACTATGGGCAATGACTTTTGTTTGAATTTGTTGCCTGTTAAATCCTCACGTTCTCTGTCGTAATAAAGCTGTCTGGGAGATATTTCAGTTCCCCTCTCTGGGCACTCTCACATTTTGCAGAGTAATGGCAGTCAAGATACTGAAGACTTCAAAGTGGGTGATTATGAGAGGGGGAACTGGACGTGCTTATGACAAATGACTCATTCCTCATCGGTGAAACTATGGGACAAAAGGGAATACGCAATCCAGATTTAAGGAGTGAAAGGAATGCAGTGATATTGAATATGAAGCAATTTCCTTCTGTGCTAATAGTTTATGGGATGTGGGTGTCACAAACTAGCCCAGCATTCATTGCCCATCCCTAATCATTCTGATGGCATTTAAGAATCAACCAAATTATTACAAATTCAGAGCCACATGTCAGGCAGACTGGGTGACTAAATTCCTTGTCTAAAAAATAGTAGGGAACCAGGTGAGGGACAGGAAATAGTTTCTTCTTTAAAGGCAAATGATGCATTATTGCCTGACTCCTGGCACTGCATCTGACCTTAAATAGGGTCTTAATATTGGGGTTCGCTTAGGGGTTTCTAACTTCTTGGTGGCAGCTAGTGTTCGTGAGATAAATCCATAAGATATAGGATGGAATTAGACCATTCGGCCCATCGAGAACTGCTGCACTATTCGATCATGGCTGATATGTTTCTCAACCCCATCCTCCAGCCTTCTCCCTGTAACCCTCGATCCTCTTCCCAATCAAGAACCTATCTGTCTCTGTCTCGATTACACTCAATGTAGACTCAATGTAGATTACACTGTTAATGCTGTTTTATATCTCCTGTAAGACTTGGTATCTGTGGAGCAACCCCAAATGAATGTCTTTGATTTCCATCCTACTTTCACCAAGGCTATTACATTTTGCTTCGTCCACTTGGAATCAGGTTTTGCACTGATATGATTCCCATTCACACTAAATTAAGGTAACAGTTCCTTGTTTGTTGTTGGCATCAGCATATACACCAATTTGATTCACTGCTGAGTTTTGCTGAGGAATTGGCTAGCCAGCAGCAGGGTGAAAATCTCTTCTCAACATGTTGATATTCTCACATTAATAACTCGGAGATAAATATCTCATGACTGAACACCCCGTGAGCTGCTTCAGGAGAAATATCTGAATAAACGCAAAGTACTGAGGGATGCCGGAAGTCTGAAACAAACATGGAGAATGCTGGAGAAACTTGGCAGGTCCAGTAGCACCTGTGGAGAGAAAACAGATTGAATATTTCAAGCCCAGTGACTCTTCTTCAAGGTACAGTTCATGGTGAGATTTGAGCCCATGCCTCAGAGCTTTAGTCTGGGGCCTCTGGATTATTAGTTTAACCACACTGCTCCTACTCCATCATTTTCCCAGCTGGGAACAAAGGCTTTGGATCAGTCAGTGGTCAAAATTGAGCCGGAGTTGAGTGCAGTGTGAGTCTTCTTCAGAGCTCGAATGGTTAACTCCGTTTCTCTCCCCTGGATGCTGTCTGACTTGCTGAGTTTCTCCAGCATTCTCTCTTTGTTTCAGGAGCAATGTTGCAGTAGCTTAGAACCTAAAGATTAATTCTGAACCTGCCTCACCGAGACAATTAAGAGGACAATTGTGTCAGATTGTGCTTGGCTTCCCTTTTCTGACAGTAAATAAGCAGCCATAAGACTTGGACATGCATCCACACAACTGATCCCCAGGGTTGCTGGGTAGTGGTTTTAATGGAAGCTCAGTGGAAGATCATCACAGTAACCTTTGCAGCAGCTACTCCAAGGTTGGCACTCGCATTGGGACTGTTTATTGGAAACGTCTTTCCTGTTTTGACCCGTGTTGCTCCTTGGTGTTCTGATCTTTTATTTGGCTATGTTCCTGATCATTGATTCACTCTGAGAAGCGATGATAAATGGGTCAGACCAGATGCACATAGGTCGTGTTTACTTCTTGCAATGCTTCTATCCACACACACACACACACACACACACACACACACACACAGATGCAGCATCTATGAAGAGAGAAACTTGATGTTTCAAGGCAAATTAACTTGCTTCAGACACAGTTCATACTGAGAGTTTTAGTCTGGGCCTTTGAATTATTTGTCTAACCACATTACCACTATATCACCATCAGAACAGTCTGATTCTGATGAAGAGTCATTGGACTCAGACATTAACTGTCATCTCTCCCCACAGATGCTGCAGCTGAGTTTAGTCAGCAAATTCTGTGCTTGCGTTCATGCTGTGCGCCTCTTTGTTTCCAACTCTGATCATTGTTTCCTGAATCTTGGCACCGGGCTCAATCTCTGTTCAGGCCTAGAAAAAAAATACAGTAATTTGGAAAGCAATTACAAAAATGTCCTACTGTACTGATGCCATTATTTAGCTAATTCCATTAGCTGAAAGATTGATCATTTCAAATGAAGCTGCCCTACTTTCAAGCATCTTATGTAATTTACAAAGGAATATTGAATAATATTTCCATAATCATGCAGTACTGGGCCTTATCACATAGAGCTTATAATGGGATATTTTGGAGGCTTACAAAAATTAAACAATCTTCTTTGAAATAGATGGAGGAATGTCAATCTGCATGACATCTTAATAAACGTGATCATTTCTCAATTGCTATTTCTAAAGGATACGATGGTATATAGGATAGTGATGAAATCAAGAGGCAATTTAGCTGTTATTTGATTCCATACTTGCTTTACTTTCCAAGAAGTTAATGGGTTAATCAGAGACCCAGGCTAATGCTCTTGGCATTTGGGTTCAAATCTCACCACAGCAGGTGGAATTTAATTTCAATTGATAAATCTTGAGTTAAAAGTCATTCTCAGTATGACTAACCATGAAACATTACTGATTGTCATAAAAAAATCCATCTGATTTAGAGATAATAGGAACTGCAGATGCTGGAGAATCTGAGATAACAAGGTGTAGTGAAGAAGGGACTAGGCCTGAAACGTCAGCTTTCCTGCTCCTCTGATGCTGCTTGGCCTGCTGTGTTCATCCAGCTCTTGGGGGCTGCACGGTGGCTCAGTGGTTAGCATCACAGCACCAGGGACCCGGGTTTGAGTCCAGCCTCGGGTAACTGTCTGTGTGGAGTTTGCACATTCTCCCTGTGTCTGTGTGGGTTTCCTTCGGGTGCTCCGGTTTCCTCCCACAGTCCAAAGATGTGCAGGCTAGGGTGGATTGGCCGTGCTAAATTGCCCATAATGTTCAGGGGTGTGTGGGTTATAGGGGAATGGGTCTGGGTGGGATGGTCCAAGTGGCGGTTGGACTTGTTGGGCCGAAGGTCCTATTTCCACGCTGTAGGGAATCTAATCTAATCTACACCTTGTTATTCCATCCGATTTACCTTTCTCCTTCAAGGAGGGAACTTTTCTACCCTTACTTGACTGGGTCTACATGTGACTCCAGACCCACAGCAATGTAGTTGACTCTTAACTGTCCTCTGAAATGGCAGAGCAAATTAGTCAGCTTAGGGACTAAGCTATGGATGGGCAGCAAATGTTGGTTTTGCCGGTGATCCAGTGATGGCCAACTTCCACAAAAGATTATCCATGTTTTTTTTTCCATGAACGAGAATTTCTGTTTTTGCTGGGTAGGTTCAGTGGAGTTTTCTCTTTAGTGATGGTCACAGGATGTGGGTGTCACTGGCTATGCCAATGCTTCTTGCATGTCCCTAATTGCCCCTTGAGAAGGTGGTGGGTGAGCTTCTTCTTGAGCTGCTGCAGCCCATGTGCTGTAGATAGAATGACAGTGTTGCTAGAGAGGGAAGATCTGGGATTTTGACCCAGCAATACTGAATTAATGGCAAAGGTTTTCAAGTTCTTTGAAGATGTACCAAGCAAAGTCAATAAGGGAAATTTTGTAGATGTAGTATATTTGGGTTTCCAATGGCATTTGACAAGATGCCACACAAAAGATTAATACTCAAGGCGTGATCACATGAGGTAGGAGTCTTTTATTAGCTTGGAAAGAGGATTAGCTAACCAACAGAAAACAGAGAGTTGGGACAAACAGGTCTTTTTCTGGTTGGCAAGATGTAACTAGTGGAGTGCCACAGGGTTTGGTCGTTGGGGCCCTATTATTTACAGTCTACATTAATGATTTTGATGCAGTGATAAGGGCACTATAGCCAAGTGACACTAAAATAGGTGAGGAAGTAAATTGCCAGAAACAAGAAATTTATAAATGTATATGGATAGGTGAGGTGAATGGGCCAATTTTTTTCTGATAGCGTTTAACATGGAGAAGTGTGACGTTATCTGTTTTGGTCAGAAAAATAGAAAGCCAACACAATACCTAGTTGGAGAGAAACTTCAGAGTACTTTGGTGCAGAGGGATCTGGGTATCCCTGAACTTGAATGTCAGAAAACTGGTATGCAGATAATATGGGAGACAAATGGAATTTTGGTCAACACAGTAAGGAGCTGTAGAAACACACCAGATCAGACAGCATTAGAGGAGCAGGAGAGTTGATGTTTCAGTTCAGGACCCTTCATCAGGTCTGAGTTCTGACAAAATTCAGAATGAATTTTAGAATATATTGCTGAAGGAATAGAGTGTAAAAGTAGGGAAGTATTGCCACAATTGTACAAATTACTAGTGAGGCGCCACATAGAGTATTATGTACAGTTTTGGTTCCTTTACTTGAGGAGGGATATCGTTGCATTGGAGGCAGTTCAGAGGAGATTCAATGGATTGATTCCAGAGATAAGGGGTTTGTCTCATGAAGAATGAGTGAGCAATTTAAGCCTATAGTCCCTGGAGCTCAAAAAATGAGACGAGATCTAATTGAGGTATAAGATGCTAAAGGGGATTAATAAAATAGAAATTTTCTGAAGAAGGGTCTAGGCCCAAAGCTTCAGCTTTCCTGCTCCTCTGATGCTGCTTGACCTGTTGTGTTTATCCAGCTCTAGACTTTTTGGTTCAACTGGTCCACACCAACCTTGTTCCCAAACTAGGCTAGTCCCACCTGCCTGCATGTGGCTCATATCCCTCTAACCCTTTCCTATTCATGAACTTAACTTGTCCAAATGACTTCCTCTGGAACAAAAACAGAAGTTTCTGGAAAAGCTCAGCAGGTCTGGCAGCATCTGTGAAGAAAAATAATCAGAGTTAACGTTTCGGGTCTGGTAACCCTTCCTCAGAACTGGAGCCTCCTCTACAAGTTCATTCCACACACGCAAACACGCAAAAATGCCCCTCATGTCCTTTTTAAATCTTTCTCCTCTCACCTTAAAAATAAGCTCCCTAGTTTTGCACTTCCCCACCCGAGGAGAAAGACCTTTGACTTTCATCTTATCTATACCCCTTATGATTTTATAAACCTCTATAAGGTCACCTCTCAACCTCTTACATTCCAGTGAAAAAAGTCCCAGCCTACTTTTAGAACTGAAACCTTTTATTCCCTGCAACATCAAGGTAAATATTTTCCAAACCCTCTCCAATTTAATAATATCCTTCCTATAACAGACTCACCAGAACAGCCCACAGTACTCCAGAAGAGGCCTCATCAACATCCTGTACAACATCAACATGACGTCCCAACTCCTGTACTCAAAGGTCTGAGCAATGAAGGAAAATATGATAAATGCTTTCTTAACTACCCTGTCTACCTGTGAGGCAAATTTCAAAGAATTATATACCTGAGCCCCTTGGTCTTCCTGTTCTACAAGACTATTTAGGGCCCTACCATTAATTGTGTAAATCCTCCCTTGTTTGTTTCACCAAAAATGCAATACCTCACATTTATCCAAATTAAACCCAGCCTTCTTCTGGATTCATTAGCGTGTCAAGTGTAGATATAACTGGTGGAAAAATAAATAGACAAATGCATCATAGATCCTTCTGACATTTTCCATCTGCTATTTTAACCTAACAATCGGTTTGTTTATTTTTAATGCCTCCATTAAAACAGCCGACAAATAATTATTATGTGAAGGCTATAAACATTTTGTTCACCATAATTGGAAACAGCCATCTGCATTTCTAAGTTTTGATGCTAGATTTTCTCTCGTGTTTGGGGTCACTCTTGTTAGTAGACCTCATGTCTCTCACAGCCCAGAGATTCCACCCAATAGTTAAATAAACAATCACATGACCCAAGAATCAAAGTAAAAGAAAACTTTTATTCCTCTGGACTGCAGTGTAATGTAATTCAAATGACACCTTTGGGATCTGTCCGGATTTCACAGCCAGACTGGATAAAAAATAGTTATCCACTCACAGACGTTTAATCAGCAATTAGCATTTTTAAAAATATAAGCGGCTTTCACAGTTAAATATATTTAATTTAATAATCCTATTTAAGCATTGTTCATAACTGTAGCTTGTATATAAGGTCAACCTCCTATGTTTTCAGTGTTATAACAAACTTTGCTTTCTCCTAATATGGCCATGTTTACCATATGTTTACACATCACAGCCTCAGACTGACCTGCTTTCAGTGGTCACACTCTCATCAAACTCTCAACGCCCAGTCTAGCAGCTGGTGTCTGCAAGTTAGCAAACATTCTGACCAGAGACTTGCCCCTCCCTGAACACTGCCACAGTCTGTCTGTTGGATGAGATGGCCTGGGTACCTCTCAGACCAGCTTCCCAGGTTCTTACCTCAAATCACCCTGGTCACACCAAGTATTTCAAACACTCAGACAGCAGGTTAATGAACCTGTTTCGTGCTTGTTCTCTGCAGTAGCTATGTGAACGGTATTTTCCACTAACATGACTCAGCGTCTGCCCAGAAACCATGTTCTGCCTACCACCAAATTCAGTAATGTTGTGTTTGAATTTCAGAGTCAGTGTGAGGCAAGGTATACAAACTGTCCACCCTGACTAACATGGCAGAAGCTCCAAGTTGGAGTCCCGTTCTAAGATGTGATGCCCAAGGAAGATGAATTCATCATTCAGCCAAACAAGCTGAGTACCAACTTGTAAATCTAGTCAACAACAGTGAGAGAGAGAGATTCCTGGTCAGCTGCCTATTTGGGAAGACATTGGAGACTCTATCGACACTATCCATAGCTACAGGCTCCAACATGTTGTAAAAGTGTAAGATATGACAGAATCCCTGACAATCTGATTGGCTCGTTTGTCTGGAAGGATCAGATTGGTGCCATCAGCATGAGTTTTGATCACTGATCTGGATGGGATGAATTATGGGTAGGTGTTGGCGTAGTGGTGTTATTGCTAGACCATTAATCCAGAGACCCAGGTAGTGTTCTGGAGACACGGGTTCAAATCCAGCCATGGCAGATGGTGGAATCTGAATTCGACAATAATTTGGGAACTAAGTCTGATGATGACCATGAAACCATTGTTGAATGTCCAGAAAAGCCTATCTGATTCAATAAAGTCCTTTAGGGAAGGAAATTTTCCATCCTTATTTGGTCTAGCCTACATGTGACTCCAGACCCACAGCAATTTTGTTGACAGAAAATGCTGACCTACCTAGTGACGCTCACATGCCATGAATGAATAAAAAATGAGAATTTAGAACCTGCCTCCTTGCTTCACCTGTGAGGTATAGTGGGTCGGACCTGCAAATGGCCAGAGATCTCAAGGAGATGAGGAAGCCAGCATTATAGTGTAGAAAATGCAGGAACTTCTTATAAACCTCAGGCAATCTTGTGGTCAAGCTTTGCTAGCACATTGAGGTCTGAGGCAGGAGTCAGGCACCCACATTCTGTAATTAAACCAACTATCAAGGAAAAGATTTGTGTCTTGTTTTACTGTTCTCTATCTGGCTGGGATACATTTCTCATTGAACGGGATCTTAAACTAAAATGAAAAGGGAGAACAAAAGCAGTGGAAGAGTTTCGGTAGCAAGGCTACTACCTGGAAGGGTGAAGTTACCGTTGTCGAAAGGGGAGCAATTAAAGCAGCAGATGAGGAAGATATCTGAATGGATACAGAATTGGCTGTCCAATAGAAGACAGAGGGTGATAGTAGATGGAATGTATTCAGCCTGGAGCTTGGTGACCAGTGGTGTTCCCCAGGGATCTGTTCTGGGACCTCTGCTCTTTGTGATCTTTATAAATGACTTGGATGAGGAAGTGGAAGGGTGGGTTAGAAAGTTTGCCGATGACACGAAGGTTGGTGGAGTTGTGGACAGTGTGGAGGGCTGTTGTAGGTTGCAATGGGACATTGATAGGATGAAGAGCTGGGCAAAGAAGCGGCGGATGGAATTCAACCCAGAAAATTGTGAAGTGATTCATTTTGGAAGGTCAAATTTGAATGCAGAATGCATGGTTAATAGGAGGATTCTTGGCAGTGTGAAGGAACAGGGATCTTGGGGTCCACATCCATAGATTCCTCAAAGTTGCTACCCTGGTTGATAGGGTTGATAAGAAGGCATATGGTTTGTTGACTTTCATTGACAGGGGAATTGAGTTTAAGAGCTGTGATGTTATGCTGCAGCTCTATTAAACTCTGGTTAGACCACACTTGGAATATTGTAGTCAGCTCTGGTCACCTCATTAAAGGAAAGATATGGAAGCTTTAGAGAGGGTGCAGAGGAGATTTACCAGGATGCTGCCTGGACTGGAGGGCAGGGCTTATGAGGAAGGGTTGAGGGAGCTAGGACTTTTCTCTTTGGAGCAAAGAAGGGTGAGAGGGATAACTTGATAGAGGTGTGCAAGATGATGAGAGGCAGAGATAGAGTGGATAGCCAGAAACTTTTTTTCCCAGGGTGGAAATGACTATTACAGGGGGGAGAATTTGAAGATAGTTGGAGGAAGCTATAGGGGAGATATCGGAGGTGGGTTCTTTACGCAGAGATTGGTGGGTGTGTAGAATGCGCTGCCAGCAGTGCTAGTGGAGTCAGATACATTAAGGACATTTAAGTGACTCTTGGATAGGCACATGGTTGATTATAAAATGTAACTTATGCAAAGTAGTTTGATCTTAGGATAATATGTTGGCAAACATCATGGACCAAAGGGACTGCACTGTTCTGTACTGTTCTATGGTTCTATGTTGTATGTTCTTGGAAGGTATTGATTTAGAGGCATAGAGATGTACAACATGGAAACAGATCCTTCAGTCCAACTCATCCATGCTGACCAGATATTTTACATTAAGCTGGTCCTATTTGTCGGAATCTGGCCCATATCCATCTAAACCTATTCATCTACCCATCCAGGTACCTTTTAAATATTGTAATTGTACCAAGCTCCACCACCTTTTCTGGCAGATCATTCCATACATGCACCACCCTCTGTGTGAGAAAGTCGCCCCTGGTCCCTTTTAAATCTTTCCCATCTCAACTTCAGCCTATGCCCTCTAATTGTGGACTCCCTTACCATGGCAAAAAGAATTTGGCTATTCACCCTATCCATACCCCTCATGATTTTATAAACCTCTCTATGGTCGCCCCTCACCTCCAACTACAGAGAAAGTAGCCCCAGCCTAGTCGGCCTCTCCCTGTAGCTCAAACCCTCCAACCCTGGCAACATCCTTGTAAATCTTTTCTCATAAAGGTTTAGGACTGGTGGAGATCATGGAGATTGCGGGGTGGGGGGCGCGGGCGGGAATGAGATCATGGAGGGATTTTTTACCAGACTGAAAATTTTGATGTGGAGCCTATCACTTATCACCCCACAGGAGGGTGAAGTTTAAATTGATGTAATCAAGTGAGATCTTGGACCCGTGCTCATCTGTAAGAAGTTTACTAAAGAATTGGCTAAAAAAAAATTGTCTCAACTGCAAAACCACCTTATCTGATCATGAAATATTTGGGTATTTATTTTACTTAGTTCAATCTTCTGCATTTTTCTTAAAAATAAGTTCTAACATTGAATCTACTCCATGCTTTCTTTGATGATGCCACAGAAAAACACTCAGACACCCCATTTTAACTGCTGCTTTGGATTTTCAGAAAGCCTTTGATGGACTTCCACATGCAAGATCTAATTAAAATAAAAGCCATATAAATACAGGGTGCAACATAGGTCTGCAACAGTAACAGAGGGTTTATGAAGTGTTTCAAAGGGTTTTCAATTGATAAGAGCTTTGTAAATACTCTCATACTTCACAATTTTACCACTCTAGGGCTGGGTGTAGGCATTGAGTGAGGTTTGTAGACTGTTGACAATATCATGCTGTATTTAACCCTGCTCTGAGCTGATGACCACGTATCCACACCATCACAATACAACCGGTTTCCACCATCACATCGTCACTTAGTTCTGCTGGAGCATGAATGAATGTTGAATGCCTCATCCATGCATTTGTTGCCTCCAATCTTTGTAATTCTAATGCCAAAACATAAATTGCTGGGGAAACTCAGCAGGTCTGGCAGTACATGTTGGCTCAGTGGTTAGCGCTGGTGCCTCACAGTGTCAGGGATCCAGGCTTGATCCCAGCCTCAGGTGACTGTCTGTGTGGAGTTTGCATGTTCTCCTTGTGTCTGTGTGGGCTTGTCCCACAGTCCAAAGATGTGCAGGTTAGGTGGATTGGCCATGCTAGATTGCCTGTGGTGTTCAGGGCTGTGCAGATTAGGTGGGTTTTAGGGGGATGGGTCTGGGTGGGATGCCCTGAGGTTTGATGTGGACTTGTTGGGCCAAAGGGCCTGTTTCCACACTGCAGGGATTCTATGATTCTATACCAAAGGAGCGAGAAATCGAGTTACCATATCAAGTCCAGTGACTCTTCTTCAGAAGGATGAATTCTTCCAGCAATTTCTGTTCTTGTTTCAGATTTTTAGCATCCACAGTTCCTTTGTTTTATTTTACTTTCCTGGTGCTATTCTGGCTAGTCTCCCTAGTACTACACTCTGCAAACCTGAGATAATTCAAGATTATGCTGCACCTATCCTACTTTGCTTCAAGCTCCATTCATTTGTTCATTCATCATTGCTCCTGTGCTTGTGGACCAACATTAGCTCCTGGTTAAGCTAACCCCTTGACTTTGAAATCCTTATCCTTATTCTTAAAACTCTTCATGGTCTCATTCCTCCTGGCTTCTTTGATATTATCCTGCTCTCCAATTCCCTGGGACCTCTTAGCTCTGCCAATTCTGGCCTCTCGAGCATTCCCGATTGGAATAGCTCCACTGTCTCTAGTTGCACATTCATTTGCCAATGCCATGAGCTCCGGAATCCCCTCTCTAAAACTCTCTGTGCCACCCCCATCCGCCTTGCCTTCTACCTAAACGATGCTCCTTAACATTTACCTCTTTGGCCAAATCTTTGGTTAGCTGGCTAAACATCTGCTAATAATACCTACAAGCCATCCTGTGATGTATTATTATGTCCAAGGCATTATATGAATGCAGACTGTTGTTATATAAGGGACAATTGTGGAGATAATTTCCACTGACTGAATACTGGCTAAATTTCTCGATGGCACAAAATTTAGTGACAGCAGCAGACAGACAACAGGAAGAGCTTTTGCAGATCCTTCGATGTGACCTACCATTTGTTTAACTCATGACTAAGTGTTATTGAATTAGCTTCATTGTCACATACTCAAATGAGTACTGTGAAAAGTTGACAGACCCTTCGTTGTAGTGCTGTGTTAGGTACAAAGGTACCTAGGTACTGACACTTAAGACCAAATTCTTTAGGAAACAAAAAAGCAATCAGAAATGTAAAGAAATAAACAGTCCAGCATTATAGGTCAAAGGAATAAATTAGAGAACTGAAGAAGTAAAAAGTTTTAGAATTTCAGTCTCTCTATGTTGGCACTTAGCCTCAAGGGAAACCTGCACCACCCTTTCTGCTGCTCACACTGGACCCACTAACATAGGGTCAAGCCACCTCAGGCACTATCTCTTTGGGCCCACTTCGCTGATGCAGCTGAGTCCACGCTCACCCGGCAACCAAGAGTCCCTCTCTCCTCTGCCGGCTAGGTCAACCAACTCCATAGTCCTTCACAAATGAGGGGCCGTGAAATTTAGACTGAAAATATCAGTCAACTCTCAATCCTTAGGAGCTTTTTGAGAACGAGTACTCCAGATTTCCGCAGTTCTTTATGTGTGAAGAATTCACCTCCAATCGGCCAAGCTTTAATTATAAGCTTCTGCATTCTTCCACAAGACGAAACAGAATGTTGAGAGAAGATTTGCGGGTGGCTTTACATTGGTTTTTGGCAATGTGTTTTTCGATGAAATATATAAGGCATAACAAGACAGGGCGAGCTGGTCAAGGTCAGTATAATCCGGTCCCTTTCGGATCCTAAAAACAGCAAACAGATCAACTAATTAATAAGACAACTTAAAAAAACAAGGAAGTCATAGAGGTACCACTTTTAGTGTCTAGACGATGGGAAATGGTCAGACAGGAATTGAGATTGAACATAGAGAAGCGCAGTGTTTCACACAGGGTTACAAGAGTGTTGAATCCTGACTGGAGGGTGGAGGGATGATAGACTAGTAGCTGTCTGTGTATGTGGGATTAAGGTAAACTTGTTTTAAGGGTGTGCTGCTAAAGAGAACGTCGAAAAATGGCATGAATGTCCCATCTCCATGGTAAAATTAACACCTGAAAGTTGATAGGCAACAACAGATTAACAATCAGTTCCTATCCAGAAGAAAAAGACAGTCAAACTTTCAAATGAGATACATTGGTTGGACTTGGCTTCAAAAGGGAGGACCAGTGGGACCAGTGAATCATTTCCAAGTGATACTGGTTTGCTCTCAGAGATAGTAAGAACTGCCGATGCTGGAGCCAGGGATAACACAGTGTGCAGCTGGAG
This sequence comes from Stegostoma tigrinum, assembly GCF_030684315.1. NCBI lineage: Eukaryota > Metazoa > Chordata > Chondrichthyes > Orectolobiformes > Stegostomatidae > Stegostoma > Stegostoma tigrinum. Next base: position 39,439,974 of record NC_081382.1, read on the forward strand.
GAATACAACAGGCCAGGCAGCATCAGAGGGGCAAGAAAGCAGACGTTTTGGGTCGGGACCCCTCTTCAGAAATTCAAGAAGGCTCCCGGCCGGAAACGTCAGCTTTCCTGCTCCTCTGATGCTGCCTGGCCTGCGGTGTTCGTTCAGCTCCACACTGTGTTCTACTGGTTTTCTCACAATTTCTCGCTGTGGGTAATGTGAAATGGAGTACAGTGAAGTTGTAGCTCTGGGCGTGCGGGATATTTGTGGTGTTGTGGATCTCGAGAGGAGGGGATTGAGCAGAATGTTGGAAACCAGGATTGAGCTGGCTCTCATTGACTCCTGCTTCATTTTCCAGATGTTGTTTGATTGATCGAACACTGAGTGTTTGAATCAAGGTCAACCTTCCTGCCCAGAAATTTAATCTGATGGAGGTGTGATATCAATGGGGCTCAGACACAATCACCACAGATAATAAAATCTGACTTCCAAGTTCACCAAGTGCTTACCTTTTGTTTCTTACTTGTCAAAATGATTTTTAAAAAATACCCAGGGCAGGAGAATATAGGTCCAAACTAGTCACTGTGCCTTTTCATCACCTTGGGTGGCATGGGGGCTTCGTGGTTAGCGCTGCTGCCTTACAGTACCAGGGGCCTGGGTTTGATCCCAGCCTCAGGTAACTGTCTGTGTGGAGTTTGCACATTCTCCCTGTGTCTGTGTACATTTCTTCCCACGGTCCAAAGATGAGCAGGTTGGATGGATTGGCCATAGAACATGCAGGGTTACAGAGAAAGGTAGGAAGGTGGGTCTGGGTGGGATGCCCTTCAAAGGGTCAGTGTGGACTTGATGGGCCAAATATCCTCTTTCTGCTCTGTAGGGGTTCGATTCTATTCTTTTTTATGATTCTACGGGGCACAAGTCAGGAGTGTGCTGGAATACTCCCCACTTACCTGGATGGGTGCAGCTCCAATAACACTCAAGAAGCTCAACACCATCCAGCACAAAGCAGCCAACTTGATTGGCACCACATCCGCCATCTTCAGGATTTACTTCCACCACCAGTGACACATGGCACAGGCTGTGTGTAGTACCTACAAAATACACTGTAGTAACACACCAAGGCTCCTCAGACAGTGCTTTCCTAACCCACAGGCTCCACCATCCAGCAAGACAAGGGCAGTAGGTGCATGGGAACACCACTATCTGCAAGTTTCCGCCCAAGTGGTACACACTATCCTGACTTAGAAATATATCCTTGTTCCTTCAGCATCCTAGACTTCCCTCCCTACTAGGATTGTATCTAACCTACATGGCCTGCACAGTTCAGGAGGTCGCTTCTGTGTCTCCCTCCCAAGGATGGGGAACTAATGCTGATCTAGTCAATGACATTTCCATCCTAAGTATGAATAAAGGAAAACCTCTTGAGAGGAATTAATGATCCATACCCCACCCTAGCAGTCACCACCACCCTGGTCCTGCCTAACCTTCTTGTTATCTCAAACATCTTCTAGTCTCTTCAGCAACATATAAACCTCAAACCAATCTGTCCTGGTTGTGTCTTTTCCACCAGATATGTTCTCTGCATTCGCAAGTCTTGGTTCCTGTCTATTTGCCTGTTCTCTGAACTGCAGATGTAACTGTAATTTCCGAAATGTAAATGTGACATCTGCTGTGTGACAATTCTGGGATGGATGGTGCTGACTCTGAAGTTGCTATTTTCCCCCTAATCAAACCATTCAGAGATATTATTACACACCTCTGGAGCAGGTGGAACTTGACCTGATCGAAAGCTAGAAACACTACCACTGTGCCACAGGAGGGCCCCTTCTGTTTGATTAAATCTGTTAATGCTTTTCAGTTATTTTACAGATCTTTAGAACACTCAGTGGATTAAATGTCCTTTTGATATAAAGCTATGGTTGTTGAAAACCATCTCTAAGCAGGAAGAGTAAGTGAAGATAATAAAATGTGAGGCTGGATGAACACAGCAGGCCAAGCAGCATCTCAGGAGCACAAAAGCTGACGTTTCAGGCCTAGACCCTTCATCAGAGAGGGGGATGGGGTGAGGGAACTGGAATAAATAGGGAGAGAGGGGGAGGCGGACCGAAGATGGAGAGTAAAGAAGATAGGTGGAGAGAGTATAGGTGGGGAGGTAGGGAGGGGATAGGTCAGTCCAGGGAAGACGGACAGGTCAAGGAGGTGGGATGAGGTTAGTAGGTAGATGGGGGTGCGGCTGGGGGTGGGGGGAAGGGATGGGTGAGAGGAAGAACCGGTTAGGGAAGCAGAGACAGGTTGGACTGGTTTTGGGATGCAGTGGGTGGGGGGGAAGAGCTGGGCTGGTTGTGTGGTGCAGTGGGGGGAGGGGACGAACTGGGCTGGTTTAGGGATGCAGTAGGGGAAGGGGAGATTTTGAAACTGGTGAAGTCCACATTGATACCATTAGGCTGCAGGGTTCCCAGGCGGAATATGAGTTGCTGTTCCTGCAACCTTCGGGTGGCATTATTGTGGCAGTGCAGGAGGCCCATGATGGACATGTCATCTAGAGAATGGGAGGGGGAGTGGAAATGGTTTGCGACTGGGAGGTGCAGTTGTTTGTTGCGAACTGAGCGGAGGTGTTCTGCAAAGCGGTCCCCAAGCCTCCGCTTGGTTTCCCCAATGTAGAGGAAGCCGCACCGGGTACAGTGGATGCAGTATACCACATTGGCAGATGTGCAGGTGAACATCTGCTTAATGTGGAATGTCATCTTGGGGCCTGGGATAGGGGTGAGGGAGGAGGTGTGGGGGCAAGTGTAGCATTTCCTGCGGTTGCAAGGGAAGGTGTCGGGTGTGGTGGGGTTGGAGGGCAGTGTGGAGCGAACAAGGGAGTCACGGAGAGAGTGGTCTCTCCGGAAAGCAGACAGGGGTGGGGATGGAAAAATGTCTTGGGTGGTGGGGTCGGATTGTAAATGGCGGAAGTGTCGGAGGATGATGCGTTGTATCCGGAGGTTGGTAGGGTGGTGTGTGAGAACGAGGGGGATCCTCTTGGGGCGGTTGTGGCGGGGGCGGGGTGTGAGGGACATGTTGCGGGAAATACGGGAGACGCGGTCAAGGGCGCTCTCGATCACTGTGGGGGGAAAGTTGCGGTCCTTAAAGAACTTGGACATCTGGGATGTGCGGGAGTGGAATGTCTTATCATCTGGGATGTGCGGGAGTGGAATGTCTTATCGTCTGGGATGTGCGGGAGTGGAATGTCTTATCGTCTGGGATGTGCGGGAGTGGAATGTCTTATCGGAGCAAGTGAAGAGGTTGGAGGTCACAATGGTGTTGAAGATTGATAACTGAAGACTTGTTGATGAGCCCATTGGAAAGAGATGAATTGCTCTGGCAAGATGGCGGCAGGATGAGTTGCTCCATGTGGAGTTCCACTCTGCTCGCCAGTTCTCTTTCTCTTTCTCTTTCCTTGTTGGTCCTTCCTTTCTTTTTTCTCCCTTCTTCTGTCTCTCCCTGTAGTAATTCGATCCCTTGCCCTCACCACTTTTAACGACCCGCCTAAGGAGACGGGGAGGAGCCGAGTCATGACCAGGAACCACGTGGCGGGAGCCGAACACGCCGGTCGTGTCCTGCAGCGATGGCGGATCGAGCGTGGGCCGGAGTGATGGTGGAAGATCAGGAGTGGGTCAGTGAGGCAGCCCGGAGCGGGACTCTGGTGGAGGCATGGAGAGAGATGGAAAACCCGGAGTGGGATTCTGGTGGAGGCATGGCGAGGGATGGAAAACCTGGAGTTTGATTCTGGCAGAGGCATGGCAAGGGATGGAAAACCTGGAGCAGGACTCTTGTGGAGGCATGGTGAGGGATGGAAAACCCGGAGTGGGATTCTGGTGGAGGCATGGCGAGGGATGGAAAACCGGAGTGGGATTCTGGTGGAGGCATGGCGAGGGATGGAAAACCTGGAGCGGGATTCTGGTGGAGGCATGGAGAGAGATGGAAAAGGTGGAGTGTGGAGTGGGACTCTGGTAGAGGCATGGTGAGGGATGAAAAACCTGGAGCGGGACTCTGGCGTAAATACACCAAGGGAGGAAAACCCGGAGCGGGGCTCTGGTGGAGATACAGCGAGGGTTGGAAAACCCAGTGTGGGACTGCGGCAGTGAAAAGGAAAATTGAACTCTCTTAAGTTATTTTTTCTTATCTTATTCTATGTTATTGTGAATGGGGCCATGTGCGTACAGTGATGGTGCACACTTGTTGCTGTATTTTTACATTGAAAACATGTGACAATAAATGATTCTATAATGATTCAGTCATCTTGGAGATTGGGGTCAATAGAAACTGCAAACTGTGAGATCTTTCTTGTTTATAAGTTGGCATGGATATAGACAGAGCCATCTGCTGAACAGGGTTAACCTCTACCTCCTAGAAGGCCCGCCAGACTGGTCATGGCCAACAGGCAACGGTTGTCAATTGGCATATACTGAATGCCTCTGGTCTGCCTGTGTGAAGCTCTGGCTGGTCTTTCAGGAGGCTCGGGATACGTATCTTGGGAATCCAAGACGGCCTTCATGCATGCAGATCAGGAACCATTCCAACGATGCTGGTCTCGGCCGTGTGGTTTCAACGTCCCAGTGTGATTTCTTTGCTGCTCTGCAAATATGACTGTGGCTTTCTTGGGAGGGAACTGAGAAGCATTTGGTCTTTCTGTAGATGGACCTTCTCTTTTTTTTCGAAGAAGAGATAAGCCATGGCACTGTCTGAGCTACCATTTGGCACATCTGCAGGGACCGTGCTGACATTGGTTGAGCATTTTTTCTTTATTTTGTCTTATTTTTCTCCGGTTTGTTTATGAGTTTTGCAGCATTTAATAAATAAATAAATTGATATACAAACAGCTTCCCTCACTGCAGGTCTCCAAGCACCCCAGTTCGCAGCTTGGTTCATAGCGAAAATGAAACATATTGACCGGCCTTTAATGTTTTCGTGAACAGGACATTTTTTAAACAGGAGAAAGTAACGTTTTACTGTAACACATGCATTTGCATGTGTTTAATTGGCTTCTCCTTTGTGCTCTTAGTCTCCAAATGCCACACACCATCTTTCGTCAAGAAAATCAGCAGAACGAATTATTCCCCATTGTAGACAAAGCTGACATTCCAATGCAGCACTGAGGGAATGTTGCGGTGTCAGAAATGCCATCTTTCAGATAAGATATTAAATCGAAACCCCACCTCTCTCAGGTAGATGTATAAGATCCCATGCCATTATTTTGGACAACAGCACAGGGAATTCCTCCACAATGCCCCAGCCAATAGTTACTAGGGTAGTGTCGTAGAACAGAGAGACCTGGGGGTTCAGGTCCATAACTCTTTGAAGTTTGCATCAAAACCTGTGTACAGGGTGATTAAGAAGGTATTTAGCATGCTCGCTTTCACTGCTCAGATCTTTGTGTGTAGGAGGCGGGAAGTCATATGTTGAGGTTGTACAGGTGAGGCATCGTCTGGAGTTCTGGACACAGAGCTGGTCGCCCTATTATCAGGAACGATACTATCAAGCTGGGAGGATTCAACAAAGATTTACCGGAATGTTGCTGGAAATGGAAGGTTTGAGTTATAGGGAGTGGCTGGATAAGCTGGCACTATTTTCACTGGATAACAAAGTGTGGAGCTGGATGAACACAGCAGGCCAGGCAACATCTCAGGAGCACAAAAGCTGACGTTTCGGGCCTAGACCCTTCATCAGAAAAGGGAGATGGTGAGAGAGTTCTAAAATAAATAGGGAGAGAGGGGGAGGCGGACCGAAGATGGATATAGGAGAAGATAGGTGGAGACGAGAGTATAGGTGGGGAGGTAGGGAGGGGATATGTCGGTCCAGGGAGGACGGACAGTCAAGGAGGCGGTATGAGTTTAGTAGGTGGAAAATGGAGGTGTGGCTTGAAGTGGGAGGAGGGGACAGGTGAGAGGAAGAACAGGTTAAGGAGGCGGGGATGAGCTGGCCTGGTTTTGGGATGCAGTGGGTGGAGGGGAAGAGCTGGGCTGGTTATGTGGTGCAGTGGGGGGAGGGGACGAACTGGGCTAGTTTTGGGATGCAGTGGGGGAAGGGGAGATTTTGAAGCTGGTGAAGTCCACATTGATACCATTGCAGCCCAATGGTATCAATGTGGACTTCACAAGCTTCAAAATCTCCCCTTCCCCGACAGCATCCCAATAACAGCTCAGCTCGTCCCCGCCTCCCTATCCCATTCTTCCTCTCACCTGTCCCCCTCCTCCCACCTCAAGCTGCACCTCCATTTCCTACCTACTAACCTCATCCGCCTCCTTGACCTGTACATCCTCCCTGGACGGACCTATCCCCTCCCTACCTCCCCACCTATACTCTCCTCTCCACCTATCTTCTTTTCTCTCCATCATCAGTCCGCCTCCCCCTCTCTCCCTATTTATTCCAGAGCCCTCACTCCATCCCCCTCTCTGATGAAGGGTCTAGGCCCGAAACGTCAGCTTTTGTGCTCCTGGGATGCTGCTTGGCCTGCTGTGTTCATCCAGCTCCACACTTTGTTATCTTGGATTCTCCAGCATCTGCAGTTCCCATTATCTCTGATCACTTTCACTGGGGTTTAGGAGGTTGAAGGTGATCTTCTGGAGGTTTATGAAATCATGACGTTTATAGATGAGGTGAATGGTAAATGTCTTTACCTTTGGGTGGAAGATTTCAAGACTTGGGCACATATTTTTAAAGAGTGAGGAGAAAGGTTTAAAAAGGACTTGAAGGGACAACTTTTTTACACAGAGTGGTTCATGAATGGAATGGATTTCGAGAGGAAGCGGTGGATGTGAGTACAACTATAACATTGAACAGACATTTGGATAAGTTCATGAATAGGAAAGGTTTAGAGGGATATGGCAAAGTCAGATGGGACTAGTTTCATTTAGGATCATGCCCAGCATGGGCTGGTCGGACTGAAGGCTCTGTTTCTGCGCTGTCTGACTCTATGGCTCTCCATCTCTCAATCAATAGATGCTTTATTCAGGAGCACGCTGTTGTCTGTGGGAGCTTGCTGTGCACAGATTGACTACCACGCTTCTTCCTTCAAAGATATGTCAGTGACTATAAAAGGGTACGGGACTGCTAGGAGTTTGTGAAGGGCAATGTAGAAATTCAAGTAATTTGTTGATTCAATTCCATTGGCAATTTATTACATCTCAAAGAAACAATCCCTGGCTTTGCAAATGCGAGGCATTTGATTGGGTTAAGCTGGGTTTTGTTGTGTCCCATTGCAGCAGCTGTTCAGTACACTGCAAGATCCCATAAGAATGAATAAGGAGATTTAAATTGATCTGCAGAAGCAAGATACTGCGGATACTGGAAACTTGAGATCGAAATAGAAAAAGCTGGAAATAATCAGTGGGCCTGGAATTCTCTGTGGAGGGAGCAGCACAGGTAACATTTCATGAGAGCAGTTGCTAACCTTGTTCAAAATCGCAGAGACACAGGTTATATCAGGGCAGGTAATGGCCTAGTGGCCCCATCACTGGGCTGATGACCCAGAGACCCAAGTGATGTTGTGGGACCTGGGTTTGAATCCTGCCATGACAAATGGTGGAATTTGGATTCAATAAAAATCTGGAATCTAATAATGACTGAGAATCTGTTGTCGATTGTTGGGGGGAAAAAGACTATTCCATTGTTCTCTAATGCGCTTTAGGGTAGGAAACTGCCATCCTTACCTGGCCTGGCCTAGGGGTAACTCCAGACCCACAGCAACATGGTTGACTCTTAACTGCCCTCTGGGCAATTAGGGCTGGTCAATATGCTTGCCTAGCCATTTATGCCCACATTCTCTCAACGGTAGGGAAAAAACATCTGATGAACCTAAGGGATAAAGATGTCTGTGATACCAAGAGTGAGCTGTGTTGACTGGCCTCTGAAATTTGACTCTTGTTCTTCTTGTGATGAAAAAGAAAAGAAGAAAATAGTGCAGGAGGGAAAATGGCTTCTAAAACAAAACTGAAGAAGAAAGGAGTGAGAAAATGTCCCTTATTAATATGTTCCAAAATTAGTTAAACGCTAGGTGAAATAAATGGATCACAACAATTGTGGCTCAGTGGTTAACACTGCTGCCTCACAGCGCCAGGGACCCGGGTTCGATTCCAGCCTCAGGTGACTGTCTGTGTGGAGTTTGCACCATCTCCCCGTGTCTACGTGGGTTTCCTCTGGGTGCTCCAGTTTCCTCTCACCCTCCAAAGATGTGCAGGTTGGGGTGCAGTGGCCGTGCTAAATTGCCCCAAAGCATCCAGGGAAGTGCCAGTTAGGTAGATTGATTAAGGAAAATGCAGGGTTACAGAGATAGGGTGGAGGGATGGGTCTGGGCAGGATGCTCTTCAGAGGGTCAGTGTGGGCTGAAGGGCCTGCTTCCAAAACTTTCTATGATTTGAACCAGAAGGAAAAAGAAGCAAAAGTTGGAATTTTACAATTATATTCATTTATGGGATTTGGGTATGACTAGTTCTGTAAGCATTTCTTACCCATCCCTAATTACCCTTGAAATGAGTGGCTTGTTCATCCATTTCAGGATTAAGAGTCAATCACATTGCTTTTGCCTTACAGTCACAAGTAGACCAGATTGGGTAAGGATCGCAGATTTCCTTTCCTTACAGAAATTAGTGAATGAGATGGGTTTTTACAACAATTGACTGACCAAAATGGACAATTTTTTAAAGTTCTAATTCATTTAAGTTTCCATTTGCTCTGGTGAGACTTGAACCCATGCCCCCAAAACATTAGCCTGCAGCTGTGGGTTGCTCATTAATTGATATTCCCACTCAACCACTCCATCCCTGTAAGTAGCATATGCTGGTCTGAATATCCTTGAAAATGGGATTCCAATATGACAACAACATAACACGTACATTTCCCACTGTTGCAATATTCCATTCAGTTTTGGACTCCCTGTTATAGGAAGGATGTTGTGAAACTTGAAAGGGTTCAGAAAAGATTTCCAAGGATGTTGCCAGGGTTGGAGGGTTTGTGCTACAAGGAGAGGCTGAATAGGCAGGGGCTATTTTCCCTGGAGCATTGGAAGCTGAGGGTTGACCATATCAGAGGTTCATAAAATCACGAGGGGCGTGGATGGAGCGAATAGCCGAGGTCTTTCTCCCAAGATGTGGGAGAAACTAGCGGGGCATAGGTTTAGGTGACAGGGGAAAGATTTAAATGGGACATAAGGGGCAACTTTTTCTCATAGAAGGTGGTGCATTAAAATGGAATGAGTTGCCAGAGGAAGCGGTGGAGGATGTTATAATTGCAACATTTAAAAGGCATCTGCGTGGATATATGAAGAAGAGGGGTGTCAATGGATATGGGCCAAAAGCTGGCAAGTGGGACTAGATTAATTTAGGATATCTGGTCAGCACGGAGAAGTTGAACTGAAGGGTCTGTTTCCATGCTGTACAGCTTTGTGGCTCTATACTGTTTATTATACTGTATATATACTGTAGCATACAGGGCCAGTGAATAACGATACTGAGAACAGCAGCTCAATACTGAGCTTCTTGAACCATTTTTTGAATGTGGCACTAATTTCCCTTTCATAGCACAGCATAGGAGGAGGCCATTCGCTCCATTGGGTCCCTGCTGACTCTCTGCAGAGTAATCCGGATTGTCCCATTTCAACGTCCTACTTCTGTAGTCCCGCAGATTTATTTCCACAAATAGCCGTCCAATTTCCTGTGGAAATCATTGACCGTCTCTGCTTCCGCCACACCCCCACCCGGCCCCAACCCCCTAAAGGTAACAAATCTCAAATGTTTTCTGCTCTGTGTCAAAGAGAAAGCTCTTTTCCTTTGAGACAAGGTCCTTATTGCTGTGAGTGACTAAACTGCTCAGTGGGATCCATGGGCAGTGGGCATTGGTGAAAGCCATGCTGAGGGTTAAAGAAGAGACGCCACATTGACTGGCAGTCTACTTGTCAAGAATTAGTCCAGAGGCAGCTCCCAGTAGTGAGAGGGTGGTGAACGGCCTCAGCGTTTGACCTTTGGCCTTCTGTTTTTTGATTTCAAGGTTGTAGTGGAACTGAGCGCCATTCCCTCCCTCTCCCTTCCGTGAGCAATGATGCAAGAATTTACGGGAAGAAGTGGGAAATAATTTTCAGACTGCTGGTGGGACCAGTCTTAAGAGCCACAGTGCTCAATGTTATCAAGTAGAGAGATGCACGTTTATAATCATGTGTCGATTCAGGGAAGTCAAATCTTGTTCAGCCACTGAAATAAAGTCATGGTCATAAATAAGGTTGTTTCTTTACTGCACAGTGTCAGCGGTAGGTCACTCTCTCGGAGTCAGAAAATTGTTGGTTCAAGTCTCACGCCAAGTCAAAAACTGAGTCAGCCACCCCACTGTAGCACCGAGAGAGTGCTGCACTCTCACAGGCGCTGACATACTCATTGGAGCTCCTCTCTCAGGTGGATGTAAAAAATCCAGCTGTACTGTTCTGAAGAAGTACGGGGAACTTATTCCCGGTAAAATCTGAAAGAACTGCAGATGCTATAAATCAGAAACAAAAACAGAAGTTGCTGGAAAAGCTCAGCAGGTCTAACTGCATCTCTGGAGAGAAATCAGAGCTAATGTTTTGAGTCGAGTGACCCTTCCTCAGACCTGAACTTGTTCCTAGTGTCTAGGCCAATATATATATCCTCAATCAACATCACTAAAATGGCTTAAGTCTGATCATTACTGGTTGTGAGTGAGGTAACTCCACGGAGGCTGGTATTCCATCACCCAGTCACCTTTTATTTAAACATGAACATTCCCTGACTTTAACATTGCCTCTACAGAGTCAGGTACCAGAGGGTCAGTATTTCTGACACTCGACCATTATATGTCAACATGATGAGGCTAGCTTAACAGCCCCAATGTGGGAACTCATACTCTATGAGGCCCAGCTGGCTGACCTCATTACAATCGCTGCATCTTACTTTGTAGAAATTGGTTGCTGTGTTTCTTACATTGCACCATGCACTACATTTAGAATCACTGATTCATAGAATCCCTACAGTGTTGAAGTAGACCATTCAGCCCATTGAGTCCACACTGGCCCTTTGGAAAGCATTCCGCCAAGACTCAGCCCTCTACCATATCCCTGCATTTCCCATGGCTAACCTACACATCCCTGGACGCTATGGGGGCAATTTAGCATGGCCAATCCACCTTAATCTGCACATCTTTGGGCTGTGGGAGGAAACCAAAGCACCCAGAGGAAACCCACGCAGACACAGGGAGAACGTGCAAACCCCACACAGACAGTCGCCTGAGGGTGGGATCGAACACAGGTCCCGGCACTGTGAGGCAGTAGTGCCAGCCCTTGAAGAGCAATTCATCAGCTGCAAACTAATCTGAGAGAGCATGGAAAGCATGCAAGAGGAGCCTGGAGAAATGGAGAGATTTCAGGACAGCAGCCACTAGAGCCTGCAAAATCAATCAGACGCTCTGAGCCAGGTCCACCACATGGCGCAAGGAAGCCAAAAGAGGGGCGAGGGAATAGAAGCAAAGCCAAAAAGGCAATCTGAGAACCAACAGGTGGCCTGTGCGTGTGACGCTGTTCTGAATTTCCTCAGGGATGGGGATCCAAGAAGAACATCATTGAAGAATGTCTTTTAGTCAGCACATCCCTCCTGTGCTGCAATAGTCTCGCAGTAAACACGGCTGTCTCGTTTAGAAATGACACTAACCTTGTTCTTAGGAACCTCTTCTCAATGCGCACAAAGATATTTGTGTTTGTGCTCTCTAGAAACAGCATCCCAGAGGTCATTCATCATTCATTCTTCATCTGGTTCCTTTTACATATTTTGCTTTGTAAATTCCTTGAGTATTTTGTTTGTAAAAGTAAGAAACACCCTGTGTTTCAGCAGAGAGGGGCTTGGAAGTCCTGTGCATAATTCAGAAAAGCTAGTACACAATTTGAGCAGGCAATAGAGAAGGCAAATGGAATCAAGAACAGAAAATTGCTGGAAAAGCTCAGCAGGTCTGGCTGCACTTAAAGTGTTATAAGAAACAAACGGTACCAGCACGCCAGAAGTCAGTTTAAGGAGCATAGGTTGTTAAAATGTTTGAAGGTAAAATCCAGAAAGTGGAAGGTGATGCACAATACCTATTTATCATTTGACCTTCACTGAGAGAAGGCCAGTCAGCAGGCCTCCTCTCTGTCTTAAAGATTCTGACTTTATGTTCCGTTTCTGTTTAATATATGGTATTTTTAAAAAAAAAACCTTGATGTGATATGAAGTTCACGAAAAAAGACAGAATTTGTTACCCATCCCTAAATGGCCTTGAACTCAGTAGCTTTCAAGGTCAGTTAAGAGCCAAGCACATCATTGTGAATCTAGAGTCATTTGTGGACTAGACCAGGTAATGATGGCAGATTCCCTTCTTCCCTGTTAATCAATGATAGCTTCACAGGTACTGTTACCCTGAGAGCAGTTTTCAATCCCAGGCGTTTTAATTCATTCATTAAGTTGCACCAGTTTTCACGCTGGGACATGAGCCCAAGTCCATAAGACCATAAGATGTAGGCCATTCAGTCCATTAGGTCTGTTCTGCTTTCAACGAGATCATGGCTGATCTGATCATCCTCAACTCTATTTTTCCTGCCTTTTTCCTATAACTCTTCATTCCCTAATTGATTGGAAATCTGTCTTTCTCAGCCTTGAGTATATTGAATGACTCAACCTCAACAGCCCTCTGCAGTAAAGAGTTCAACAGATTCACTACCCTGGGAGACAAGAAATTCCACTTCATCTCTGTCTTAAATGGGTGACTCCTTACTCTGAGATTATCCTCTCTGGTCCTAGACTCTCTCATAAGGAGAAACTACCTCTTCACATCTACCTAAGATAATAAAATGTGAGGCTGGATGAACACAGCAGGCCCAGCAGCATCTCAGGAGCACAAAAGCTGACTTTTTGGGCCTAGACCCTTCATCATGAAGGGTCTAGGCCCAAAACATCAGCTTTTGTGCTCCTGAGATGCTGCTGGGCCTGCTGTGTTCATCCAGCCTCACATTTTATTATCTTGGATCCTCCAGCATCTGCAGTTCCCATTATCACTCTTCACATCTACCTCTCAGGTGCCTTAAGTATTATGTATGTTTCAATAAGGTTTCATCTCATTTGTGTCGACTCCAATGAGTATAAGCCTAACCTATTAGCCTTCCTTCATAAGACAGTCCCCCCACCCCAGTATCAACTTAGTGATCTTACTTTAGACTGTCCCCAATGTCAGTATACTTTTTCTTAAATAAGGGGCACAGAACTGTTCACAATTTCCAAGCTATGGTTGGACTAGTGCCTTGTATAATTTTAGCAAAACCTCCCGACTTTTATATTGAAATGCCTTTGAAATAAAGCCCAACATTCCACTTACCATGTAAAAACTGAAAGAAGTGTGGATGCTGTAAATCAGAAACAGAAACAGAAAATTGCTGGAAAAGCCCAGCAGCTCTGGCAGCTTCTGTGGAGAAAAATCAGAGTTAATGCTCCAGGTTGAGTACAGTTCTAGGGAAGGGTCACTCGACACAAAACATTAATGCTGATTTCTCTTCACAGATGCAGCCAGACCTGCTGAGCTTTTCCAGCAATTTTCTGTTTTTGATTCCATTTGCCTTCTCTATTACCTGCTGGAATTGTATGCTAGCTTTTCTGAATTATGCACAGGACTTCCAAGTCCCTCTGTCCTGTGACTTTCTGCAGTCGTTCTCCATTTGAGAAATATTCAGCTCCTCTACTGTTCCTGCCAAACCTTACTTTTTTCCTAGATAATAAAATGTGAGGCTGGATGAACACAGCAGGCCAAGCAGCATCTCAGGAGCACAAAAGCTGATGTTTCAGGCCTAGACCCTTCATCAGAGAGGGGGTGGGGTGAGGGTTCTGGAATAAATAGGGAGAGAGGGGGAGGCGGACCGAAGATGGAGAGAAAAGAAGATAGGTGGAGAGGAGAATATAGGTGGGGAGGCAGGGAGGGGATAGGTCAATCCAGGGAAGACGGACAGGTCAAGGAGGTGGGCTGAGGTTAGTAGGTAGGAGATGGAGGTGCGGCTTGAGGTGGGAGGAAGGGATGGGTGAGAGGAAGAACAGGTTAGGGGAGCAGAGACAGGTTGGACTGGTTTTGGGGTGCAGTAGGTGGAGGGGAAGAGCTGGGCTGGTTGTGTGGTGCAGTGGAGGGAGGGAATGAACTGGGCTGGTTTTGGGATGCGGTGGGCGAAGGGGAGATTTTGAAGCTGGTCCCCTCCCTGTGCTCCTGAGATGCTGCTGGGCCTGCTGTGTTCATCCAGCCTCACATTTTATTATCTTGGATTCTCCAGCATCTGCAGTTCCCATTATCACTTACGTTTTTCCTGCTGTATATTCCATCTGCTAAGTTTCACTTAAGCTGTCCATGTGCTTCTGTCCCCAGAGCATTAGTCTGGGGGTCTGAGTTATGATCGAAGTGACATTACCATCACATTTCTATCTCCCCACTGACAACTGACAGGGATGCTGTGATGGAACTATTAATTGGCCTGATGTGGGAAATGTGTAAGAAACATAATTGAAATGCTCATGTGTGAACTTGGGCTCAGGCAGAGGAAACGTCCCATCTATTTCAGCAGGAAGCCTGGTGGCCTAGCATCACTTAAAGGGCTCAGCAGGTCTGGCAGCGTCTGTGTGGAAAGCAAAAATCAGAGTTAACATACCACATCCTGTTACCCTTCATCAGAACCGGACCCAGTCGCCTGACCTGAAACATTTAACTCTGATATTTTTCCCTTCGCAGACCTGCCAGACCTGCTGAGCTTTTCCAGCAACTTCTGTTTTAGTTCCTGGTTTACAGCATCTGCAGTTCTTTCGGTTTTCGCTTAAAGGGCTGCTGTTTTAAGTAAATGAGGGTTCAGGACTGAGCCAGAGACAGTAAGCACTGCCGATGCTGGAGTCAGATACCACAGCATGGAGCCGGAGGAACGCAGCAGGCCGGGCAGCATCAGATGAGCAGGAAAGCTGATGTTTTGGGTCGGGACCCCTTTCTGAAGAAGGCTCCCAACCCGAAACGCCAGCCTTCCTGCTCCTCCGATGCTGCCTGGCCTGCTGTGTTCATCCAGCTCTACACCATGGTATCTCAGGTCTGAACCAGCCAGGAGCGACAGACCAATGATAACAGAGAGGTTTTGCTCAGTGCTTGTGGCACGGCCGCAATGTGTAAGGGTGCTGTACCTCAGAAATCCAGATGTTTGTAATCCTCCTCTTACATGTTTGTCTAAAGAGACAGTGGCCCATAAAGCAGAGGGAGGGGGCTTAGCCTCCACAGATTCAGTTGGGATTAGGAAAGGACCAAGTGCCTCTAACACACTGCAGGCGTTTAGAAGACCCAATCCAGGAGAAGTAAAAAGCTGAAGGACAAAATTAGAGTTACAAAGCCACACTTTGCATGCTGTGATCAATGAGTGAGTGCAACGCATTACAACGCCGGAATATAAAGAGCTGATTGTATTGAAATGGAAAACAGGTGGGCTTGGCTGTAGGTCTAGTTGGAGAATGTGGTGACCCTTGCAAACAAATCCTCTTATCACAGGTGACATTATGTATGTCTGTCTCATTCAGTTTTGTGTAGGGCTACAGGCAGATGCAGCCTGCTTTCCCTCAGTTGCATATCCCAGTATTCCATGCATATATTTTGGATAACATAGGGCTGAATCTTACATTTTTTTTGACTCAGTGCCAATTGGACTGAGTTCTTTGAAGGGTTTCATGCTGCAGAGCAGTTTAAGTTCTCGCCACATCTTACCAAATGTACTAGCTTGACTATTTTCTCCACCTCTGTGGTGGCTTTCTAATCTGATTCAAGCCCCATCTTACCATGTGCCATTCTTTGAACAATTCTGATTCAGTGGATATCTGCCAAAAGACTGGTATCCCTGGTATCCATGCCATCTTTAAAAGGCTGCTGTGCACATGAACAAGTGTTGGCAATCTAGGCTTTGTCCTCATAGAATCCCTACAGTGTGGAATGAGGCCATTCCACCCATCAAACCCACACTGACCCTCCAAAGAGCATCCCACCCAGCCTGAGGCCCCTACCCTGTCCCTGTAGCCCTGCTTTCCCCATGGCCAATCCATCTGGCTTGGACATCTTTGGACAGTGGGAAGAAACCCGCACAGATACGGGTAAAATGTGCAAACTCCACATGGACAGTTGCCCGAGGCTGGAATCAAATCTGGGTCTCTGGAGCTATGAGGCAGCGGTGTTAAACAGTTGCACAGCAGTTTGCTAGGCTATTTCAGGGGATAAATGAGAGCCAACTACATTGTTGTGGGTCTGGAGTCACATGTAGGCCCAGATCAGATGAGGACAGCAGGTTCTTTCCCTCAAGGCCATTAATGAACCACATGGGTTTACACAACAAACGGCAGTGGGTTCATGGTCATCGTTAGGCTCTTAGCTCCAGATTTTTTTAAATGGAATTCTAATTCTACAAAAAAACTCAAAGAACTGCAGATGATACAAGAGGTGGTAGGTACAGCATCTTTAAATATGTTTAAGTACAGGTACATAGATTTTTGATTACAAATTGAGATGAAAGATGATTGGAGGGTGTGCAGGAATGTTGAGTTGAGGTTAAGACCTGACCAGCCCTGATCTTATTGCATAGTGGAGTGGCCCACTTGTTATTCATATGTTCATAAACTCAATAAAGAGTGACTAGATGAGGGCTGAGGAAAATTCTTACTTTCTCATTTGTTCGGCCATTTTAATCTCTTCTTGGGCTTTAATTTGATTTGACTTATTATTGTCACATGTACTTAGTGAGAAGTTTTGTTTTCTGTGCAGTACAGGCAGATCACACCATACAAAGTGCATTAGGATCATGGAACAGAGCAAGGAATACAATGTTATGGCTTCAGAGAGGGAAATCAACATTAAATTTAAAATTTCTAAGATCACTCAGAAGTCTAATAACAGCAGGGAAGAAGCTGTTCTTGAATCTGTTGTTATGCGTGTTCAAGCTTCTGTATCCCGACGGAAGAGGTTAGAAGAGATTATAACCGAAATTGGAGGAGTCTTTGATGATGTTGGCTGCCTTCTTGAGACAGTGAGAAGTGTAGATAGAGTCAATGGATGGAAGGTTGGCTTGCGTGGTGGGCTGTGTTCACAACTCTGTAGTTTCTTATGGTCCTAGGCAGAGCAGTTGCCATACCAAGCCAAGATGCATCCAGGTACAATGCTTTCTATGATGCGTCTGTAAAAGTTGGTTAGAGTCTTCATGGACACGCCAAATTTCCTTAGCCTCCCGAGCAAGTAGAGGCATCATTGTGCTTTCTTGACCATGGCATCAATGTGGGTGGATCAGGACAGATTGTTGGTGATCACCACTCCTGGGAACTTGAGGCTCTCAACCATTTCCACCTTAACACTATTGAAATAGACAGGGACATGCCCTCTACCTTGTTTCCTGAAGTAACAATTCATTCCTGAGGTGTAGGCATCACTGGCTGAGCCGACATTTATTGACCATCCTGTACGGCCCTCGAAAGAAGTGGTGAAATGCCTTCTTGGTCCACAAGGTTAATGTGCCTACACAGTGTTGTTAGGGAGAGAGTTCCAGGACTTTGGAACCTAACGATGACAAAGAATGACCTTTTTATTCCAAAGCAGGATATGTAACTTACAACAAAGTCATTAAACCGCAAAAATGATGGAATTGAAGGGAATTGGTAAATTCCACGTGTCTTAACCCATCTTAAATATAGAAGGGCGAGGAGCATTCATGAATTTGAATCACATATGGAGCTTTTGTGTTCTAAATCCCAATTCTTTCCCTCCTGCAAGTTTAAATGAAAAGCAGGACTTTATGGTAATAGGATTCAAAGTATTTCATTAAAAACGATCATATGGCTATCAGAAAGTCACCATCTGCTCCCCTGTTTCTATTTGCTTGTAACATCAAGTTGCCTTAGTGTGCTACTAATGCTTAATTCCCAGCTGGGAAAGAGCCTTAGGCCTAGTTCTGTCATACTTAATCTGTAACGTTAGATTATATGTGAAAATGAGAGGCAGACCAAGGGACTGCAAAAAGGAGAGGGTAAATCTCCATAAGTATAGATGGTACATGTTTCGAGACAGGACTGAGATGGCAATGGTCTCTGGGTTTAATCAGTCTCTCTGTCCAGGAGGCAAATATCTGCTGTCTTTAAAGATTCATGAAATGAATATTGGCAAGATTACTGCATAACCTTGTTCCCTGGCCCATGTCTCCACGGTAACTGCCATGCTGGAACAGTGAAAGGTGGGCTTCCCATTCACCATCCTGTCCCACTTTATTGAGACCACTCATTGGAAATCAATGATGTGCCTTCCATATGGTTCCAGAACTGTGTGAAAGAAAATGAAAACTTGTGTTTATATCGCTTTCGCTACCTGTAAATATCAAAAGCATTTTTGTTCTTCACACAACATGGGTGTCACTACCGAGACTAGTATTTGTTGCTATTATCTTATTGTCCTCGAACTGAATGGCTTCTCAGGCCATTTCAGAGGGTGGCCAACCACATTGGTATGGGCCTGGAATCACAAGTAGGCCAGAGCAGGGGAGGGCCGATGTCCTACTCGAAAGAAAGTTAATAAACCTTCGGGGCTTTTACAATTGATGACAGCTCTCATAGTCACCATTGCTGAGACTAGCTTTCAATCCCAGATTTGTTAATTGAATTTAGATTCCACCAGTCATCACCGTGGGGTTATTTCCATTTCCCCAGCACTTTAACCTGGGTGTAGCGGAACAGACCAGACGCCTCAAAATATATCAAGGAGATAGCCTAGAACTAACTTTTTATTCCATTTAAATGTAAGTGTAAGGTGCTATGTTGCAGAAGAGATTTGATTTGTCTAAAACTAGGCTTTAAGCAAGACACTAAAACTAAGTTGATGGAAAAGCTCAGCAGGTCTGGCCGCATCTGTGAAGGAAAAGACAGTTCTGAGGAAGGGTCACCGGACCTGAAAAGTTAACTCTGTTTTTGCCTTCACTGATGCTGCCAGACCTGCTGAGCTTTTCCAGCGACTTCTGTTTTGTTCCTGATTCACAGCGCTGGAGCCCTGAACATCTGAGGTTAACAAGATCAAGCCATGGGGCTCAAAGTGTTCACGCTGAAAGTAAGGAATTCAAGTGAAGAAAGACCTCTTTCAGTTACATGTCAGCTGTTATTAGGCCACTGTGCCAGCGCGTAACTACAAAGAAGCGGAGATAAGGGAGTCAAAATCCGCAGGGGAAGAAATGATCTGGCCAGGATGACAAGAAGTTGAAGGACAGATGGAAGCCAGTCAAATGGAAGGGTCATGCTGTTTGTAGGCTTTCCAAATCTCCTTGGAGTGGGACAGGTGTATTCATCTGCCAGCCATGGTCAAATGAAGCCGTCTTCTGGGATAGATAGCCCATTCATTGATCATTCCTGCAGGTGCCATCAAATGTCACCCACACAATTTTGTTGCCAAAGGTTTAACTTGTGTGGATAGCAGTGAATGTCAGATACATGCCTTCTCTCTGGCAGCAGGTTCAAATTGATTTTTAAAAACTGAAATAACTGCGGCTGCTATAAATCAGAAACAGCAACAGAAGTTGCTGGAAAAGCTCACCAAGTCTAGCAGCATCTGTGGAGAGAAATCAGAGTTAACATTCCTGGTCTGTTCTGAGGAAGTGTCACCAGATCTGAAACGTTAAATTGGACGCTGCCAGACCTGTTGAGCTTTTCCAGCAATTTCTGTTTTTGTTTAAAATTTGATTTTCATGTTTTCTCTATTCCTGATGAATATTCATGTCGTTCAAATGAGTTATGGATGCATTTTTACGCTGAATAAAGTATTTGATGGTGGTGGCAACAGCTGGGATTGTGGCTGGTAGTGGAGGATGGAAGTGATCTCAAATTATTAACAGATTTTCACTCTTGGCAGTTAGTTCAACATTTAATTCTCCCAGGTGAATGCAGAAACTGGCTGCAAAACCTCGTTGTTATGTCACTCGCCTATTAACCCAGAAGCTTAAACTCTCTGGCACGAAGAGTTTGAATCCCATCACAGCATGCGGAGCACTTTAAAGCATCTGAATTAAGTAAATCCATGAAGAAAAGCTCCAAAATTATTGGCTTGTTGAAGCCTCTTCTAATTCCCAAAGGGAAGTAAGTCTGCAGTCTTTCCCAAACATTCAGTTGATTAATGTCTCCAATCCCACAGAAATGGCTGTCCTTCTCAAATGGTCTAGCATGCCAATCAGCTGTATTAAAGCTGACCACTTCCTTGAGGGCAAACCATAGCGTGCACCACGGACCCAGGTTCGATGCCAGCCTCAAGCAACTGTCTGAGTGGATCATAGATCGTAGAATCCCTACAGCATGGAAACAGGCCCTTCCCCACCAAACCTCAGAGCACCCAGACCCATCCCCCTATAACCCACCTAATCTATACATCCCTATGGGCAATTTAGCATGGCCAGTTGACCCTAACCTGCACATCTTTGGACTGTGGGAGGAAACCGGAGCACCCAGAGGAAACCCACGCAGACACGGGGAGAATGTGCAAACTTCACACAGACAGTCACCCAAGGGTGGAATTGAACCCGGATCCCTGGCGCTGAGAGCCAGCAGAGTGAACCACTGAGCCTCCGTGCCACACTGTGTGGAGTTTGCACATTCTCCCTGTGACTGTGTGGGTTTCCTTCGGGTGCTCCGGTTTCCTCCCACAGTCCAAAGATGTGCAGGTTAGGTGGATTGATCATGCTAAATTGCCCGTAGTGTCCAGGGATTTGCAGGGTGGGTGGGTTAGCAGTGGGAAATGTGGAGTTATGGGAACAGAGTGGGGGCGGGGTCTGGGTAGGATTCTCTTCAGAGGTTCGGTGCAGTCCCATTGGATTGAACAGTCTTTTTGTTCACTGCAGGGTTTCTATGTTTTATTGATTCTTTCCAGTGATATTTGCATGTCATAAATGACCATAAAACATGGTGGCTCAGAGCCCATTTCCACATCCTCAACATTCTTGTTTTATTTCTCAAACAATGAAAAGCTGTATTGCCACAGGATGGCATTTGAAATTCCCATAGTAGCTGTTTTTATCCTTGGTACATATACTGCAATGTTGAAAGAATTCTGACTGTAACAATGCGTAATGTCTGGATGCTGATGATGGTCCCACCTACTCTAGTCCCTAAGGTGCTTTCATCTCCCTTTAATGGGACCACAATTCCACACAGGAACTTTGGTTGGAAACAGTCTCAGTGGTAACTTTTCATGCGTGTTTATGTCAATAAAGGAATGTTCTTGCAGTTCTACAGGGATGGGAAAGGTTGCACAGACACAGTGGGCCAAATAGCCTCCTCTGTGTAGTGCGATTCTGGGATTGCTCCTGTCTCCATCCCGATTGCTTAGATTGTCCAGAGATAGTTGTCCGACATTCTGTCTCCCTGTGTAACATGATCAAGAAGATCACTCTGCTCAATTGGATTTTGTGTAGTTCGGTGTTTGATGGTTGACATAGACATGGTTGGCCAGATGGCGTGTTTCTAAGCTGTACAATTCTATGCAGGTCAGAGGTTGGGAGTTATAATTTAACATGAATAGTGGACTCTGACTTCCACAGAAAGCAGTAGGATCAATGCTGTTAAATCTGAGCTTGATCTTTGTTGGTCAGGGCTTTGCATTGAGTTAAGATGCAATTAGCCATGCTCTCATTGAATGGAGAGTTAGGCTGGTGGGGCTGACGGCTTCCTCCTGTTCCTGTGTTCCTGACAACATAGGTGAGGATTAAAATCATTGCATTACATTGAACATTGCAAAATTTTGACTCTGAAATTTTTTAAAATTGCTTGTCAACGTGCAAATAGCATGTGGTTGAGCCCACGAGACGTGATATCACCTTTCTCAGTGTGAAATTGTCGAGAACATCTTAATGATTGGGAAATGCTTTGGGACACCGTGAGCACATGGAAATGATGGGCCGAATGGATTCCTCCTGTTCTGCTCAGTCTACATGTTAATGGATAGGGAATGTCTCCGTGTTCCTTATGAGGTTGGAATAATCTGTGTTTCATTTCTTGCCGCAAGCTGTAGGCTCCTCCTGCCTTTGCCAAATGGAGCTATCCAATTTTACTTTCAGGACCCTCTCAGTGATGAGTTCAAAATCTGCCTGTTTGAATTTTGCCTCAAGGCATTTTCCAGCTTCCGCGGGAACATTTTTTTAAAGAAGACAGTCTTTTGGAAACATATACATTCACAGCTGCCTCTAAAACTCCCATTCTACATTCCCTCTCCACAACACTGTGTTCCCTGGCACTGTGAAAGGTTTGGGGGCATTTAAAAAGCATTTCATATTGTTAGTGAGTGACAGTGTGTGGATGTGTACGTGGACAGGGAAGTGCCAGGGATGAAAGTACATGGGTACTTTGATGAAATCGGGTCAGGCCAGGGATTACAGTCAGGTCGAATTGGAAGGGGTTGCCAGGTTACGTTGTGGAGTGGCTTGTTTGGGGTTTCAGTGAGGAGACTACCCAGGTCAGGAGTCAAGGGTCAGTTGTATAGGTACCCATCCCAGGAACATTTCCTGGGACGCCCAGGTAAATAGATTGTAACTGCCCACAG
Organism: Stegostoma tigrinum; assembly: GCF_030684315.1. Lineage (NCBI taxonomy): Eukaryota > Metazoa > Chordata > Chondrichthyes > Orectolobiformes > Stegostomatidae > Stegostoma > Stegostoma tigrinum. Next base: position 39,462,558 of record NC_081382.1, read on the forward strand.
TCTCCGACTATAACTCAGAGTTGATGACTTCTCCAGAGTTATTTTAACCCACTCATGGGATGTGGGCGTCACTGTCTAGGCCAGCATTTATCGTCCATCTCTAAATGCCAAGGAGGCAGCTAGGAATCAATTGTGAACAGTTTTATAACCACTTCAATTTATGGTTTGCAACTTTTTTTTAACTGTAAGAGTTGTTTAATTAGGTTTTACGTGGGAGTACAAAGGGTTTTTATCTTAATTCATTGGTGGAATATGGCCAGCATTTATTACCCAGAGGACAGTTAAAAGTCAACCACATTGCTGTGGGTCTGGAGTCACATGCAAGCCTGACCTGGTCAGGATGGCAGATTTTCCTTTCTCTAAAGGCCATTAGTGAGCCAGATGGGTTTTCACAACAATGGTTAAAGGTTACCATAAGGCTGGCTTTGTACTGAATTCAAATTTCATCATGGTAGGATTTGAACTCATATCTTCAGAACATTAGCCTCAGCTTATGGATTGCTAAACTAGTGACATTACCACAACATTATCGAAATAATTTCACAGACGCCTGTAGCCCATTGCCAATTACCACATTGTTTTCATGTACAGAGTGCTTGTTATTGTTCTGGCTCCCTCAGAACCAGCTCTCAGAGTGAACAGAACCTCTGATGCTCCTGTTCTTACCTGTCAGCCAGGACTCCCTGAATGGACCAGATTAACAGTCCCAATCAGGAAACTCATATTCTATGAAGTCCACCTGGCTAACTTCTTAACAATCACTACACCTATCACCTTCCTTAGACCTGGAGTAGGAGAATCATCCATCGACAGTTGAAATTTCCCAGGTAATCCCATGAAGTCAACATTTGGGATTTTCATAGGATGCCTATAAGCAATGTGTCTCTGACAATCCAGGAACCATAAGTTCTGGGTTATCAGTTCAACATTCTTGTGGTAGAGCTGGTTGGTTAACTCAATGCTGTTTGATTTAGTTCCCTGGGTTGTAGCTTTCTGTAGCAGGAAAAGGAACAGTGCCAGTTATTAATAGGATTCACCTTTGACTATTTAATTGCAATGATATTACAGATGGCAAATTGATGAAGGTGTGAACTATTAACAACACAGCAAGTTAAACAGGACATCTGGGAAGCAAGAAAGCAACAGTGTACCTCTTTAACCCGTACAATGGAAGAATTGTGAAACAATAAACTGAAATAAGCAGCTCAAGGATTGAAGAAAGTGTCCATTAGAATGGGTGTTTCAATGGTAAAATCGGATAATTAGTTGTACCCCTCAGAATGCCATTAGCACCTCTCTACATTAGATTACATTTAGCTTAAGGGTATCATAATGGGGCAAGACATTGAGACAAATCTCCGTGGAATAAGACAGTCTGGAATTCATTGCACAATATATTTAATACATGCTAACCTATGCACTTGAGGTGTCATAATGTGTAAGGCTGTAGCCCAAAAGCTGGAAAATGGGTTGGGGCTTGATGACTCCTTACTGACGAGCCAAATGATCTCCTTCCATGCTGTAAATTTTTACGAATTTATAACTAAGAAGGAGAAAGTAGCATTAGAATAAGATAGAAAACTAAGAGACAGAGGGCAAAAATAAAATTGTTCCATATTTTAAAATCTCCAACTGCAACTAAAACCTGGAGAAATAAGACATAAAATTGCATTAGTTACACTTTGCTACGGGACACTCATTGACAATACTTGATTGACTGATTTATTGTTGTCACATGTACTGCGATACAGTGAAAAGTTTTGTTTTCCGTGCCATATAGGCAGATCATACCATGCAAAATGCATCAGGGTAGCACAGCCGAGTGCAGAATACAATGTCACAGCTGCAGAGAAGGTGCAGAGAGAGAGACAGCGATAAGAATTAACATTTGACAGGCTTGCTCAAAAGGCTAGAAACAGCGAGGAAGAAGCTGTTCTTGAATCTGTTTGTACATGTATTCAAACTTTTATAATTTCAACCTGACGGAAGAGAGTGGAAGAATATATAACTTTAGGGGAGGGGCACCTTATTTGAGCAATTTCTTACATTTAACCAATACAGATACATATATATCAGCGATAATGGGAACTGCAGATGCTGGAGAATCCAAGATAATGAAGTGTGAAGCTGGATGAACACAGCAGGCCCAGCAGCATCCCAGGAGCACAAAAGCTGATGTTTCGGGCCTAGACCCTTCATCAGAGAGGGGGATGGGGTGAGCGTTCTGGAATAAATAGGGAGAGAGGGGGAGGCGGACCGAAGATGGAGAGAAAAGAAGATAGGTGGAGAAGAGAGTATAGGTGGGGAGGTAGGGAGGGGATAGGTCAGTCCAGGGAAGACGGACAGGTCAAGGAGGTGGGATGAGGTTAGTAGGTAGGAGATGGAGGTGCGGCTTGGGGTGGGAGGAAGGGATGGGGAGAGGAAGAACAGGTTAGGGAGGCAGAGACAGGTTGGACTGGTTTTGGGATGCAGTGGGTGGAGGGGAAGAGCTGGGCTGGTTGTGTGGTGCAGTGGGGGGAAGGGACGAACTGGACTGGTTTTGGGATGCGGTGGGGGAAGGGGAGATTTTGAAGCTTGTGAAATCCACATTGATACCATTGGGCTGCAGGGTTCCCAAGCGGAATATGAGTTGCTGTTCCTGCAACCTTCAGGTGGCATCATTGTGGCACTGCAGGAGGCCCATGATGGACATGTCATCTAAAGAATGGGAGGGGGAGTGGAAATGGTTTGCGACTGGGAGGTGCAGTTGTTTATTGCGAACCGAGTGGAGGTGTTCTGCAAAGCGGTCCCCAAGCCTCCGCTTGGTTTCCCCCATGTAGAGGAAGCCACACCGGGTACAGTAGATGCAGTATACCACATTGGCAGATGTGCAGGTGAACCTCTGCTTAATGTGGAAAGTCATCTTGGGGCCTGGGATAGGGGTGAGGGAGGAGGTGTGGGGACAAGTGTAGCGTTTCCTGCGGTTGCGGGAAAGGTGCCGGGTGTGGTGGGGTTGGAGGGCAGTGTGGAGCGAACAAGGGAGCCACGGAGAGAGTGGTCTCTCCCGAAAGCAGACAGGGGTGGGGATGGAAAAATGTCTTGGGTGGTGGGGTCGGATTGTAGATGGCGGAAGTGTCGGAGGATGATGCGTTGTATCCGGAGGTTGGTGGGGTGGTGTCTCAGCCTGCTCCTGCCCCACCGAACTCATCTCCACCTATCTGGACTCCATTTTCTCCCCTTTGGTCCAGGAACTCCCTACCTACGTCCGTGACACCACCCACGCCCTCCACCTCCTCCAGGACTTCCAATTCCCTGGTCCCCAACACCTCATTTTCACCATGGACGTCCAGTCCCTATACACCTGTATTCCGCATGCAGATGGCCTCAAGGCCCTCTGCTTCTTCCTGTCCCGCACGCCCGACCAGTCCCCCTCCACCGATACCCTCATCCGCCTAGTCGAACTCATCCTCACCCTCAACAACTTCTCTTTCGATTCCTCCCACTTCCTACAGACTAAGGGGGTGGCCATGGGCACCCGCATGGGCACCAGCTATGCCTGCCTCTTTGTAGGTTACGTGGAACAGTCCCTCTTCCGCACCTACACAGGCCCCAAACCCCACCTCTTCCTCCGTTACATTGATGACTGTATCGGCGCCGCCTCTTGCTCCCCAGAGGAGCTCGAACAGTTCATCCACTTCACCAACACCTTCCACCCCAACCTTCAGTTCACCTGGGCCATCTCCAGCATTTCCCTCACCTTCCTGGACCTCTCAGTCTCCATCTCAGGCAACCAGCTTGTAACTGATGTCCATTTCAAGCCCACCGACTCCCACAGCTGTCTAGAATACACCTCCTCCCACCCACCCTCCTGCAAAAATTCCATCCCCTATTCCCAATTCCTCCGCCTCCGCCGCATCTGCTCCCACGATGAGGCATTCCACACCCGCACATCCCAGATGTCCAAGTTCTTCAAGGGCAGCAACCTTCCCCCCACAGTGGTCGAGAACGCCCTTGACCGCATCTCCCGCATTTCCCGCAACACATCCCTCACACCCCGCCCCTGCCACAACCGCCCAAAGAGGATCCCCCTCGTTCTCACACACCACCCCACCAACCTCCGGATACAACACATCATCCTCCGACACTTCCGCCATCTACAATCCGACCCCACCACCCAAGACATTTTTCCATCCCCACCCCTGTCTGCTTTCCGGAGAGACCACTCTCTCCGTGACTCCCTTGTTCGCTCCACACTGCCCTCCAATCCCACCACACCCGGCACCTTCCCCTGCAACCGCAGGAAATGCTACATTTGCCCCCACACCTCCTCCCTCAACCCCATCCCAGGCCCCAAGATGACTTTCCACATTAAACAGAGGTTCACCTGCACATCTGCCAATGTGGTATACTGCATCTACTTTACCCGGTGTGGCTTCCTCTACATGGGGGAAACCAAGCGGAGACTTGGGGACCGCTTTGCAGAACACCTCTACTCGGTTCGCAATAAACAACTGCACCTCCCAGTCGCAAACCATTTCCACTCCCCCTCCCATTCTTTAGATGACATGTCCATCATGGGCCTCCTGCAGTGCCACAATAATGCCACCTGAAGGTTGCAGGAACAGCAACTCATATTCCGCTTGGGAACCCTGCAGCCCAATGGTATCAATGTGGACTTCACCAGCTTCAAAATCTCCCCTTCCCCCACCGCATCCCAAAACCAGCCCAGTTCGTCCCCTCCCCCCACTGCATCACACAACCAGCCCAACTCTTCCCCTCCACCTACTGCATCCCAAAACCAGTCCAACCTGTCTCTGCTTCCCTAACCTGTTCTTCCTCTCACCCATCCCTTCCTCCCACCCCAAGCCGCACCCCCATCTACCTACTAACCTCATCCCACCTCCTTGACCTGTCCGTCTTCCCTGGACTGACCCATCCCCTCCCTACCTCCCCACCTATACTCTCCTCTCCCCCTATCTTCTTTTCTCTCCATCTTCGGTCCGCCTCCCCCTCTCTCCCTATTTATTCCAGAGCCCTCACCCCATCCCCCTCTCTGATGAAGGGTCTAGGCCCGAAACATCAGCTTTTGTGCTCCTGAGATGCTGCTGGGCCTGCTGTGTTCATCCAGCCTCACATTTTATCATCTCAGATACATATATATGTGTGTGTGTGGATCTTCACAACGCTTCAAAATATGCTCACTGTGTCACTTCAAACCAGACCTAATTTGCTTTGGTGAGTATAACTTGTATCAATTGAGCAAGCCAATGACTTTATATTGTTCAGTGAGGAGCTGGACAGCAATATGCCATTTTTGCAGCTGATGGTGAAGTGGGACATCTCAAAAAACATCTGCCCTCACTTAAAGCTGGTGTAATGTTTTTTAGAGCACACCGTTAGCCTCACTGTGGCAGTCAGAATATTTTAAAATAGTTGTGAAGTGCAGCGGTGTTGTTTGACCTATTGGAACAATTTAAAGAATGTTGTTTGCCTGTTCAGTCATATGTGGGTGGTATGTGGCAAACATTGTAAAACATCTCTGAATAATCAATTCTTTATATGGAGTCCATACTGAGATTGAGGCAGCAGCTGGCTGAGTTTTAGCCTTGATCTTGTGGTTTATAAATGAATAGTCTGTGGTAGAGCTGATCAAGGATTATAATGTTCAAGCAATATGTCACTGCAAGCAATTAAATATTCATTCTATGATGGCTGTCCTATGCCTAGTAAGAATGGTCCAGAGAAGGGATGGGAGAGCACAGGACAATTGATCACCTTGGCTCATTTTTGGACTACCTGCGTTCCACTTATACTCTAATTTCATGAAGTATCTGTCTCAGGAACATAACGATTCATAGTGGCTCTGACAAACACATATAGTGAAAACTCAGTTCACATGTACCTCTGTACTGAGCGTTTCTCACCCACTGTGTCTGATGGAAGGTTTACTCTGTAGATATTGTCAAATGAAGCTTTGTTAGTCTCAGTTCCTGTTTCTTTTGAAGGAGCATGAAGGACTGTGTCCCATGACTGAATGAAAATGCAAAATGTAGTCACTGCAGTCAAGCACAGTGCATCAAAATAGAACTGTAGAAAATAGGAACAGCTGTAGACCATGGCTGATCATCCAACTCAGTCCCCTCTTCCTGCTTCTGCCCTATACCCTCTTATCCCTCTAGCCCTAAGATATATCTAAGTCCTTCTTCAAAACATTCATTGTTTTGGCCTCAAATGCTTTCAGTGGCAAAGAATCCCACAGGCTTCCCACCTTCTGGGTGAAAACATTTCTCCTCATATCAGTCCTTAAATTGTTAAAGTGTAACTCCCGGTTCTAGACTCCCTGGTGATTGGGAGCATCCTTCCTGCTAGAGGTTAAATATTATTGTTTGGAGAAAGGAGTTTATAGTCCTAGGATGGTGACGGCGAGCATCAGGGGGCATAGCTTTAAATTGAGGGGTGAAAGATATAGGACAGATGTCAGAGGTAGTTTCTTTACTCAGAGAGTAGTAAGGGAATGGAACGCTTTGCCTGCAATGGTAGTAGATTCGCCAACTTTAGGTACATTTAAGTCGTCATTGGATGAGCATATGGACGTACATGGAATAGTGTAGGTTAGATGGGCTTCAGGTCGGTATGACAGGTCGGCACAACATCGAGGGCCGAAGGGCCTGTACTGTGCTGTAATGTTCTATGTTCTATGTTCCTCCATTTTTAACAATCTACCTTTAAAGCTTTGACATTGAGATCAACAATTTCAGATTTTAACTGCAGCTTCCCATTCTTTGAACTAGGGCTGTGACCCGAGCTGAAAGGTCAGCTTTCCTGCTCCTCTGATGCTGCCTGGCCTGCTGTGTTCCTCCAGCTCCGCACTGTGTTATCTCTGACTCCAGCATCGGCAGTTCTTACTATCCCTATTTCAGTCAGCTGTTTTGCAGGGTCCAACTGGGTAGGCAGCTGATCTCTGACCTATATCTGGAAGGTGATGCTGTGAGTTGGACAGGACCCTGTAGACAATTGATTTTTGGATAAGTTGCTGGCTCAGGATCCCCTCTCCAGGCCTTTCCCCCTCTGCCTCGGAGATGTGCAATTGGTTTCGAAGTAGGGGGCTGCACCAGTTGGTTTGTATTTAGTTGTGCCAAGTGCAGCAATCCAAGACGATCTTTTGCCAGGTCTTGAAGTCGGTCTCAAAACTCCGAAATGATGCCATCAGGTCTTCTGTGCTATGCTTCCTTTCACTGTGATGAGGGAACATCCCAGACTCAAACCCTCGAAAGAAGATTCTTTGTGATAAACAAAAGCCAGCCTTTTGGCCACACTCCCACTGTGACTGTCTCAATATGTTGTCAATGCCTGGAATGGGCAGTTTGGGAGTGCACCACAGTGCTCCTCAATCACAGGTTCCCTACAGCACGGAAGCAGGCCATTTGGCCCTTGGAGTTCACACTGACTCTCTAAAGAGCATCCCATCCAGACTCATCTCACATTTCCCGTGGCTAGCCCACCTAGCCTGTACATCCCTGGACACTACAGGCAATTTACATGGTCAATCCAACTAAGCTAACGTCTTCGGACTGCAGGAGGAAGCCGGAGAACCCCAAGGAAACCCTCACAGACATGAAGAGAATGTGCAAACTCCACACAGATGGTCAGCTAAGTGTGGATTTGAACCTGGGTCCCTGGTGCTATGAAGCAGCAGTGCTAACCACTGAGCGACTGTGCCACCCAGTCCTGCTGAAGGCAGCTCCAGTGAAAGGGGTTGAGCCTCTTGGTGTGACACTGGTGCACAGCCCAGGTCTCACAGACATAGACCAGAGTGGGAAGGTCTACTGCTCTATAGAGTTTCGGCTTGGTGAGCAAACCTGTTGCTCTTCATTCCTAGACTGATGTTCAGAGGCTAAAGGCTCCCTTTTGCTTTGGCATTTCTTCCATTTGTCTTGTCATCAATACAGACAGCTTGTAAAAGAGTGCTGCCAAGCTAAATGAAACTATCCCAACTGAAAGGTTGTGTCTCATGAGACAGGGTTTTCTGAAGCAGGAAGTATACTGCCTGGACACTTGTGTAACAGCTTCACAAATTAAATAACTGTTTATTTATTGAAAGAGATCAACACCTCAGACGAAGATAAACTGTTTCTTGAGATGAAAGAGACAAGAATTCACTGTAGTAAAATCTTGACCTGATGAAGGAGCAGTGTTCTGAAAGTATGTGTTTTCAAATAAATGTATTGGACTATAACCTGGTGACTTCTGACCTTGTCCACCCCAGTACAACACCAGCAACTCCACATCGTGTTATGTGGAAGGAATTAAAAGCAACATTTGAATTAACCAGCTCTGGGAAGAAACAATATCAACAAGCTGTTCCCTGAGAGAGAGAGGACATCACTAGTTTGACACCTGCTTGATAAACTGAATGCTTCATTGCCACGAGGATAACAGATTGCCCTGCAGAAGAATTTAAGCAGTTAATTGCTGGAAAAACTGTGTTTTAAACAGACTGCTAACCCCAAATATAACAGGGGAGCTCCTTCTGATAAGAAGGCAAGCTACAGACTTGAGTTCTCCAGAAATGTAATCAATGTTGGGGATGAAATAATCTACTGAATTACCAATAATGTCATACCACAAATTTGAAAGAAGGAAAACTGTATAAGAATCCAACACCAGAACAAGTCAGAAGCAGAACTTCAAAGGACAACACTACACAGGGATTGAACAACGACAAAGTTGCTGGAAAAGCTCAGCAGGTCTGGCAGCATCTGTGAAGGAAAGAACAGGGTTAACATTTTGGGTCCGGTGACTCTTCCTCAGAACTGCGTGTGTGACATAACGTTTGAACCCTGGGTACTTCCAGAAGCAGACGCTGTTGGTGAAATCCTGGCCAGATTCCATCATTAATTGTGTAACAGCTCAGCTGGGATGTGAGACTCAACTTGCTTACTTGAGGGGTCTTATTTTGGATGCTACATGCAATAAAGTCTAAATTATCATTTCAGCACTTGATTATCTGTGCAATTTCTTAATAAAGTAGCTGAATTGAAGGTAACTTGTGGTGACTTACCCACAATGTTTTCTGTTAATTTGTCGGATGTGATGGTGAGCTGCCTTCTTGAACCGTTGCAGTCCACCTGCTGTAGATTGACGCACAATGTCATCAGGGAGGGAATCCTGGGATCTTGACCCAGCAACAGTGAAGGAACGGTGATATGTTTCTAAGTCAGGATGGGGAGTGACTCGGAGGGGAACTTGCAGGGTGTGGTGTTCCCATGCATCTGCTGCCCTTGTCCTTCTAGATGGAAGTGGTCGTGGGTTTGGAAGATGCTTTCTGAGGATTTTTGGCGAACTTCAGCAGTTTCTTTAAACTGCAAAGCTTGAAAGGTCATCAACCTGAAATGCTAACTCTGTTTGTTACTCTGTCCAAATTGATTCTGCTGAGAATTTCCAGCTTTACTTTCAGCCTTCTAGTCCTTACTACATTCCACTTCAACATTGAGTGCTGTTATTTTCTCCCCTTCATTCTTTTATGCTGGCCTCTCTTTGAACTGAACGGATTGCTTGGCCATTTCGGAGGCAACAAAATTGCTGTGGGAGAGATAATAGGAACTGCCGATGCTGGAGAATCTGAGATAACAAGGTGTAGAGCTGGATGAACACGGCAGGTCAAGCAACATTTTAGGAGCAGGGAAGCTGATGTTTCGGGTCTGGATCCCTCTTCAGAAGTAGGATCCAGATCTGAAATGTCAGCTTTCCTGCTCCTTTGATGCTACCCTGCCTGCTGGGCTCATCCAGCTCTACACTTTGTTATCTCAAATTGCTGTGGGACTTGGGGCCAACACAAGTACCAGGCAAAGAGAGCACTGTTCCTCTGCTGCAGGGCATTAATGTTCCAGATGGATTTTTATGGCAGTCAGGGATAATTTCTTGGTCACTATTACTGACAACTGGCTTTCAACTGGTTCTGAAGAAGGGTAACTGGACCTGAAACGTTCACTCTGATTTATCTGCATAGATGCTGCCAGACCTGCTGAGGCTTTTCAGCAATTTCTGTTTTCCAGCATCAGCAGTTCTCTCGGGTTTATATTTAAGCTCTCAACTCCATATTGCATTTAAACTCTACCATGGTGGGATTTGAACCCATGTCCCCAGAATTTAGCTTGGCCCTCTGGAACTTGTTGAAAAGTCACCACTACACCACCCTGTTACCGCCTACACTCCCCCCCAACCCCCGCCACCCCCCAACCCATACAAGCGTCTGAATTTCATTTACGTTACATTACAGAGGTCATTGCTGGTGGGAGTCAGGCCATTGGCTTACAGGCACTATCATTGGCTCAGGTTAACGGGTCAACCATTTAGGACTGAGTTGAGGAGAAATGTCTTCAGTCAGAAGGTGGTGAATGTTTGGAATTCTCCAGACCGGAGGGTTTTGGAAGCTCAATCAGCTAATATACATTCAAGACTGAGATTTGAGAGACTTTTCGGCATAATAAGAATCGAGGAATGTGGGAATAGTCTTGCAAAGTGGAATTGACCTGGAAGTTCAACTATGATCTAGTTGAATAGTAGAACAAGCTGTAGGAATGGTATTCCAGCACTGGTTTCTTTTCATACAATATTTTAATAAATTGTGGTTATAAATGTCATTTTTTAAGCAGCCTGTCAACAATCTGATTGTTCAACACACAAAACAGAAGGAAATACGTTGTACTATATTTTCAAGCAATCAACAAGGGATTGCTTGAGAAGGATCATCCATGAATTCAAAAACATGGTTGGACCCCTAGAGGAGGTCTGCCTTCTGTTGGTAGCTCAGTCTAGAGATTATTGTAAAGAAAGTCCTTGTAGAGGTCAGGCACTAGATGGATAATTAGAATTCAGCTAACACATTAAATTTTACAAGCCCGAATGTTGGCCATATACAGGAGAGCTCAGGAACATTAGCAGGCCAAGGGTAACTGCTGGAATATATTTAGTCATCAGTAGATTAGCTTGGAACTGAGGCAAGACAAATACGATCAGATTTTAGCACTGTTCAGCCTCCTTTCCCTTTGAAAGGGAAGATATTTTTAGACGCCACTTTCAGCAATGCAATATACAGGTGCTTCCCATGTTTCATTTAGAAGTAAGCCTGAGAAGGCTAATTTGAGCGTTTATATGGAGCAAGAGAAACTGCGTTCAATTCCTAAAAATGTCCCAGGTTTGCAGGCCTAATTTTTTTTCTTTCTCTCCAGGGATCTGGAATTAAAAATTGCTTACAGGAGAAGATTATTTAAACCCCCTTCATTACAATCATTGGTCTGAATGCATTTTTCCACCCACTCCCTATATCCCTTACATCCCCGAGAGATCCAAAATCCGTTGGACCCAACCTTTAATATAAGAGCAGTGGGAGACCATTCAGGCCCTCAGGCCCGCTCTTCTCTTCAACTAGAACACATCTAAACAACTGCCTCAATGCCAAAATTATTTAGAAATCTAAAGAGTTCTGTCAATGACTGTGCTTCCTCAATGCCCAGGAATAAAGAATTCCAAAATTTCACCCCTCTTTGATTGAAGAAATTTATCCCATGTTCAAGATTCCCCAGTCAGAACAAGCAATCTCTCGGCTGAGTCTCCTCAAAATCCTATATGTTTCAAAAACCTTGCCTCTCAATCTTTTAAACTCCAAAGAATAAAGGCTTATATAACTCATCACAGGTCAGTGGCCTCATTCTAGGGACCAATCTAGTGAATCATCATTCTACTGCCTCAAGACATGTGCAGCCTTTCCTTCAGATTGATATTGCACTCAGTACGCTACAGCCTTTGTCCCATGACCGCCTTTTTGATGTAGTAAGACTTCCTTATGTTTGTACTCTAAACATATAAAGGCTAAAGTGCAATTTGCCTTCCTAATTTCTGCATTTGTGCTTGTATTCTTGTATGAGTCCATCCAAGTCTCTTTGAACATTAATATTTAAAAGTTTCAGACATTTCACTTTGAAAAGAAGTTTTACTAGTCTATTCTTCCTAACAAAGTGAGTCAGGTCACACATATCCCATGTGCAGTGTTGTTGGCTGCCCTTTTAGGCTGTCCATATCTCTTTGCAGCCTCGTTGAGATTTCCCCCTATCCTACATTCCCATCCAACTGCCCTGTAAGCAAACTTGGGGACCATTACTCTCAGTCCTTAGGCTTAATTCTTCTTCCTTTTCTTCCAATTTCTCCCATTTTACGTGGAGCAACCACAGTGCTGGCTGATCATCATTCTCCATCTCCTCCGATCAGCCACCCATTCCTCTTCCAATCCTATTGCATTTAACTCTTTCAATGCTACACTCCCACTGCACACCCCCCCACCCCTCAACTCCCCACACCGGTCTTAGGTCTTTCCCTTCTCCTTCGTGTCAGCCCCAACTCCATCTTCATCTGGGTCATCATATGGATCGTAGATATGGACCCCAAATCTGTTGGTTCTCCTGGCAGACATGTAACCCATTCTAGCTGGGAGGCCATGGCAGTCTCAGCCACAAATAAACCGCAATCTGCGATCAATGTCACCTTGTGAATGACTCACAGGTTGAGGGCTATGAATGGACTTCTACATGTTATTCTCCACCACTGGGATGGTGTAGCTCAGTGAGGGCCAGGGGTGGGGAAGGTGATATCCCTGGTTTTTTTGTCCTGTGCACTCTCACCAGTGACCCAGCCCATGAGCCATCAGATCACTCCAACAAATTTGGAGAATTGACATAATAGAAACGAAACTGGAGTTCACAAAAATCAAAAGAACTGCAGATGCTGTACATCAGAAACAAAAATGGAAATTGCTAGATAAGCTCAGCCTGTCTGATTGCATCTGCAGCGAGAAATCACAGTTAATGTTTCGGGTTGAGTGACCGTTCCTCAGAACAGTTCCGAGGAGGGGTCACTCTGCCCAAAATGTTAACTCTGATTTCTCTCCACAGTTGCTGTAAGACCTGCCGAGCTTTGCCAAGAGTCTCTACTTTTGTTTGCAGAGTTCACAATATTGGACTTAAACTCTCCAAAAACTTCAGCCACTGGGAACCTTCTTTACTTAGTCATTTGATGCAAAGTATAGTTTCTGATTTCATAATCCTTTAATTATCTACTACAGGTGTTGACCAAGTCGGTATGTTGACATCCCTGCAATGTGAGAACGGTTTGTTTTTGTTTTGCCTGAATTGCAGTCTTTTTTGTTTGAAGTCAACTTTTAAGTCTTCTCACAATTTAGCTTCATTTTCCTAATTGATGTGGTTGAAGTCTTTATTTTGGATCAGTAACGAATTTGTGTTTTGGTCGCTGGAGAAAAATGTCAAGGCCATAATTTTAGGACATTTTAAATGTTGAATATGGTTTTTCTAGATCTATTACAAGGTGGAAATGGGCCTTCCTGGGCCTATTTCTAAATATTTGTTTTAGAAATCTTCTGTGTTAAAAATGCTTTTATTGAACCAGTCTAAAGATGCAGTTAGAAATATTTCAGTGATTGTAACGTGCCTTGAGACATCTTCAGACTGTTAAAGGCACTAAAAAGACATTTTTTATTTTGTGATCTGAGTCCAACAGTTTATGGTATCAATTTTTCTCTGAAATAACTCACACGTACTGTTTTATTTACTAATACTCCAATGAGTATTAAGTAATGATTTTGCCTCCAACTAGTTTCAACAACTGTCAAGAAAGAACTCGCATTTACAGTAGAAAGTACCATTTGCCTCAATATGTCTCAGAATATTTTAGTCAATTCAGCACTTTCCGAAGTATCGTCAATGTTGTAATTAAGTAAATTCTGCAGCCAATTTGCACACAGAAAGTTCCCAAAAACAAAATGTAATACTGCAGTGCCACGACGATGCCACCCGAAGGTTGCAGGAACAGCATCTCATATTCTGCTTGGGAACCCTGCAACCCAATGGTATCAATGTGGACTTCACCAGCTTCAAAATCTCCCCTCCCCTGACTGCATCCTAAAACCAGCCCAGCTCGTCCCCATCTCCCTAACCTGTCTGTCCTTCCTCCCACATATCCAATCCACCCGCCTCAAGCTCCACCCCCACCTCCTTCCTTCCAGCCTCATCCCCACCTCCTTGACCTGTCCATTCTCCCTGGGCTGGCCTATCCCGTCCCTAACTTCCTACCTACACTCACCTTTACTGGCTCCATCCCCGCCTCTTTGACCTGTCTATCTCCTCTCTATCTATCTTCTCCTCTATCCATCGTCTATCCGCCTCCCCCTCTCTCCCTATTTATTTCAGAACCCCCTTCCCCTCCCCCATTTCTGACAAAGGGTCTAGGCCCGAAACATCGGCCTTCCTGCTCCTCTGATGGTGCTTGGCCTGCTGTGTTACCCAGCTCTACACCTTGTTATCTCTGATGTAATACTCTTGATGATAGTACTCTTACACTGCACAAGGATTGTCACAGATCCACTCTCTCAGAAAACCAGACATCTAAAAATCAGACATGCATGAAAATCGGACCACGCCAGTTTATTTTATCTTATTCAAGCATTCCTGCACAAGTGCCACACCTGTTACCTTCTTCACCGTTTGCATACAGGTCCAAATACACAATTCCAGTGACCCCTTGACCTCACTTGATCTGGAGGGGTTTAAATTGTGCATTGCCCTCACCACCCAACCCAAAACCCAACAAAACCTGATCTGTCCTCGGTCGTCAGAAGTGGAGATTTGAGCCAGCAAGAACAGCGCTGCTGACGGGGTGACACGGTGGCTCAGTGATTAGTGCTGCAGCCTCACAGTGCCAGCAATCTGGGTTCGATTCCAGCCTCGGGTGACTGTGTAGAGTTTGCACATCCTCCCTGTGTCTGCATGGATTGCCTCTCATGGTCCAAAGATGTGCAGGCTAACCATGGGAAATGCACGGGTAAAGGGGCGTGTCTGGGTGGGATGGTCTTCAGAGGGTCAGTGTGGATGAGATGGGATGAATGGCCTGATTCCACACTGGAGGGACTCTATGATCTCACTTGGGCCAAAGCCAAATGCTTTCCCTGACTGGAAAAACAAACAGCAGAGGATATCTGGTGACGAGCCTGATTTTGAAAAAAATTTGGAATTTTTGGACAGTTCTTGGCGCATGGACATATTGTCTCGTGCGCATTCCTCTCAGTTTTGATTGAGGAGTTAGACAGTCAGGAGAAAAACCCTGAGAAGAAGTCATTGACTATGAAATTGTCCATGATCCAGAGGATGGCAACATGAAAGGAAGAGAATTACTAAAATGGTGAAGGGAAAGTAAATTGCTTTTGGCAACATCTTCTGTTAAAATTACACTGAATTTATTTATGACACAACTCTCGGGGTATTCACTGATGTTTGCACAGTTTTTGCTAGAATCTATGAATCCGCAGATACTGAAATATTCCAGGTCCATTTGCAGCAAGATCTGGGCAACACCCAGGCTTGGGCTGATAAGTGCCAAGTAACATTCACAGCAAGCACGCAAACTCTAGGCAAGAGCATCTCTAACAATAGAGAAAGTAACCATTGTTCTTTTGCTGCTCAGTGGCATATTCACCACTGAATCCTCCACTATCAACGTCTTGGGGATGACCATTCACCAGAAACTGAAGTGAGTCAATTACATATAAGCTACAGGAGCTGACCAAGTGTTGGGAATTCTGCAACAAGTAACTCCCCTTCTGACTCCCCAAAGCCTGTCCACCATCTACAAGGCGCAAGTCAGGAGTGTGATAGAATGTTCTTCTTGCATTTACTTTGGAAAAAGCAGCTCCAACAGAGCTTAAACAAAGCTCAATAACTTCCAGGACTAGGCAGCCCACTCAATTGGCACCCCAGTAATCACCTTAACATTTCTTCCCTCCTGAGATGCACAGTGGCAGCAGTTGTGTGCCATCTACAAGATGCTTTGCAGCAACTCACCAAAACTCCTTTGACAGCTCCTTCACACCCTCTACCAACTGAAAGGACAAGGACAGCAGATGCATTGGAATGCCAACAGCTGAAAGTAAAATTAAAATAAATTTTGAGCGAAAAATACTGGCACTGCCCACATCCTGTGAAAGAATATTTAAGAATGCAGGCTGTAATTTTCATTCAGACATAGCATGGGGATTCATCCCTGAGAATCGCAGTGAAAATTATTACATCAAGATAAAATATTACCTTATTCCAGTTTCCTATCTTTAATTTTAGCTTCCCAGGAACACCTGTACATCCTAATTTTGGCTCTGCTCCATAATTTCCAGAAATGTATCGAGAAGCAAGTATGAAGAGCTATTCAGCGTGCACTCTGCATTTGTGATTGCAGTGAAAGTTTGGCAGAATTGATAGCTGGATTCAAAAAATGAAATTACAATGAGACATTAGGTTTGTATTCATAAACAAAGTGTTCACTGGAATTTAGAAAATGGACTTGTATTTTGATTGAAGTTTCCAAGACATTAAGCGCACCCCCAGAAAGGGTAGATAGAGAGATAGTATTCTCCCTGCTTCAAGTATCTGGAAGGGATTTTGTAATTTATTCATTCACAGGATGAGGATATCTATGTCTAGGCAGCATTTATTGCCCATCCCTAATTGCCCAGAGGGCAGCTAACAGTTATACACATTGCTGTGGGCCTGGAGTCACATGTAGGCCAGACCAGGTAAGGATGGCAGTTTCCTTCCCTAAAGGACAATAGTGAACCAGGTGGGCTTTTCCTGACAGTCGACAATGGGTTCATGGTCATCATTAGGCTCTTTAATTCCAGGTGTTTATTGAAGTCAAATTCCATGATCTACCATGGCAGGATTCTAGGTCCCCAGAACATTATCTGAGTCTCTGGGTTAACAGTACAGCGATAATTCCATTAGAGCATTGACTCCTCGTGTCCACGAATTAGAATCAGACTTTGCAGAAGTGAAATTAGAAATCACTTCTACACGCAGAGGGTGTTAGGTATTTCAAGCTCATCAAAGGTGGGATTGATTATACTTTTCATTAGCCAATGATGTTAAGCAACATTGGACAAAAATGGGTGTATGGCATGATGTCACCGAGGATCTCAGTGAAAGCTGGAACAGGACAGCAGAACTAACTAAAAACCGAAAGAACTGTGGACGCTGTAATTCAGAAACAAAAAGAAAAATTGCTGGAAAAGCTCAGCAGGCCTGGCAGCACCTGTGGAGAGAAATCAAAGTTAACGTTTCGGGTCCAGTAATCCTTCCGCAGAAGTGAAGGATGAAATGGTCCGGTTCTGTTCCTATGAAGCTTTATTCCAAAATGCAATAGATGTTGAAAGCAACTCACTGAAATTTGGAGACGAGAAAGCACTTGAAACACTTTGAAATGCCTGAGGCATAAAGTTAAAAGTTCTATTAGGTAATACTTGTAGATGTGATTGTAGCATATTAATAAAATGGCTAATTAGAAACATCCAATTTCCACCATAAATGGAATGCCTTTCAGAAAATTAATATTCTGGTAAGCAAGTTGTCCCTCTTACAGTCAGGGTTCTTTACACTTTACCAACATTTGGATTCAATTTGTGAAAGAGTTCGGCCCGGAGACATGAATTAAAGTACCTTTCTCTATGCCATCTACATTATGGTTGAAATATGTTGCAGAGTCTTAGCGTAGCAACTAAAAGTGTATAAGATCTGTCGATCTACTCAGTTCAAACTCTTAACTGGTTTGTTCGGTTAATGAGAGTTTGTGGAATTGTTGTGTCAGAATGAACATTCACTTCATCCGGTCCTGTAATTACTGTTTTGTATCTGTTATCTGCAGTGAAATCAAAGTGATTAACTACAACCCTTTAATCAGTATAGAGAATGTATATGTGTAGCTGTAATTATATTCATCCACACCCCCAGCCTCAAGTTCCAGCCATCAGCACAAGAAGCTGGATGCAAATTCTGGTGGAAGAAAATAAACGCCATTGGAATAGAAGAATTGAAGAGTTTTTTAGTTGCTCTTTGTTTTGCTAACAGTTTACATTAGTTGAAGGTTCTGTTGGAAGGATTCATAGAATGATTACAACACTCAAGGTAACTTTCAGCCCATCATTTCAGTGCTAGCTACCTGGGAGGGGTGCTAGTATCATGGTGATGTCAATGGCCCGGCAGTCCAGAGCCTCTGGTGTTTATTATGTTCTTAGGAAAAGTCATCCGACCTGAAACATTATCTCTGCTTTCTCTTCACAGATGCTGCCAGACCTGCTGAGCTTTTCCAGCAATCTCTATTTGTGTTTTTTTATGTTCTGGGGGTTGCTTCAAATCCTACCACAGCAGATGGCGAAATTTGGGTTTAATAAAAGTGTAGTCTAATGGTAATCATTGTTAAATATTTTTAAAAAAAACCCATCTGATTCATCGATACCCTGTGTGGAAGGCAATCTACCAACCTTGTCTGATCTGGCCTACATGAGATTCTAGACTGTTCACAGTTGACTCATGACTAGATTGTGTAGAGAGCTAATTTGTTCAAAGGCAAGACTAAATGGTTTAAAAGAGCAATTTAGCCTGTAACACTCATTCTTTCCGCATAGCTCCGTAATTCTTTTTCCCTTCACTTGTATATCCATCTCCCTTTTAAAAGTGACGATCGAGTCTCCACCACTTTCTCACATGGCCAACCACTCACTGTGTCAAAACTGTTTTCTTCACGTTACCTTTGGTCCTTTTGCTGAGCACCTTACCATGGTTGAAGGAATATGAGTAATAGAAAAGTGTAGACGAGTAGGACAAGCCACAGGAGCCTGAATGCTGCCTATTCCACCCCTACCATCTTTTTATTGCCCAGAGGGTAGTTAAGAATCGACAGCTTTGCTGTGGACCTGGGCTCGCACATTGGCCAGCCCAGGTGAGGATGGCAGTTTCCTTCCTTAAAGGGCATTAGTGAACCAGATAGATTTTTCCGACAATGGATTCATGGTCATCAGTAATTAATTGCTATTTTTTTTAAAATCAGAATTTGCAATCCACTGTCTGCTTTGATAGAATGGTAGGATTTGAACCCACAGCATCACCTGGGTCTCTGGATACTTTAGAGACTTTTAAGTGATTCTTGGATGGGGGCACATGGAAGTTAGTAAAATGTAGGGTATGCGGGGTAGATTGATCTTAGCAGGATAAGAAGTCATCACAACATTGTGTGCCAAAGGGCCCATACTGTGCTGTACTGTTCTGTGTTCTATGTTCCATGTTCTATGTGGTGTCCTTCAGTTTTCAATTTGACACCTCATAGTGTAGAACATCTCCCAACCTTCTGTTCACGAAGAGCAATCCAAGCTTCAATCTATCCATGTAACTTGAGTTTATTAGAAGTTGACGTACCAATTGCTTCTGTTGTAGAACTCAAAACGAAACTATTCCAATAAGTACAGCCACCCACAGGTCAGGGTTTATCCAGATGCATTTTAACTGCTGTAATTGTACCAGCCTCCACCACTTCCTCTGGCAGCTCATTCCATACACGCACCACCATCTGTGTGAAAAAGTTGCCCCTTGGGTCCCTTTAAAATCTTTCCTCTCTCACTCTAAACCTGTACCCTCTAGTTTTGGACTCCCCCATCACAGGGAAAACACCTTGTCTAATTACCCTATCCATGCCCCTCATGATTTTATAAACCTCTATAAGGTTTCCCAGTTGATTCAGCCTTTCCCTACAGCTCAAACCCTCCCACCCCAGCAACATCCTTATAAATGTTTTCTGAATCCTTTCAAATTTCTAAACATCTTCCCTCAGCAAGGATTGAACCTTCCAATTGAATATTCCACAAGTGGCCCTAACCAATGTCCTGTACAGCCATAACATGGCCTCCCAACTCCTATACTCAATGCACTGAGCAATAAATGCAAGCATACCAAATGCTTTCTACTTTACCATCTTATCTACCTGTGATTCCACTTTCAAGGAACGATGAACTTGCACTCCAAGGTGTCTTTGTTCAGCAACACTCCCCAGGGCCTTACAATGAAGTGGATGAGTCCTGCCCTGATTTGGTCAACCAAAATGCAGCAAATTGCATTTATCTAAATTAAACCCAATCTGCCACCTCTCAGCCTATTTGTCCATCTGACTCCCCTGCAACCAACAAAAATTTCAAAGAACACTGACCACTTTCACCGAGTTTCATAAGTTGCTTCTCAAGATGGAAGAGTTAGTTCTGTCGATGATCCGGATGTAACATGATCAGAGATTCCAGAACCCTTTTGGCATTTAGAATTAAGATTTGTTTAAAATAATGATAGAATATTAGACTGTACCATGTTCTGAAAGAGTGTTTCTCAAGCAGCTGGCAGAGTAATATGACCAGTACCCCTCCATTCGCTCATCCAAACTGCATAATGGGGAGCTCACTGTGTCCCGATGGAATCCATGCAGCAACACATTTAACTCTAAACAACAGCAAAAGGTGGTCTCTTGTAAATCCTGTTGTAGGCACATACTGTGTGCCCAGACCAGTTTTCTGGACAGGTGTTGTAGGCTCGCACAGCTCATTTGAGCCCAGGACAACACATGAAAAGTCAGGTATGCAAAATCAATAACTACTCCCTACTGATGTGCACCTCGCTGGTAAAGCTATGGAGTCATTTTACTCATTTAATAAGGATTAAAATTCATGCTTGACTGTGTAAAAAGAAATTCTTTGGACACCTCCAGGTTAATCCAAATTTGAGACACTCCTTGGCCTGCAGGGGGAGATAATGGCCTATTGGTATTATTGCTGGATTGTTAATCCAGAGGCCCAGGTGATGTTCAATCCTACCATAACATCACAGCAGATAGTGGATTGCAAATTCTGATTTTTTTTTTGAAAAATGAGGAATTAATTACTGATGACCATGAATCCATTGTCGGAAAAATCTATCTGGTTCACTGATGCCCTTCAGGGAAGGAAACTGCCATCCTTACTCGGTCTGGCCGACATGTGACTGTTGACTTTTAACTTTAGGCGGCTCAGTGGTTAGCCCTGCTGCCTCCCAGTACCTGGGACCCAGGTTCGATTCCACCCTCAGGCGACTGTCTGTGTAGAGTTTGCACATTCTCCCAGTGTCTGCGTGGGTTTCCCATAGGTGCTCCAGTTTCCTCCCACAGTGCAAAGATGTGCAGGTTAGGTGGATTGGCCGTGCTAAATTACCCATAGTGCTCAGGGGTGTGTAGATTAGGGGTGTTAGAGGGGGATGGGTCTGGGTTGGTGTGGACTTGTTGAGCTGAAGGGCCTGTTTCTACACTGTAGGGATTCAATGACCGACTGCCCCCTGGGTGCAGTGTTCAGGGTCCTGTGCCCAAACTTGTCAGCATTCTTCTTTTCTTCCCACCTCTTCTTTCACTCCTTAAACGTGGCTGATTGAAAGAGCTCTTCAGCTGGAGGTGGCTGCGATGGGCTCCGGAGCGACGGTGGTGTTTTTAGAGTCAACCTGTGATAGTTGGTGAGCCTGTAGAACCTGGAGAGGGGATCTTGCTTCCGCGTGGAGTGAGCCCCTGGCGCAGCCTGGAGTGGGTTGGAAAGTCCGGAGAGAGGCACTCTTGACAGCATAATGTGGGCTGGGAAGCCTGGAGCACGCCTCTGGTGAGGGTATATTGTAGCAGCGGGGAGTGAAAGGTTGGGCTTTCTTTAAGTTATCTTTGTTTTATTTTGTTGTGTGAATGGCCCTTATGTACAAGCGAGAGTACCCATTGTATTTTATATTGAGTCCATGTGACGATAAAGGATAGTCATTCATTCAATCAACGCTGACCAAGCCAACCATGCCCTCATCCCGTGAATGAATAAACAAAACAGAAGGATGAGTGTGAAACCGGCATAGCCGCTGATATTGTCAATCAGATCATAATTGCACAGAAGGCCCTGGATCCTTACATTTCCAGCTTTACTAAGCGGATGAGGACAGTAAAGTTGTCAAACAATTCTGGCAGTTGAGAGTTGCACATAGACCCTAGAGAAACAGCAATGCTTATAAAGGTTGTGATACAGATGTGTGACAGTATTTGCTTATTGTTAATAGTGTATATACGCAGGGCAAATTTGTTTTCAATCAGTCTCTGGAAAGCAATTCCTCACCATGTGGTGAGGAATTCTGACATTAAAATGGTTCTTTTGTAAGTGATTTTTGAACTATTTGCATTTTCTGGGAACAAGGAGCTTTTTGGGATGTTGTCCACTAACAGTCAGTATGCATTCGATGGGCCTAATAGCTTTATCTGTGCTTTATGGCTACAACATTTGCACTGCATTCTCGACACACTCCATTCAGAAAGTCCTGGAAAACTGTGTGACTACAGGATTTGCTCAAAAAGGTAACAAGGAGTGCTTTAAAGGGGGATAAAAAAGGCATGTAAAGAATTTAAGAGATGGAATTTCCTTCATGCCAAGTTGCAAAAGCAGCAGTGACACCAGGACAAGTTCACAGGGCTTAAGCAGTGGCCACTCAGTCCCTCAAACCGTTCTGCCATTCAACAAGATCATGGCAGATCTGATTGAGGTCTCAACTCCACTTTTGCGTCTGCAACCCCCAATAACTCTTGAATCCTCATCCGTCCAAAATCTATCTAACTCAGCTTTGAAGGCATGGAAAGACCCAGCTAGCATTATCCTCTGGGGAAGAGAGTTCCACACTGCCTGAGTCCAAAAAAAATACAAAGCCGTGCAAGAGGATTTCCAAGAGGATGTCTCAGTCTGCTTCCTCCCAGTTAGTTCGGGCATTCCTATTTGCAGTCCTAACTTTGTTTGATGTGAAGTGATTTTTCTGCTATCCTTGCACAGAATACCAAATGATCTGTTAATTATTGGGCTGAAGTTATAATACAATTCTGTGCCAATGTGAAGGAGTTTCAGATGTGTATTTAGCCAAAGGCAGAGTTTGGCCCCAGCCGCTACCAAGCATATAAAATCTTCCCTACCACATGAGCATGATCATATGCTGCAACTACCCCCCTCATGGCATTGTGGGCCTATCTACAATGAATGGGCTGCTGCATTTGAAGGAGACCGTTCACCACCCCCTTCTGCAGGGCAACTAGGGACGGACAACAAACGCTGGCCCAACCAATGGTATTCATGTTAGGGGTCTAAGCTATAGGGAGAGGCTGAAATAGGCTGGGGCTATTTTCCCTGGAGCATCAGAGGCTGAGGGGTGACCTTGTAGAGGTTTATTAAATCACAAGGGGCATGGACAGGGTGAATAGCCAAGGTTTTCGTCGAGGAGTAAGGGGATCCAAAGCTAGAGGGACATAGGTTTAAGGTGAGAGGGGAAAGATTTAAAAAGGACTTGTGGGGTAACTTTTTTGCACAGAGTGTGGTGCGTGTGTGGAATGAGCTGCCAGAGGAAGTGGTGGAGGCTGGCACAATAATAATATTTAAAAGGCATCTGGATGGGTATATGGATGGGAAGGGTTTGGAGAGATATGGGCCAAATGCTGGCAAATGAGGCTAGGTCAGATTGGGGAGTCTGGTTGGCATGGACTTGTGAGTCAAAGGTTTCTTTCTGTGCTGTATGACTGAATTTAGACTCTATTTAGACACTATCATATTGACATGAAGAGGACAGATGCTCTAGATGCATGTTTGCTGAACTTATCATGGAATCGTAGACCAATAGAATGTTGTCAGCCCAGAATAAGGCCATCCAGACAATCTTATCTGTACTTGTTCTCTACAAGAGCAACTCAGCCAATTTCCTCTTCCCTTTTCTTCTTCCTGTAGCCCAGCACTAACTTGGGCGATGTATTCTACATCCCAAATATTCTCTGAGTATTATATGTTTATTGTCTTGCCTCTTTCATCAATCATCGCAAATTGTTGCTGTCTGGTGTTGGGTCTTCCTCAAAAGGGAGAGGCTTTCTCCCTAACCACTCTGTCCAGGTGCCCCAATGAACACCTTTATCTTCGCCATTTTTTCTCCAAGGAGGACAGCCTCAGTTTCTCCATTTCCCCCTTCACAGCAAAATAAAAAAGCTACATTGTGGGATCTGGCACCTTGTTGACCAGTCACTGTCCATGATCCTCGGCTGGTAGCGTGGCCTCTCGAGTCCTGCACTTCCTAGTTAAGAGAGCGGAGAACTGCCGCGAAATGAAGACGTCATGCCTGTTTATCAGGGATTCACCCACATTATCCTAGCCGCGAGACCCATGTTAGATGAATAAATGCTCATTGCAATTCATGTGGACTGTCAAGGGGATTGTGTGTTGGAACACATAGGCGATATGTAATCAATCATACCCTGGACATCAGGAATTCCTGCCTTTTGGCAAGAATCACAAGTTTCTCTCTAGCAGTTTCTTCTTGCCCGTGGGGAAAATTATGTAAACTACTCGTTGTTGGAAACAACTCATAAATCACTTACTTTAAGTATTGACCCACAACAGGCCAATTAATGTGACCTCCACTGCTCCTGGCAGTGCCCTGCCTCTGCCTCAGGCTCTGCAGACACTTCTCTGGTACATTTAAACTTCCGACACTATCACTCCTCCACCAGATAGTTAGGGTAGAATGTAACATGAGACTTGAACACGTGGATAACCCAAACATCAATGAGCAGAGTTTCTTTACTACATTGGCCTCAGGTCATTACAAACATGAAGGGAAATGAAGGTGAAGCAAAGAGGATGCCGTATTTACATAGAATTCAGTTTACATCCACTTGAAGAAATTCTTGTCTGGCTGATCCATCTCCCATGTAGACTCTTTCCTCCAAAAGCCCTTTCTCTGGGAAGTGTCTATCTGACTGCTCAAGCTCCCTTGCTCGGTGCCCTCCCTCACTATCACCACCAGCTGCCAGAGTTTGAACACAACTACTTGGCTGCCCCTGCTCAATGCCCTCCCTCATTGGGGTGGCACGGTGGCTCAGCGGTTAGCACTGCTGCCTCACAGCGCCAGGGACCCAGGTTCAATTCCCACCCTCGGGCGACTGTATGTGTGGAGTTCTCACATTCTTCCCAGCGTCTGCGTGGGTTTCCTCCAGGTGCTCCGGTTTCCTCCCGCAGCCCAAAGAAGTGCAGGGTGGGATGGATTGACTATGCTAAAAATTGTCTGTAGTGTTCAGAGATGTGTAGATTAGGTGGGTTATAGAGGGACGGGTCTGGGTCGGATGTTCTAATCAGTGTTGACTTGATGGGCCATAGGGCCTGTTTCCACACTGTACAGATTTGATGAAAGACAGCATCATATATGCATAGAATTCAGTTTACATCCAGTTGAGAAAATTCTTGTCTGACTGATCCATCTCCCACCTTTCCTCCAAAAGCCCTTTCTCTGGGAAGTTTCTGTCTGACTGCTCAAGCTCCCTTGCTCGGTGCCCTCCCTCACCATTGCCACCTGCTGCTTTGGGCCCTGTCACAACTGCCTGAGCTCCCCTGCTTAGGATCCCATCACAATGTCTCGCTGTTGTTTGCATTATAACTAATCTATGAATTATGTGCACTTCGCAAGACAGTTAATGAGTTTTAACTCTTTATTTTTGCGCAAGATGTGGGTGTCACTGCCAAGGCCAGCATTGGCTCTCCATCCTTGAACAGAGTGATTTTCTAGACAATTTCAAAGAGCAGCCAAACCCTTCAGGGCCCAGGACATGAGAGTTTGTATCACGGCCAACAAATGCATCCTAAAGCTCATGGGATCCACTTTGTTTGGGTTCGGGACTGAGGGCGGGGTTGGTGCCCCGGTCTGGGAACAGCACCATGTTCCATGATTTCTGACTCTACCATGACCACGTTGCAATGGGCCTGGAATCACATGGCCAGAGCAAGTAAGGAGGGCAAATTTCCTTCCTCAGGGGCATTACGAGCCAAATAGGTCCTTGCAACAGTCAATGATAGCTTCCTGCTGGGACAAGCTTAATTTTATATTGTTTAATTGAATTGAAATTCCACCAGATGCCATGGTGTGGTTCAAACCCATGCTCACTTTAGCCAGGAGTTGTGAATCCTTAGTTTAATGACCTTGGCATCACTAATGCAATCGTTCCATCATTCTATGATTTTTGGGTTTGACAGAATGCTTGAAAAGTTGCAAAACCATTTAATTTTACAAAATATCAGCTATTGGCAGACGTCTTGTTCAAGAATAGCAGAAAGATCAATTGCAGTTGTGAACAATAATATTCTATGATATTTCACGCTGACAAAGTTGACTTACCTTGTGCCTTTATTACTTCAGGGAGGCAGTGACATTGTGGTAATGTCTCTAAGCCAGCACTGCAGAGGCCCGGGTGAATTTACTGTGAAAGCAACATTGGAACAGTGTCTGATTTTTTGTATGCAGATATTACACTGGAAATTCATAGAATCTCTGTAGTGTGGCAGCAGGCTGTTTGGCCCATCAAGTCCACACTGACCCTTCAAAGGGCATTCCACTCAGACTTGTAACTCTGCACTTTCCCCCACGGCTAATCCACCGAGCCTGTGTACCATGAGCAATTTAGCATGGCAATCTACCCTAGCCTGCACATCTTTGGACTGTGGGAGGAAACCGGAGCACCCGGAGGAAACACACACAGACACGAGGAGAACTTGCAAACTCCACACAGGCAGTTGCCCGAGGGTGGGTTTGACCCCAGGTCCCTGGCATTGTGAGGTAGCAGTGCTAACCACTGAGCCACCATGCCACCCTTTCCAGGGATTTTAACAGCAAGTAAAGCTATAATATGAAACTTGGCTCAACCTCAGCTGCAGTATTGTGTCCAATTCTGGGAACCATATTTTGGCAAAGACCATATGATCAAAAGATGTTGAAACAGGAGTAGGCCATTCAGCCCCTCGAGCCTGCTCCACCAATTAATAGGACCATGGCTAATCCAACATTCCTCACGTCCACTTTCCTGCCCTCTCCCTATAATCCTTAATAGAGGCAGGAAAGCATTATGGAGA
The DNA here is from genome assembly GCF_030684315.1 of Stegostoma tigrinum. Taxonomy (NCBI): domain Eukaryota; kingdom Metazoa; phylum Chordata; class Chondrichthyes; order Orectolobiformes; family Stegostomatidae; genus Stegostoma; species Stegostoma tigrinum. The sequence continues at coordinate 39,489,373 of NC_081382.1, forward strand.
GTAGTGAAAAGGTTTTTGAGAACAGACCTGAAGACAAGGAAGGGTCTGAGGATGGGTCAATGGACCCAAAACATTAACTTTGTTTTCTTCTTCACAGGTACTGCCAGACCTGTGGGCTTTTCCAGCAGCTTTGTTTTTGTTGCTCGAGACAAAGAAGCTCAGTTATGTATGTAGATTGGAGAGGAAATGTGGTGGCAGTGGTGATATGGTGGTATTTTCACTTGTAATCCACAGACTAAGTCAATGATCTGGGGATCTATGTTTCAAACCCACCACGGCATCCGAAATGCTGACCCCAATTACTATCAATTGTCCTTTAAGAGCAACCCATCAAGTTCATTTTACGCTCTTCAGCGAAGAACATCTGTCATCCTTAGCTTGCCTACAAGTGACTCCAGACCTCCAGCAATGTAGGTGATGCTTCACTGCCCTCCGAAATGGTCAAGACAACCATCCAGTTCATAGGAAAAATGCAGATGTGGAACAAATGTTAGCCAGGCCAGTGAAACCTACATCCATGAAGGAACAAATAACCACAGTGACACAATTTACACATAGAAAATTAACTGCAATGCATGAGTTTATTTCACCACTAACGCTTATGTGGCTTTAGTTGGGTAACTGAGTGGTTTATTAGCCAATTTGGGATTGTATAGCACTTTTCCAACTGTGCGCACACACTTACAGGAATCAGCTGCTGCTAAAACAATAGCATTCTCTCGATGTAGTGAGCCAAAATTCAAATTATTGCCCAAAAAGGGAGAGGATTTCTGTCATTTAGACTTCGTGGTTTTTGCACTTCTACACAGTAGTCCTGTTAAAACTAGAATTTACCGTATTCTGCATAAAACTAGGAACTAGTCACAGGCAACAGTGTGGAGCTGGATGAACGCAGCAGGCCAGGCAGCATCAGAGGAGCAGGAAAGTTAACGTTTCAGATCGGGGCCCTTCTTCTGAAATGGGGAAGGGCAAGGGAAACGGGGACTAAATAGAGAGGAGGGGTGGGGCTGGGGAAGGTGAGCAGGATATTGATAGGTGAATGCAGGTAGGGAGTGGTGGGGGATTGGCCAGAGAGGTGGCAGGGGTGGATAGGTGGGAGAGGAGATGGGCAGGTTGTATCAAGTCAAGGAGGCAGGGATGAGAGGGAGGGCTGGACATGGGTTGAGGCCGGAGTTGGGGAGAGTTTAAAACTGGTGAATTCCACATTAAGGCCATCGGGCTGTAGGCCCTCGAGGTGAAATGTGAGGCATTATTCCTCCAGTTTGCGGATGGTGTCATTGTGATCCTGGAGGAGGCCGAGGATGGACATGTCAGCCAGGTAGGGGAAGGGGGAGTTAAAATGGTTCACAACCAGAAGGTGTAGTTGATTACCACGTACAGAGAGTAGATGCTCTACTAAACAGTGTCTGAGTCTACATTTGTCCTCACTGATGTAGAGGAGGCCATGTCGTGAGCAACAGTAGACAAGGTTAGAGGATGTACAGGTGAACCCCTGTCAGATATAGGAAGTTTGCTTTGGGACTTGGTTGGAGGTGACGGGGAGGAATAGAGGCAGGTGTAGCACCTTTTGTGGCTGCATAGAAAGGTGCCAGGTGTGGTGGGGTTAGTGAGGAGTACGGAGCCGACAAGGAATTCGTGGAGTGAGCAGATCCTATGAAAGGCAGATAGGGGTGGGGAGGGAAATATCTGTTTGGTGGTGTGGTCGGATTGTAAGAGGTGGAACTGGCGAAGGATCACGCCCTGGATGTGGAAGTTGGTGGAATGGTATGTGAGGACAAGAGGGCTTCTGTATTTGTTATTGTTGGAAGGAGGGGGTCCGAGGGCAGAAGTGTGGGAAATGCAAGAGATGCAGTTGAGAGGGAGGGATGCACTGGAGTGGGGGGAAGTTGCAATTCTTGAAATAGGAGATCATCTGGCACATCCAGGAGTAGAATGCTCCATCTTGGGAGCAGGTGCTGCAGAGGCAGAGGAATTGGGAGTTTGGGATCACATTCTTGCAGGAAGGTGGGTGAGAGGTGTTGTAGCCCAGGTAGCTGTGGGAGCTGGTGGGTTTGAAATAGGAACAGGTGTTGAGGCAGTTACCAGGAATGGAAACGGAGAGGTCTAGGAAGAGGAGGGAGGTATCAGAGACGGCCCTGGTGAATTTGAGGTTGAGGTGAAAGGTGTTAGTAAACTTGATGAGCTGTTCAAGCTCCTCATGGAGAATGAGGCAGCGCCAGTACAGTCATCAGTGTAACGGAGTAAGATGTGAGGGATGGTGCTGGTTTAACAGCAGAAGAGGGACTATTCCACATATCGTACAAAGAGGCAGCCATAGCTTGGACCCATACAAGTGCCCATAGTCACCACCTTAGTCTGTAGGAAGTGGAAGAAGTTAAAGGAGAAGTTGGTCAGGGTTAGGACATGTTCTGTTAAGCAGATGAGGGTGTTGGTGGAAGGGGACTGGTCGGGGCTGTTGGAGAGAGAAAAGCAGAGGGCTTTTAGGCCATCTGCATGGAGGGGGGCACAAGTGTACAGGGATTGGACATCCATAGTGAAGATGAAGCTTTGGGGGCCAGGGAATTGAAAGTCCTGGAGAAGGTGGAGGACATGGGTGGTGTCCTGGATGTAGTTGGGGAGTTCCTGGACCATGGGGGAAAAGACAGAGCCATGGTAAGCGGAGAACATGGAATTCTGATTGGAAAATCCATTGGAATGGTGGAGGAGACATGTAGGGACCGAATAGTTTCCTCCTGCTCCTGACTTTTACGAGGCAGTTGACACTGTGATTGACGGCATGCACCCTAAACACTGAGAGTAAATAGCTGAAGAGGATCCTTTGAATGAATGTCAATAGGGTTTACCATTAGCAAACATCTCTGGGCATCAGTTCAGGCATCAGAAAAGTGCGTGGAGAATGTCTCCACGCCCAAACTAAATATAAATTCCTATTTTCGTCAGGCGCTCATGATGAATTATTTCTACGCCCCAGAAATTAAACAATAACCAAAGTGAGTAAAAAGCCGATAGAATATCTGTTCTCATGGACCCAACAGTAAGATGCTTCACATTGACATAGATTTGGCGAAGGCAGTATGTTCAAGAATTTCCTCTGGTGTCTGTATTATTGGTTGAAACCCAACTCAACAGAGGATTTGACCTTCTCCCACAGATGGGTCCAGCAAATCTGTATAACTCGTTGCAAAGTTGCTTGTTGTATATGCCCAAAACAAAATTGCATTAAACCTACTTACAAAAGGGGACAGATGTTGTCATATCATTTACCACAGAAAACAGGTCAATCAGAGAAGTAAAGGCTTGATTTTTATTTTCAAAATGTGATTTTCATAGTTTCACCTGGAATGAAAATGATTTCAAGGTGAACAACTGAGCATTTAATGTGCGAATGTGAAGCAATGCCAACCTGCTGGGACAAAATGAAATGGTTCTATTCTGCACAAATTCCGTGATAAAATGTCAACAAACTCCATAGAACCAGTGCCAACGTCTTCAGTGATGCCAAAGGTTGGAGCCGGCTGTCAGGGACTGAGGGTCCATTCACTTTCGGGGAGGCTGCTGAGTTTAGCTGTGTCCTCTCTGTTGCTTCCATTGAGTCCATGAGAATGCTGCCAGTCCCTGGGACCGTGCTGTAGCCTTCCGTAAAGGGCTGCCATTGTTTCTGGAAAGAGCTTCTCCTGCCAGCTTCTGCAATTTTGCTGGCTGTCTCCCTCAAAAAAGCTGCCGCAGAGTCTGATCAGGCATTTGACTAATCATCTCATGGAAGCTTTAAGTAAACAGACTTTTGTTATGAGTGTGAGAAGCAATCCTCACACCCGGCAATTAACTGACAGAACTGCACCACAAGATTTCACGTTTATTTTCAATATAAACAAACTTTATTGTATATCAAACAAGGATTGAATAAAGTCAGCCTTATAGCAGAACCAGACTTTTGCTAAAAGCCCAGTTCTAATTTTTACCCGCCCTCAAGAGTTCTCCTAATGCCGCAAAATTTTGAAGGTTTATTTACTCATCGTTGGACCAGCCCAAAAGTATGCCACAACCCTCCAGAATTTACTTTAATTCTCTTCTGTATTCTGGCTATTTCGCTGAGATAGGATTTTGTTGGGTCCTTCTATCAGCCTTTTGGTTGCTCCATAAAACCATTAAGACCATGAGAGGTGAGGGCAGAAGTTGGCCACTCTGCCCATCGAATGTGCTCCCCCATTCAATGAGGATATGTCTGCTTTGATAATTTTCAACTCCACTTTTTCCCCTTTTCCCTGTAACCTTCATTCTCCTATTGATTCAAAATCTGTCTGTCTTACTCGTCTATATACTTAATGACCCAGCCTTGACAGCACTCTGTAGTAAATAATCCTTACAGATTCACTACCCTCTGAGAGAAGAAAGTCCTCTTCATTCTGTCTTAAATTTGCAACCCCTTATTCTAAGAATAAATCTTCTGGTCCCGCAAGAAGAAACAACTTTTCTATATCGACCTTGTCAAGTACCCTACAAACTTTGTATGTTTCAATAAGGCCATCTCTCAAACTTCTAAACTCAAACTCTCTTCATAACACAGCCCTTGAATACCTGGTATCAGCTTAGTGAACCTTCTCTGGACTTTTTTCAATGCTATAAGGTCTTTTTTCAGATAAGGAACCCAAAACTGTTAGCAGTATTCCAGCTATGATTAGCCTAGTGCCTTGTACGGTTTTAGCTAAACCTCCCCAATTTGTACCCATTCCCTTTGAAATAAAGGTTAAAAATCTATTTACCTTCTGTATCCCCTGCTGAATTTGGGATGCTAGCATTTTTTATTAATTAGAAGAGGACTCCTAAATCTTTTTTTTTCATAGCTTTCTGCAGTCTTTCTCTATTTAAATAATATTCAGGTACAACTTTAATTTCCTCTATACAGATCTTGACACTATGAATGCTTCAGCTCTTTATTCAGGTTTACTTGCAGATATCCAACCGCTTTCACACAGCTTCCCAATCTGACTCTGCCCCACGGCTCTGTGAGGACCATTGTAGGTTTATTTTACTGGCTGAAAGCCAAAGCAAATCTTCCAACAGCGTTACCCTCACAGCCCCAACAACACTCAAGAAGCTTGGCACCAAAGCAAGGACAAAGCAGCCCGTTTGATTGGCACCACATCCACAAGCATCCACTTCCTCCATCAATGATGCTCAGTAGCAGCAGTGTGTACTATATACAAGATGCACTGAAGAAATTTACCAAAGATCCTCGGACAACACCTTCTAGGTTTCCATCTAGAAGGACATGGGCAGCAGATACATAGGAACACCACCCCCTGCAAGTTCCCCTCCAAACAACTCACCATCCTGACTTGGAAATATATCGCCTTTCTTTCAGTGTTGCTGGGTCAAAATCCTGGAAATCCCTCCCTGAGGACTTTGTGGGTCAACTCACAGCACACAGACTGCAGCGGTTCATGAAGGCAGCTCACCCCCACCTTCTCAAGGGCAACTAGGGACAGGCAATAAATGCTGGCCCAGCCAGAGATACCCACATCCCACAAACGAATAAAAAATATTCCATTGTGAGATAAAGCTCCACCCAAATTTTATATAGTGACCACCAATGTTAGTGTAATCCCTGCTTCTAATACAGCCTTAGCCATCACAACCAGTAGACTTTCTAAACACACTGTAAGATACAGTCCCTTCACCTTAATGGAGTTATAACCCCTTAGGTCCATCCCCAAGCTGAACTGCTTGCTTCAGTCAGCAATTGCACAAAGATAGAATAAAGATCCACCTCGTATTATTACCTCTCTGGTAATGTGCCAAATTTTGGGATGGTTTAACCAGAAATGCAAATGAATTATTTTATCTTCAACACAACTGTTTGATTCTGTAAAACATATCAATAATTTCTGTCTCCAATGGAGTTTTACAACTCCACTTTTACCTCATTCAATGGAGATAATGGTGCACACCCTAGCTTGGCCAAGAAGTGTAGAAATGGGTCATCTATCGATCAGTGTTTACACTTCTAACTCTGACCTTTTTTTATTCAATCACAGGATGAGGGATCCCTGGCTAGGCCAGTATTTATTGACCATCCATAATTGCCCAGATGGCACTTTAAGAGTCAACCACATTGCTGTGGGTTTGGAATCATATGTAGACCAAGCCAGGTAAGGATTTCCTTCCCTAAAAGGACATGAGTGAACAAATTGGGTTTTTCTGACAATGGACAACATTGTCATTAGACTCTTAATGCCACGTTTTCATAATAAGTTTTTGAGCCCATCTTCTGCCATGATGGGAATTAGAGTCATAGTCATACAGCACAGAAACAGACCCTTCAACCCAACTCATCCATGCTGACCAGGTTTCCTAACCTGAAGCAGTCCCATCTGTTGGCGTTTGGACCATATCCTTCTAAAACTTTCCCATCCATATACCTGTTCAAATGATTGTTTAATGTTGTATTTGTATCTGCATTCATCAATTCTCTGGCAGCTCATTCCAAACATGCACCACCCTCTGTGTGAAAAAGTTGCCCCACAGGTCCCTCTTTCCTCTCTCACCCTAAAACTATATCCCTTAGTTTTGAACTTCCTCACTGTAGGGAAAAGGCCTTGTCTATTCGCCCTATCCATGCCCCATGTGATTTTATAAACATCTATAAGGTCACCCGTCAGCCTCCGATGCTCCAGGGCGCCATGTCAATGTGGTTGACTCTTCACTGCCTTCTGAAATACTGAGCAAGCCATTGAGTTCGAGGTCAGTTAGGAATGGTTAACAAAGTCAGCAATATCCACATTTCATAAAAGAGGAAAAATATCAAGAGCTTTTTAGTGTTTGCACAATGTTGGTGCTTAACTAAATATTTGCTACAGCGAGGACCAGACCACTCGGCCCGTCTGGGCTAGGTTACTGTTTAGACCTTTTTCCCCTGGAGCACAGAAATGTAGAAAATAGGAGCAGGAGTCATTCAGTTCTTCAAGGTCATTCCAGCATAATGCTGTATTCTTGCTTTCTCCCCACACCTCTCGCTGTCTTTAAAATCTAAAAGTGTATCTATCTTTCTCTTGAATATTTTCAGTGATTTTCCCTCCACAGCCTTCAGCGATAGAGAACTCCATAGGTTTGCCTCCCCTTTAAATGAAGACATTTTCCCTCATCTCAGTCTTAAAAGGCCATTCCATATCCTGAAGCTGCGACCACGCGTTCAAAATTCCCCAAACGGGGTAAGCTCCTACCTGCATCTGGCATTCTATCAGGATGCATCTTGGCTTGGTACGGCAACTGCTCTCTCCAGGACCATAAGAAACCACAGAAAGTTGCGTACACAGCCCAGTCCATCACAAAGCCAATCGCCCATGCATTAATTCCATCTACATCTTTCATTGCTGTGGAAAGGCAGCCAACAACATCAAAGACCCCTCCCATCCTGGTTATCACCTCTTCCAACCTCTTCCGTCTGGCAGACAATACAGAAGCTTAGACACACATACCAACCGGTTCAAGGACAGCTTCTTCCCAGCTGAACGGACCTCTCAAATTTCAAAACAAATGCTGGTCTTGCTTGTTGCACTTTTTGTGCAGTCTAAACCTTGCACACCTCACTCTATTGAATCAGTCTATGATCTGTATGTCCTTGTATGCTATGATCTGCCTGTGCAGCTCACAAAACGAAACTTTTTGCTGGCGCATGTGGCAATATTACATCAAATCAAATTAGCCCTGTTAGAATTTTATACATTTTAATCAGATCATCTCCCATCCTTCTAAACTCTAGTAAATACAGGCCCAGTTGAACCAACCTCTCCTCCAGGAACATTCCTGTCATCTCCTGTTTCAGCCTAGTGAACCTCTGCTGCACTCCCTCTATGGCAAGTACATCCTTTCTTAACTAGGGAGACAAAAATTGCACACAATACTCAAGGTGTGGTTTCATCAAGGCTTTGTATAGCTGCAGCAAGATATCCAAGATGTATATTTATCTAGATTATGCAAATATGCATCAATGCTGTTCACTTCAATCACTCCGAGTAGTAATGGATTTTGCATTCTCACTTCTCTCTGATTAAAGAGGCTTCTCTGAACTCCTTGATTTATTAGTTCTCAACTCAGCTGCAATTAGAAGTATCTCCCTTATGTCCAATCTTTCATAATCTTAAAGGCTTTGATCTGGTCTCCCCACAGCTTTCCTTTTTCAGGATACAAGAGCACTGGTCATTCCAGCTTTTCCCAAGTGTATTTTTATGGATTGCAGTATAATGTTAGGGCCTGTGTTAACGGTCTGATGTTGTGAGTGGCCACCTGTCACATTCAACTCAGAATCATAGAATCCCTACAGTGTGGAAGGAGGCCATTTGGCCCTTTGAGCCTGCATTGACTGCCCCAAAGAGCATCCTAACTCGAGACTCACATCTTATCCCCACATTCAGCATGGTCAATTCACCTAACCTACACATCTTTGGACTATGGGGGGGAAACTGAAGCATCCTGAGGAAACCCGCACAGACATGGGGAGAATATGCAAACTTCATGTTAGACAGCTGTCCAAGGCCAGAACTGAATCTGAGTTGCTGGTGCAAGGGACTGAGATACAGCACATTAAGAGTGGGAACATTACAGTGTAAGGGAGCAGTCTCATCACTGTGCAGGACAGAATTCCTAAACCCCAAGAACTCACAGTGCTGTTGCCTAACACTGTCAGGTTGTTTCAGTATAGACAGATCAAACCAGGTACACCTTCTTCATTCAACAAACTCATTTCTTAATTCACTCCTGGGACACAGGTGTCACTGGCTTGGTTAGCATTTAGTGTCTGTCCCCACAGTGCAGATAGAGGCCATTTGGCCCATTGAGTCTGATGTGACCTTCTGAAGAGCATCCCACCCCTACCCTGTAAACACTCATTTATTACAGTAACCCCACCTAACTTGGACATTTTACCCATGGCCAAACCTCCCTAGCCTGCACATCTCTGGACGGTGGGAATAAACTGGAGCACCCAGAGGAAACCTGCACAGACACGGAGAGAACATGCGAACTCCACACAGACAGTCACCCGCAGCTGGAACTGAACCTGAACCTCGATCCCTGGTGCTGTGAAGCGACGGTGCTAACCACTGTGCCACCGTGCTGCTCCTCAGATGCCCTTAAGAAGGTGGTGGTGAACTGCCTCATTTAACTACTGCAGTGGGTTGACCCGCAATGCCACGAGGGAGGAGTTCAAGCATTTCGATCCAGAGACAGTGCAGGAACGGTGATGTGCTTCCAAGTCGGGATGGTGAGTGGCTTGGCGGGAAATTCATGAGTGACGCTGCTGCCCTTGTCCTTCTAGATGGAGGTGGTTGTGAGTTTTAGAAGGTGCTGTTTAAGGAACTTTGGTGAAATTCTGCATCTTGTAGATAGTAGACACTGCTGAAACTGAGGGTCAGTGTTGGAGGGAGTGGATGCTTGTCGATGTGGTGCCAACCAAACGGGCTGCTTTATCTCGGACGGTGTCACATTTCTTAAGTGCTGTTGGAGCTACCTCTGTTCAGACACGTGGACACTATTTTGTCACACTCCTGACAAGTGCCTTGTAGATGGTGGATAGGCTATACGCAGTTAGGAGGTGAGTTACTCCCTGCAGCATTTGTAGCCCCCTTCCAATTTCTGAGCTATCGCGAATGGTGCTGAAGATAGTGCAATCATTGGCGAACATCCCCACTCCTGACTTTTCGATGAAGGATCCTTGACTCTTTTGCAACATCTTTATATCCTTTTAATAAAATGGAGACCAGAACCATTCCCAATATACCCCTAATATGATCTAATCAGTAAACAGGAGAAGGACCTCCCTAGGGTGCTCCAACAGTGCAATTCCAGTTACATTTTTAATTATGACCAGTTTTCTTTCCTAACATTGGGCCCAAAGATACAATGATCTCAAAACTAAAACACACTCGTTGACTGAGGATTGAGGGTTCTGTGGTAAAGAATTCCAACCATTCATAAGCCTCTGTATGAAGAGATTCCTCCTCAGTTTTGAACTGTCTCTTTTAGGGTCGCGTGTTGGCTCACTGTGCCAGGAACCTGGGTTCAATTCCAGCCTCGGGCTGTGTGGAGTTTGCATGTTCTCCCCGTGTCTGCGTGGGTTTCCTCCGGGTGCTCCCGTTCCTTCCCACAGTCCAAAGATGTGCAGGTTAGGGTGGATTGGCTAATGCTACAAATTGCCCCAAAGAGTCCAGGGTATGACTAGGCTAGGTGGGTTAGCCATGGTAAATGCAGGATGACAAGGATAGGGTAGGGAGTGGCTCTGGGTAGGTTGCTCTTGGGAGAGTCAGTGAAGACTCACTGGCCTGAATGGCCTCTTCCTGCACCATAGGGATTTTATGAAGTTCACGGTGAGCCTGCGACCTCCACCTCTGTCGGGGCGATCAGTCTCCAAGATTCAAGGTTTTGCATTCCTTTTTAGGATGTGAACGCAGCAAGTTTCTGTCCTACAAACGTTGGTGCAGCTTCTCATCAGAGGCCAAGTGTGCGTCATAACACAGATTGAAAGATCCATTCACTGTCTCAGAGACCACAGAAGCTGAGCGAGCAGCATCTTCTCGGCTGCTCCCACAAGGACGCGAGCAGCTGGGTGCAACTCTCCTGATAGCCCCACACAAAGTGCTAAGCATTTTTCACGGAAATGATCCACACTGCCAAACGTCAGTGATTTTTTTTTCGTTAGCTGCCTCTCCCAATTAAACTGTCTTAGATCCTCAGAGCCTAATCATCTTCGTGGAAGCTGAGAACAGTCTATCAAGTATGCTGCTCATAAAGGATAGTACAGTGCGTTTTGTTCTTGCCGAAGTATCACCAGCAGATTGAATAAACAGAATGCAGTGAGCTGTTGGCGCCTGGGTTGTTAATTCTGAAGCAATGCACGCACCATTTTGAAGTTCGGACCTCGGCAGAGAGCACAATCTCAAACAGGAGCAGCAGCAGAATTAGGATATCGAGTGGGAGAGGGAGGAGAACCCAAGGCAGGAAGGGATGTCAAGTGGAAGTGGAATTTCGAGTGGGAGTGGGGGAGCTCCAGATCTCCAAAAAGAGAATGAAGGATCTCTTTGTCACAGGGGACAGTGGGTTGGTCTCGGGTGGTCCAGGCTGTGCTGTGTCGCTGTTTATAAAATGTTAAAGCCAAGATGCAGTGTTTTCCTTTATGTTTCCCTAAGGGTGCGCCATAAGGGAGTTTAAAGAAGCATGTTGACGCAGGGCTGATATGTTTCTTTTGAATCCAAGCTGAAGGATGTGCCACTTCGTTTGCTTCCAAAGCTCATACTGAGTTGGTCTCACTCTTAACAGAAGGCTCTAGTGCGTCATGTGATCGAAATTGCATGAAATTGTCCGCCAGAGGATCATGCCGTTATTTTATTATGTCGATAACGAGATGGGGGAGCAGAGGTAAGAATCTGTTTGTGTCATGTACTATCGCAGTGCTGCTGCTTGGATGCAGCTGGCTGGGTCAGCTGGGGGAATGTGGGTGACCGTCTGAGGATTTTATTGCTGTGAACACAGTTTCAGAACTGCAGCACCGAAGTGAGACATCAGGATGAATGCTTGATGGAAACTAACATTGGAGGCACCGTGTCATGTTGAGGTGAAAGCCTTCGCTTGACCCATGCCTCACTGTGTCACGGCTGCACCGTGACTCTCGGACAGTTTAACTCTTGTGCTATCAGGAGTTGAGTAAGAACTGTAGATCTTCAGGAAGCGCCTGAACTCCAAGGAATCTTTACCCTGACCTTTATTGCTGTTGATAGGGCTCTGAAAGCTGGCTTATGCAACTGCACAAACTTCACCTCCTCCTTGGACAAGATCTTGGACAGGCTTAGAAGATTGTGCTTGGTTTAACCATTGTATATTTTGTTGAGGTCCAATTCCCATTGCTTCACAGTTGAGGGAGGGCATGAGTTGGGCTTCCTAATATTTTCCTGCTACTTCACTATATATGCTTCATCACTTTTCCTGTGTTTAATTTAGCAGGGCTCAGTAAAACTGACTGTCTAACACCAGGGAGTGGACCTTCTTGTTCCTGTAGATGTAGAGTGAGGTTTACACTTGGGCAGTGTGAGGTTCCAGGATCTTTCAAATCATTGGAGCCTCAGGCTAAGAACATCTGCTAGAATATAGGCTGCAAAATAATCTGCTCAAACAATTCTTGTATGGCAATATTTTGCGTATTATTGTGGTGCACTCAGGTGCACATCAGAAAGAGTGAGTGGAGTAAAAATAACAGAAAAGCAATTCATAGAATCCCCACACTGTGGAAGCAGGACATTCAGCCCACACCTAACCTCTAAGGAGTACCCTGCTGAGACCCACATCCTATCTTATCCCTGTAACCCTGCATTCCCCCTGGCTAAGCACCTAGCCTGCACCCTACACAGAAATTTAGCATGTTCAATCCACCTAACTTGCATGCTTTTTGGGACGAAACCAGAGCACCCACAGGAAGCCCACACAGACACAGGGAGAATGTGCAAATGCCACATAGACAGTCACCTGGGGGTGGAGTCGAACCCAGATCCTGGCACTGTGAGGCAGCAGCACTAACCACTGAGCCACTGTGCCACCCATAGCTTTGGATCTCAGTTCTGGAGAGACTTCCAGGTCCACACTGCTCTCTCTGATCATATTCTCAGACCCTAGGCTATTCATCAATGGGATCAATTGTAGAACACACATTTCAGAGACACATGGCTGGAAATTTACACAAGCAGAATCAAATGCGCCACCTTAAATATTCACTTCCTTGGTGCATCGTGCCAACTCCACGAGGTTCCTTCAACAGTGCCTTCCAAGCCCATCTGTCTCCATGTGGAAAAATGGAAACTTGCTCTGGTATGTCCTGTCCACAAAATACAGGATGAATCCAATCCAGCCAATGATGGTTCTAGGAGTCCGCTCCCGATCATCAAGAATGCAATGGAAGACATCCTGAATAGCATTATCAAACGGCACTTCCTCAGTAATAGCCTGCTCACTGAACTAGGTTTGGGTTCTGTCATCCTCAGTTGACCACAGTTTTCATCCAAACATGGACAAAAGAGCTGAACTGCAGAAGGGGAGGTGCTGGTGACTGTCCTTGACATCTACTCCACATTTGATGAAGTATCACCTCAAGGAATCCTAACAAAACTGGAATCAGTGAAAATGGGGGAATCTCTCCACTGATTGGAGCCATAACTAACACAAAGGTTATAGTTTTAGGAGGTCAATCAACTCATCTCTCTAAGTGTAGGAGTTCCTCAGGGCAGTGTCCCAGGCCCAACCATTTTCAGCTACTGCATTAATGACCTTCCCTTCATCATAAGGTCAGAAATGGGGGCGTTCGTCAATGATTGCACAATGATCAGCACCTTTTGCAACTCCTAGATACTGAAGCAGTCCGCGTCCAAATGCAAGAAGAATCGGACAACATTCAGGCTTGAGCTAGTAAGTGCCAAATGACATTCATACCCCCCAAATGCTATGCAATGATTATCTCCATCTTGAGAGAATCCAACTACCACCCTTGATATCCAATGGCGTTACTCTCATAATCAATATTCTGGGGGTTACCATTAACCAGAAACAGAGCAGGACCAGCCTGTAAATGTTATGGCTGAAGGGACAGGCAGAGGCTGAGAACTTTAGGGAGCTTAACTCACCTCCCAACTCCCCAAAGCCTATCCACCATCTCAGGAGTGTGATGGAATACTCCCCACTTGCCTGGATGGGTGCAGCCCCATCTGCTGACCGTCTTCTAAGTGTGAGGCTACATAGCTCTGGGTAACTTTGCTGACCCCAATCATCCTTGCCGGTATCAGTCTGAGCTTCTGATACCATCCAGGAAAGGACGCCCACACAAACACTTTGGCAGAAGTAGGGCGTTATCTTGATGATGGGTAAACAGGTTTATTACGTATTACTTAGTAACTGGTTACAATAATCTGAGATACATGATTGTCTGTTATGTGACTGTCAGGCTGAACTTAAGGTTAAGTAAATATTACTACTTTAGCTACATGCTTTTAACACTAAATACAATCACTGAAACACTACACATGCTCTGTTGAGCACATGCAGAACTCATCAGAATCCCTACAGTGTGGAAGCAGGCCATTGGACCCTCAAGTCTATGTCAACTGTCCAAAGAGCATCCAACCCAGACCCATGCCCCTACCCCATGCCATTTCATTTCCCATGGCTAACCCACCTAGTCTGCACATTCCTGGACACTATGGGATAATTCCCCATGGCCAATCCACCTAGCCTGCACATTTTTGGACTGTGGGAGGAAACTGGAGCACCCGGAAGAAACCCACAGAGACACGGGGAGAATGGGCAAATTCCATACAGACAGGCTGGATTCAAACGCAGGCTCTGTGAAGTAGCAGTGCTAACCCCTGAGCCACCATGCCAACCCAAAGATTCCTCCCAGGAGCAGATCTTTGTAGCCTGATGAGCACAGCTTAGCTTGGAATGCCGGTTATCGTTTTCAAGTACTGCACATATCAATGGCACAATGGTACTTTGACTAGAACTGTAATCCAACAGCTCAGTCTAATTTAATAAATCTGAAATCCAAAGCTTTTCTCTGTGATGGTTGCCATGAAGCTATCATTGATTATTGTTAAAACTGATCTGCTTCATAGATGCCCCATTAGGAAAGAAATCTGCTATCCTTACCTGGGTCTAGCCTATGCATGACAGCAGATCCATATCAATGCAGTTGACTCTTAACTACCCTCTGGAATGGTCAAGCAAGCCAATCAGTTCAAGAACAATTAGGGATGGTCAACAAATGCTGCTCACACCTATGGCTTGTGAAAGAATACAGAAAGTAAGATTAGCTCACCTTTAGAAAGGTAGTTAAGGATGGATGGTAAATGCTGGCCTCTGATTTAGACGCTGACCTCCAAAAATTAAATATTAAAAACATAACTTTCATGTGACTATTGCATCACTAGTGATGAGTGCCCCACCGTAAAGATATTTGAGAGAAACATCGGGTACATCATATGACAGTGTTGACAGCTTCAGATGTTAAATCTTAGCTTACAACCTAACAGTATAATTTACTCTGTTCATGACACTGTTCAGTTCACCTCAAAGAAGTATGTCTTTGAATGCTTCTCTGGTGAGTGTGGGGTGATGTAGTTTGTCAGTTGGCTGCCCCACTAGCCAGTTTGACCCAATCATTTTGACAAAGATGAACAGCAGAATTAAATATTAACACTGCACTGGGTTCCAAATATTTCATTGTTCATAAGTAAAGACGTTTGCATTTCTGAAGTGTATTTCTTGAAATTGGGTTCCCCCAAATCACTGGAAAACTACTTTCTCACCCTCTAAGGTGATTAGACAAATTCCAGGAGACACATACCCTCCAATATTCTTCACTCACTTTTTCTTCAATGCCTTAACTAATCTGTTCTTTGTCTTGGCATAGTCTCTGGTTAAATCATTATCTCAAAGCCCAGCCAGGTGACTGAAGTTTCAATGGGGGAGCATTTGGGGAACTGTGATCATAATTCTGTAAGTTTTAAGTTACTTATAGATAAGAATAAGGGTGGTCCTCAGGTGAAGGGGGAAGGCTTACTATCATAATGTTAGGAATGAAGTGGGGAACATAGATTGGGGGGTGACTGTTTGAGGGTGAATCCACATCTGACATCCAGGAACCTTTTATGGGCTAACTGATCAGAGTTCAGGAGCAGCATGTTCCTGTGAAAATGAAGTATAAGGATAGCAAGATTCAGGAACCTTGGATGACATGAGAAACTGAGAGCTTAGTCAACAAGAAAATAAGAAGCATACATAAGGTTTAGGAAACTGAAGACAGACTGACCCCTCAATGAAGACAAAGATTGCAGGAAAGAACTCAAAGATAGACTAGGGAGGGCTAAAGGGGGTCATGAAATGTCTTTGGCAAACAGGATTAAGGAAAACAGCAAGGCGTTTTCTATATATGTAAGGGGTAGGAAAGGGATAGGTCCACTTAAGGACAAAGGAGGGAATTTGTGTGTGGAGCCAGAGAAAGTGAATGAAGTCCTTACAAATATTTTGCTTCAGTATTCACAAAGGAACAGGACATGGTGCATGATGGGTCTCAGCAGGGGAATGTGAATATTCTAAGGCACGTGGTTATGACAAATGAGGTGTTGTGTATTTTGAAAAGCATTAAACTAGGCAAGTGCCCAGGACTTGATAGAAACTAGCCCAAAATGCTGAGGGAGGCAGGTGAGGCCTTGTACAAAATCTTTGTATACTGTTTACTCAAAGGAGAGATCCCAGAGTTCTGGAGATTAGCCAACAAAATTCCTTTACTTATGGGCAACAGGGATTATCCAGGAAATTACAGGCCGGTGAGCTTTATGTCAGAGGTAGGGAAAGTATTGGAGAAGATTCTTAGGGATAGGATTTTTTCACATTTGGATTTATTAGCGATCAGCAGTGTAGTTTTGTATGAGAAAGGTTATGTCTCATAAGCTTGATCGAGTTTTTTAAGGACGTGACAAGGATGGTTGATGAGGGCAAGGCATTACATGTAGCCTACATGGATTTTAGCAAGGCATTTGGCAAGGTCCCTCATGGCAGGCTGATACAAAAGGTGAAGTCATATGGTGAGCTGGTAAAATGGATACAGAACTGGTTTAGCCATAGAAGATACAGAGTGGTGGTAAAAGGGTGTTTTTCTGGGCGGCATGGTGGCTCAGTGATTCGCGCTGCTGCCTCACAGCATCAGGGACCCAGGTTCGATTCCCACCTCGGGCAACTGTCTGTATGGAGTTTGCATGTTCTCCCTGTATCTGCGTGGGTTTCCTCTGGGTGCCCTGGTTTCCTCCCACAGTCCAAAGGTGTGCAGGTTAGGTGCATTGACCATGCTAAGTTTCCCATAGTGTTCAGAGATGCCTGGGTTGGTGGATTAGCCATGGGAAATGCAGGGTCATAGGGATAGGGTAGGGTTGGGTCTGGGAGGGATGCTTTTTGGAGGGTCGGTGTGGACTTGTTGGGCCAAATGGCCTGTTTCTGCACTGTGGGGACTCTATGATTCTGACTGGACATCTGTGACCAGTAGTGTTCTGCAGGGATCAGTGCTGAGAACCCTGTTGTTTGTGATATATTTAAATTACTTTCAGGAGAATGTAGGTGATTAGAAAGTTTGCAGATGACACAAAGGCTGGGGGAGCTATGGATAGCAAGGAGGGCTGCCAGAGGATACGGCAGTATATAGACAGCTGGAGACTGGGACAGAGAAATGACAGACGGGCATGGTCAAATGTGAGGTGATGCATTTGGAAGTTCTGGTGCAGGAGAGAAATATGCAGTAAATGGTACAACCTTTAGTAGCATCAACATGCAGAGGGATCTAGGTGTACAGGTCCACACTTCCCTGAAATTGGAAACACAAGTGGCTAAGGTGGTCAAGAAGGCACATGATACGCTTGCCTTCATCGGTTGGGGCATAGAGTATAAAAATTGGCAAGTCATGTTGCAGCTGTATAGGGCTACAGACAGACCATGTTCGGCATACTGTGTACAGTTCCAGTCACCACTCTACAAGAGGGTAGAGGCTTTGGACACTGTACAGGATGTTGTCCGGTTTGGAGGCTATTAGCTGTGAGGAGAGATTGCAGAAACTCAGTCTGTTTTCACTTGAACATCAAAGATTGAGGGCCAACCTGATAGAAGTCTAGAAAATTATGAGAGGCACGGACAGTTTGGATAGTCAGAGTCTTTCTTCCAGGGTAGAAATGTCAATCACTAGGGGAGATAGGTTGAAGGTAAAAGTGAGTAAGTTTAAAGGAGATGCGAGAGGCATGTTTTCTACACAAGAGGGTGGGACGTGCCTGGAATGTGCTGCCTGAGGAGAGGGTGGAGAATGACATAACAGCAATGTGTAAGAAGCACCTTGACAGATATACGAATAGGCAGGGATACAGGGATATGGACCGCGCAGAGGTGAAAGTTTTTTAGTTTAGAAAGGCATCAAGTGACAGTGCATTCATGGTGGGCCAAAGTGCCTGCAACTGTGTTGTACTGTTCTTTGTTCTTTCTTTGATCTTTGTTCGCTGTTGCTCTTCACAGCCTCAAAACCATCTATAAAGATAATATGTTTCTCCTGTCTTTTTTGTCCTAAATACCTTGCAATTAGTTTTATATTCTGTCACACTGGACTCCTCTATCATTGAAAACAATCTACATAACATTAAATCTACCAAATTGTCCTGTGGTTCCTTCTGTTCTGGTGAAAACAGCTTCAATTTTCCAAGACTTTCACTTGAATTTCCTCATGCATTCAGAATCTTAACAATCCTGAACTGCACTTCCTGCATCATGCCCCCAATAGTTTAAAGCCTAAAAATGCAAACAGTACTCCAACAGTAGTTTTATTTAGGAACACAAACAGAAGTTGCTGGAAAAGCTCAGCAGGTCTGGCAGCATCTATAGAACATAGAACATTACAGCACAGTACAGGCCCTTCGGCCCTCGATGTTGTGCCGACCTGTCATACCAATCTGAAGCCCATCTAACCTACACTATTCCATGTACGTCCATATGCTTATCCAATGATGACTTAAATGTACCTAAAGTTGGCGAATCTACTACCGTTGCAGGCAAAGCGTTCCATTCCCTTACTACTCTCTGAGTAAAGAAACTACCTCTGACATCTGTCCTATATCTTTTACCCCTCAATTTAAAGCTATGCCCCCTCATGCTTGCCATCACCATCCTAGGAAAAAGGCACTCCCTATCCATGCAGCTAACCCTCTGATTATTTTATATGTTTCAATTAAGTTCTAATCCTCTGTGAAGAAAAAAATCAGAGTTAATGTTTTGGGTCCAGTGACCCATCCTCAGAACCCCATCTTTATTTAGGAACACAAACAGAAGTTGCTGGAAAAGCTCAGCAGGTCTGGCAGCATCTATAGAACATAGAACATTACAGCACAGTACAAGGTTCTTTTTGTTAAGGCCTTGCTATGAAATCCAGTGCTCTATTAGCTTTGTCTAATGGTCTTATTGAAGTGATTCTGTGATTCTTCAAATCCCTTATTCCTTCCATATCTTCCAGCATTTCCCCTTTTGGAGAATAATCTTAACTATTTGTTTACAAAATCTATTTCTGCATATTATCTAATATTAACGTCCTTATGCCATAACTCTGGTCATGTCCCTTATCAGCACCAACATCACTACCTTAAGAGTAAAATTTTTGCAGCTTCCTGTGAACCTCAAATTTAATGGCAATGCCTTCAATTTATTCATCTTTTGCTGATTTGGACTCTCTGTCCCTTGCGCTAAATTATAATTATGGTAGCACATTGGCAAAAAACAAGATACCAAATCAGAGCCCTCAGAACGTCTCAAATAAAGCCAAAAAATACTGGAGGAATTCAGCAGATCTGGCAGCATGGGTGGAGAGAGAAACAGAGGTAACATTCTGACGGTAACAAAGTGTGAAGCTGGATGAACACAGCAGGCCAAGCAGCATCTCATTAGCTTTTGTGCTCCTGAGATGCTGCTTGGCCTGCTGTGTTCATCCAGCTCCACAATTTGTTATCTTGGATTCTCCAGCATCTGCAGTTCCCATTATCACTAACATTCTGACGGTGCTGTCTGCTATTCACTCTTGAGAAATCACCATTAATTCCTACTCTGCTTCTTCCCTTCTAATACATTTTCATCATATTTTCTACCCTTCCCTTACTTTCGTATGAATTAACCATGGAATCCCTATACTGTGGAAACAGGCCATTTGGCCCAACAAATCCACACTGACCTTATAAAAACCTACTCATACCCACCCCTCACTCTATTCTTGCATTTCCAATCACTAACCCACCCAGCCTGTGCATCCCTGGACACTACGGGGCAATATAGCACAGCCAATCTGCCTAACCTGTGCATCCATGAACTGTGGGAGGAAACCAGAGCACTTGAAGGGAAACCCACGCAGATACAGGGAGAACATGCGAACTCCACACAGACAGCTTGGAACGAACAAAGGTCCCTAGTGCTGTGAGGCAGCAGTGCTAATCACTAAGCCACCGTGCTGTCCTTAACCTTTGTGAATGTTTTTTCTGTTTGGAGCTTTGTAAAAAACCTTCCTGAAAGTCCGTGTTGCCTCCACTGCTTTCCACATCTGTGAGCCCCTCTTGGAGAACTCTCTAAGATGTTTCTGAGCATTCCTAAATTGGGCAGAGTGAAGGAACCTGACTGCAATAAAACTTATTTGCATTTGGTCCAAAGATGTGCAGGTTAGATGAATTGGCCAAGCTAAATTGCCCTAGATTAGGTGGATCTTAGGGGATGAGTCTACGTGGGATGCTCTGAGGTTTGGTGTGGATTTGCTGGGCCGAAGGGCCTGTTTCCACACTGCAGGGATTCTATGATTTTATTCATTGTCAGAGCTATTACTGATGGTGAATATTTGCCCATTTGAAACATGAAAATTATCTTTGTTGAATTTAATGATAGGAACATTCTGACCATTCTTCAGTATTTTCCTGTACCATTGCAAAATTGAAAGCATTTCTCTTCCTTGGGCTTTTTATGAAATTATATTAATTCAGGGAAAGATATTATTGCTGATCTTCTTGCAACTAGCTCCAGGTAAAAAAGTACATTTACAAAACTAAAATATTTGTAGAAACCTCTCGGTTCCCGTAGCCCATTATTTCTCCAGGAATGTCAACTGTAATTTTAATGTGTCATTTCTGCTGCTCTTTGGCTGCTCTTCAATGTAACTTAACATAAATATAACATTCTTCACAAAATAAAAATGTCTCCATTCCTGAATTCCCCCAAGTTACAAGCCTGGCGTATTATTCGGCTAAGGGAAGCAGGAACAAGGTAACATTTCTACTGCTTCTCCACATAAAACGGCACAGGACAAGCACTGCACAAAAAAAGCACTGTGCAGTGCCTGCATCCTCAGGAACGTGTTTTTGTTAAAAAGGGTGTTTAAGCTGGAGAGGAGCAGTCATAGAATTTTAACATCATTTTAAAAACCGCTGAAGAGTTTGGAAAACATGTTCTTTTCCACAGACCTAGGAATATTGATGCACGTCTCTGCGGTCACTGTTCACTCACAGAGTCCAAGTTGCTATGACAATGCACACCTATACATGTATGTTGCAGTCGTTGGTGGCAGAGGCTCCAACTTTATTTCCACCAGCAATCGCTCTGCTCTCACAGCTTACTGTTGGTGTGTATCAGAATGATTTGCAGGCTGACACGCTGGGCGTAAGAGCAAATTGCTGCAAATGCTGGATTCTGTACTGGAAACAGAAATCACTGGAGATCGCAGTGGGTCGGGCTGCATCCGTGGAGAGAGAGTGAGCTAACATTGCGAGTCTAAATGGCTGTTCATCAAGAGCTGATACTCTGAATGTTTGGCTGCATTATAGAAGCAAATAAGTTAGAGTCATTTAGCCCCGAGAGCCTGCTCCACTAATCAATGAGGTCATAACTGATCAGGTTGTGGTCTCAAACCCCAATTTTGTCCCTACAGCCTATCCCCATCGTCTATGCTCTTATTGTCTGTTGTACCAAATTTGCCATCAAGCCCCAGATTAGGACTTAAACCCAGAGCTACTAACTGAGAAGCAGGGATTCTATTCACTGTGCCAGAAGAGAAAGCAGCCACATACCCCTCTGAGATTTTATTTACAATGGCCAGCAATGGCTGTGTGATCAAACAGTTCAGATCTTACTTTAATGAGAAAAACTATTCAATGTCCAGCTGCAAAATGACCTTGACTGATTGCATTCTGCTTGTGCAGCAGAGAGACTCAGAAAATAGGAGCTAGAGTAGGCCATTCAGTTCTTCAATTCTGCTCTTCCATTCAATATGATCACGACAGATCATCCCCGTTTCCCCCTTTCTCCCTTTGATTTCTTTAGTCCTACACCTAAGTGCTTTTTGAAAACGTTCAATGTTCTGGCCTCACCCTCTTGCAGTGGCAAAAGATTCCACAGGCTGCCCACTCTCTGGGTGAAGACATTTCTTCTCATCTCAGTCCCAAATGGCCCTCCCCTGTATCTTCAGACTGTGACCACCTGGTTTTGGTTCCTGGGTGATGGGAAGCATCCTTCCTGTGTTTACAGTTCTGTATCACTTACCAGAAAGGTGGTAGGATTCTCAGCAGAGATCCTGAAACTTGCTTGGAGAGAGCGCTGCCCGTCATAAAATCACTGGATACATCAGTTCTGCCCCTAACGATCACCAGACCAGAGAATCGTTTGGAATACAACGTCCAGAAAAAAAAATCCCCTGTTTGATTCAATGATCAATTATGCAAACATTTGACCTACATAAGCTTGAATTATGGCACGGTGGCTCAGCGGTTAGCACTGCTGCCTCACAGCACCAGGGACATTAGTTCGATTCTACCCTCAGGCAACTGTCTGTGTGGGGTTTGCACATTTGCCCTAAATCTGTGTGGGCTCCCTCCAGGTGCTCTGGCTTCTTCCCAAAGATTTGCAGGTTAGGGTGAACTGGCCAGGGTAATTTGCCCACAGAGTGCAGGCTGGGTCAAGCAGCCACAGGAAGTGCAGGGTTACACAGAAAAGATAGGGCCTGTGTGTCTGGGAGGGATCCCCTTTGGAGGGTCAATGTGGGCTTGATGGCCTGAATGGCCTGCTTGTAGGGATTCTATGATGGATTCTGCAGATGTTTGACCTATTTAAGATTTCTGCTTTGCAAAACCATCATTAAGGGTACCATAGAGCCTATAGAGAGTGAGGAATGTTGGGAGATGTAGTTTCTTCATGTGCATTTTATAACAAAGCATTTGTTTTTCTATGGATAGACAAATTACACACTCCCTCTTACCCATGTGACACTTCCCAACATAACCTTTCGTAGTCCCACAGAACAATGTGTAGAGAGAAGGTGGAAGATTTTGGCCTATGATGTGACATAATGAAATGTCCCTAAGATGCTTCAATGACAAGTTAGAAAATTAAATGTGATAGCAAGACACATAAGTGTCATTAAAAGCAAAATAAAAACTTATACCTGAAGATGAATCACTTCAGACTCAGAGTGTGAGCTCTGTCTCCATCTCAGTGGAGACCTGTCGAGTTTCTCCAGCACTTTCTGTTTTATTTCAGGTTTCTGCAGTATTTTATAGGTCAGATGCCTAATAAGTATGACCGTAGATCATAAGATATAGGAACAGAATTAGGCCATTTGGACCATCGAATCTGTTCTGCCATTCGTTCATGGCTGATATGTTTCTCAACCCCATTCTCCTGCCTTCTCCCTGTAACGCTTGATGTCTGTATTAATCAAGAACCTGTCTATCTCTGTCTTATATACACTCAATGACTTGCCCTCCACAGCCCTCTGTGGCAATGAGTCCCACAGATTTACCATCCTTTGGCTGTAGAAATTCCCCCTCATCTCAGTTCTAAAGGGTCATCCCTTCACTCTGAGGTTGTGCCCTCAGGCCCTAGTCTCTGCTACTAGTGGAAACATCTTCTCATTCTATCCAGACCTCTCAGTATTCTGTAAGTTTCAATGAGAAGAGGTATGGAGTATCTAAGGGAGGTCGGGGGGAGGACAGAGAGAGATAAGGACCGACTTCCACAGCTTGAGAGTCTATGCACAATCACCAATAGTGAAATTATGACTGGGGATCAGCAGAGGCCTCAATGAGGAGAGCTTCAATATCTCTAATATTTGTGAGGGTGGAGGGGAATGTAGTGATGGTGGGTGGGGAGAAGAGTGATCAGAAATTGATACTATTGGAAATAGGAACAGGAGGAGGCCATTCAGCTCCTCGAGCCTTTTCTGTCCTTCAATGGAATCATGGCTCTGACGTTCCTCACATCCATTTTTCTGCATTTCCCCTGTAACCGTGATTCCCTGACTGATCAAGAATCTATCTCAGCTGTAAATATGCACAAGCACTCTGTCCTTACTGGTCCCTGTGGCAGGGAGTTCCAACGAATCACAGCCTCCTCATCTCAGTCTTAAATTGGTGCCACTTTAATTCTGAGAGTATGCTCTCTGGTCCTAGACTCTCCAATGGGGAGGTGATGGCCAGAGACCAAGATAATACTCTCAGGACTCAGGTTCGAATCCCGCCATAACAGATAGTGGAATTTGAATTCAGTGAAAAACAGTCTGGAACTAAGAGTCTGATGTTGACCTTGAAACCTTCGGCAATTGTCAGAAAAGCACGTCTCGTTCAATTTAGGGAATGAAACTGCCATCCTTACCTGGTCTGGCCTACATGTGACTCCAGACCCACAGCAATGTGGTTGACTCTTAACTGCCCTCTGGGCAATTAGGGATGGGGCAATAAATGGTGCCTGGCCAGTGATGGTACTTTGATGGGACATGCAGTGATGGTACATGTTACTGACAGAAGCACAAACCCACTCAAACATCCTGTGAATTAATTTAAAAAAAGGGAAATATCCTCTCAGCATTTACCCTGTCAAGCCCTTAAGAATCCTGTATGTTTCAATGAGATCACCTCTTGTCTTCTAAAGTCCAAGTCTTGAAGAAATTTGAAAATGCGGAGGCAGATTGAAAAATCAGGATGCTGTTAACTTGGATCCAGTAAAGTTAGTCAGCACAGGGATTGTAAGAAACATGATGATAATTTGGACTACTGCCTTATGGAAACATAGTATCAATGTCTGCATCATGAGAAAGTTATAGCTTCAAATGGATTAATGAAATAATCTTGATGTATTCTCTAGTTCTTCAATTTCTGGAGATAGGCTGGATGTGAAAGCTGTGCCCAGAGTTCAGAATACATGTTCCCTAAAAGAAATAGATATTTCATCTTTTTAACAAAACAGTTGGAAGAGGAACTGAGTCACAGTCCCCTTACAGTCCGGAACTTGTGTATTTATGGAAAAGGAAAGATGTTACTGAACCGTTTTGTCCTGCATGCGTCAGGACAAATGCAAGAATTCTAAATTTCACACGAACACAGCAATTTATGCTACAGCAGAGAGGGTCAGTCAAGTCAATTCTGATTAGCTAATGGCTTTCTCTGGACAATGAAACAGGGAATGATTGAATCCCGAATTCTAGCATAATTCAAAAAAGGTAGAAGACTTGAAAATATTTGTTTTGTAGGCAGAGGAGTCCCGGTGCATGAAGAGATGAGGCTTCCAGCAAATGTATGTGAGCCTTATTTGGAGCTTGACTGATTATAGAATCCCTACATTGTGGAGAAAAGCCATTTGGCTCATTTAGTCTGCACTGATCCTCTCAAGAGCATCTCAGCCAAATCTAAACCCCCACTCTAACCTCATAAGCCCCACTTACCTCAGCCCAGCCACCTAACCTGCACATCATTGGATTGTGGGAAGAAACCCACGCAAACACAAGGAGAATATGCAAATTCCAGCCAGACAGTTGCCCAAGGCTGGAATTGAACGCAGTGCCTGCTGCTGAGAGGCAGCGGTGCTAACTACGTAGCCAGCAGGCATTATCTACTTTCATTAAAGTTATCTTCAATGGGTTGTTAGTATAGATACTTGTGCAATAACAGCTATTCACAATTTCAGTAGGCATTTCAGATAAGTGGAAATGGTGAATCCATGTTGAAGTCTCAAAATACTGTCCATGTAGATGATATATCTTACTAGGGGTCCCAATTTTTAAAGTGGTTCTTGAGGTATGTATGTCATAGAG
Source organism: Stegostoma tigrinum (assembly GCF_030684315.1). Taxonomy (NCBI): domain Eukaryota; kingdom Metazoa; phylum Chordata; class Chondrichthyes; order Orectolobiformes; family Stegostomatidae; genus Stegostoma; species Stegostoma tigrinum. The sequence continues at coordinate 39,515,036 of NC_081382.1, forward strand.
TCATAGAATTGTACAGCATAGAAATAGACCCTTTGGTCCAACTCATCCATGCTGACCAGATATCATAAATTCATCTCGTCCCATTTGCCAGCATTTGGCCCATATCCCTCTAAACCCTTCCTATTCATGTACCCATCCAGATGTCATTTAAATGTTGTAATTATACCAGCCTCCACCATTTCCTCTGGCAGCTCATTCCACACTTGCACCACCCTCTGTGTGAAAATGTTGTCCCTTAGGTTCCTTTTAAATCTTTACCCTCTTAACTTAAACCTGTGTCCTCCAGTTTTGTTTTCCCCTACCCTGGCGAAATGACCTAGGCTATTTGTCCTATCCATGTCACTTATGATTTTATCAACTTTCGTAAGATCAATATATGTTGTAAATTACTACGTGTTGTGTAATCTATAATAACTTTCTCGTGTCATGAACTGTAACTACTTTGGATTGGTTAATTTAGCCTGTATGAATCTAGTCTCAAGATGTAGTATGAACTTATAGCTTGAAGATATGGTGTATGTAACAAATGTATGCAAATCCCACATTCAGGGTTAAAAATTAGACTTAAGAGACCTGATTTTCCTGCCGAGTTCAGGACGGTAAGACACAGATCTCAGAGCATAACAGGTGGGAAAATTTGGTGGAAATGTATCGAGGCACTTGAAGAAGGAAATGGTGTTTGCAGCCCTCAGAGAATGGACAATGTCTCCAAAGGTCATAATCAGTGTAATATCTATTCATATCTCAGACAGAGGTAGCCTGGTTATGTTGCAGTATTTGACTAGCACCTCGGATAGCCAAAAGTCTGTAGGATCGTAGAAGGAGGCCATTCAGCCCATTGAATCCATCACGTCTCCATCACAGTGACTCGGTTAGTCTCACTCCCCAGCTGTTTCCCTGTAGCCCTGTGAATGCTATCCCTTTTCAGATAATTATCTAATTTCCTTTTAAAAGTCAGGAGTGAATATACTGTGCATTCCACATTCATCAGTCTTTCCAAAAGCTTTATTCCTCTGGTTCTTTTGCCAGTCACATTTTAGCAGTGCCTTCTGGTTCTTGATCCTTCTGCCGATGGAACTGTTTCTCTCCCTATCTGTCCCGTCCAAACCCCTCATGATTTTGACCACCTCAAACAAATCTCCTCTCAATCTTCCTTCTCTCAGGAGAGCAGCCCATCTTCGCCAATCTATTCACATCGCTAAATTTTCCCCATCCCTGGAACCAATCTCGTAAACCTTTTCCCAAGTGCCATCACTCCCCATCTAAAGTGTGGTGCACAGAATGATAGACAATATACCAGCTATTTCCTAACCAGTATTTTACTCATGGGTTAATGACTGTTAGAGCTTCTAATGTTCCATTGCAGACTTATTTTCTCAGTTATTTTTTCATTGGCGTCATCTTCCTCTCAAAAGCTTCATGGCCTTAGACCTCCATTTCTTCTGTCCTGTACAGCCTTTATATATTCTCTATTAGTTAACTATGTACAGTGCATTCTATCCATCGGCCACTTTCTCCTCTGCTTCCATCGCATCCCATATATAGTCTCTGTCTAATAATGTGACCAAAATATTGTGTCTTTCTCTCTTTCAGAGGGCTATGAACCAAACACAATGAAATAACTGCACAGCAGCTGGTATCCCATTTCCAAGTCTCCCGTAATTTACACATGCACGGTGCACTGTCTCCAGGCCAGTCCTCAGGCTGTGGAGGCCTTCTGAATCTCTTGTTTATATCTGTCAGCCAGGGCTCCCTGATTAGCCCAGGTCAACAACCCAAATCAAGGATCTCATAGTCAATGAGATCCACCTGGCCCTGATTCCAATCACTACATGGGACTAGTTCAATTGGTTGGCATGGACAAGATTGGCTGAAGGTCCTTTTTCCATGCTGTATGACTCTATGACTCTGTTAATATTATGAACCATTTACTTCTTGTCTGCCATCTTTTCCAATAGTTCCTTGATAAGTCTTTCTGTATGAGTGGGAAATGTGGAACATCCTCCAATTTGTTAGCATTTTATCCTAACAAAGACATGGATATCTTTCCATTGTTTTCAGGTGCAGGGACATTTTGTCCTGTGCTCAGTATTACCAAAAATATTGGTGAGCCATGCAATAACATTAAGGCAAAATACCGCAGATGCCGGAAATCTGAAACAAACACAGAGAATGCTGGAGAAACTCAGTGGGTCAGGCAGTTTCTGTGGAGGAAGAAGCAGAGTTAAGATGTTGAATCTGGTATAACTCTCCTATACAACTGACAGCTGGGGTAGCTCTGTTTTAGACCAGCACTAGCAATTTTCCTAAGATTTGAAAAATAATGAAGGTATATTTCACGAGAGGGAATTGGAGTATAAGAGAGAACAAGTCATTCTACAATTATACAGGGACACACTTCAAGACTACAAAATGTGAGGCTGGGCCTGTTGTGTTCATCCAGCCTCACATTTTGTTGTCTTGGATTCTCCAGCATCTGCAGTTCCCATTATCTCTGACACTTCAAGACTGTTTAGTTTTAGTCTCAAGAATTAAGAAAGTATATACCTGCCCAAGGTGGAGTTCACTGGTGGCTCAGCGGTTAGCACTGCTGCCTCACAGCACCAGGGACCCAGGTTCAATTCCACCTTTGGGCAACTGTCTGTGTGGAGTTTGCACATTCTCCCTGTGTCTGCACGGGTTTCCTCCCACAGTCCAAAGATGTGCAGGTTAGGGTAGATTGGCCGTGTTAAATTGCCCGTTGTGTCCAAGGTGGAAAATACAGGGATGGTGTAGGGCATGGTTCTGGGTGGGATGCTTGGGTTGATATGGATTCGATAGGCCAAATGGCCTGCTTCCACACTGCAGAGATTCTATGAAAAGCTCACTAGACTGGCTCCTAGATTGAAGGGATTATCTGATGAAAAGAGATTAAGTGAACTAGGTTTATGTTTCCCTGGGATCTGGGTGAATGGGAGGTGATCTCATTGCAACACGTTGAATTCTCAGTGGAGTTGACAGGGGAGATGCGGAGAGAAGGGAACTTAGAACCCAGAACAGTATTGGAATCCTAAACTGTTTCTGTAATCTGCTGGGTGAGTCTCTGGTGTGGAAACTTATCTCAGCATCAGATCAGCTGGGATGTGTCTTGAAGGTAAATTTAGTTAATAATACATAGTTTGGTCAGCTGCTTCCAGGGTTTGCAACCTCCTTGTGTTTGCAATACCTTCCTGAAGATTTACCTCTTTGGCATCATCCCAACTCACTGTCTCTGTTTGCCTGGTTGGGGGTAGGGGATAGAAAACCCAAGGTAGCTCCATCTAAATGAATCCTGTCCATTAAAATGCCTATGGATTCCTACTTCACTGCTCATGGAACTGGTCCATGCATTCTGTCAACCAATCACATGAGGGTTACATTTCTTCCTGTAGCTATTTTAAATATATTTCCATATTGTTACTGTAAAGGGTCGCACATATGATTGGCACTGCATCCACAAGCATTTATTCCATCCACCACTGATGCTCAGTAGCAGCAGTGTGTACTATCTACAAGATGCACTGCAGAAAATCGCCAAAGATCCTCAGACAGCACTTTCCTATCCCACGACCACTTCCATCTAGAAGGACAAGGGCAACAGATACATGGGAACACCATCATCTTCAAGTTCCCCTCTGAGCCACTCACCATCCTGACAGTTCCTTCACTGTTGCTGGGTCAAAACCCTGGAATTCCCTCCCTAAGGGCATTGTGGGTCAACCCACAGAGTATGGTCTGTAATGGTTCAAGAAACAGCTCTGCACCATCTTCTCAAGGGGACAGCTAGGGACGGGCAATGAGTACTAGCCCAGCCAGGGACACCCACGTCCCATAAGTGATTAAAAAAGAAAAGCTTTTAAAAAGTGAAATTCAAACTTCTGATTCAAAGCCGAAACAGTAACATGATAACGGAATTTAAGTTTTAAGACTTTTACTGTAATGCAAAACTAGAAGTACTGTTGTTTAAAAACTGATTTTTAGACAACTTAACACTATATCATAGAAAGGAGTTTTTGCCATTTTACTTTGGTAGTATATGAAAAACATATTTCTGTGGCATACCCACTACCCGTAAAGTGGGCATTCAATTCTCCAGGAACCAATTCAAAGTGAATGTAAGCTCTCAATAGCTCACCTCAGCTCTTTTCCCTTCTCAGCCTGAATTTCCTTAACCTTGGGATTGTCTTACATCGTTTGATTTTCCTGGAAACTTTGCGTCTGAGCCAAAATTGCACAAATCTATCAGGCTTGATCTAATCATTCACAAAAGTGATCTCTGTGCATTCTAGTATGGTGAAAAGAAAGGGATCTGTTGCCTCTATCTCTCTCCTCCTTGTGGATCCTAGCAGCTTAATTTCTGTGAGAGTTTCTAGTTATATCTTAGAAATCCTTTGCCTCTCTCTGGCAACAAGAATCCTGTGGGTCACGTGTCTGGTTGGAAATATTTTCCATGAGACTTAACTTTCTTTACTCTTGGAAGTAAATGGACATTTTAAAGCACAACTGGTTAAAAGCTGACAATCTCAGCACATTTCTGGGACTTTGGAGGCTCACATTGTATCTATTATTAGAGCAGAAGTCATGATCTCAAAGTGAAACACTTTGCACCTTCATCTCAGTAAGTCAATCTGTGTGCCCTAATTTCTCCGACCATGAAACCGGCCAAGCTTGCTGTCAGGCAGATACCAGAGCAGGTCAAATGACCCGCTACATTTTGTCCTCAAGACACTTCCCCAAAACAAAATCTTATAAGCCTCATAACCGTGGGAATGCCAAACACTCCCTAATCTTCTCAATGACCCTTAATTTTTATATGGCCTAAAACTGACAGACTTGGGATTCCCCTTCTAAATTCTTGCTCGCACAGGGCACAAGAAAATGCTTCTCATTTGATAAATAATCTCTCTCCTCCAAATGCTCTGTCCTCTGCTGTCTTTCCATGTTACTGAAGCTCCTGTTTTCTCTCATTTATAGAGTCATACAGCATGGAAACAGACCCTTCAGTCCAATCAGCCCATATCGACCATAATCCCAAACTAACCTAGTCTCACCTGCCTGCACTTAGTCCAAATCCTTCCAAACATTACTTATCCAGATGTCTTTTAACCATTGTAACTGTACCTGCATTGACCACTTCCTCGGGAAGTTCATTCCACACACGAACTACTCGCTATGTAAAAATATTGATTCTCCTATCTTTTTAAAATCTTTTTCCCCTAACCTTAACAATATGCCCCCTACCCTTGAAATCCCCAAATGTAGCCAAAAGACACCTGCCATTCACCTTATCATGGTTTTATAAACTTCCTCAATCTCCTACGCTTCAGTGAAAAATGTCCAATGCTATCCAGCCTCTCCTTATAACTCAAACTCTCCAGTCCTGGCAATATCCTGGTAAATCTTTTACAAACCCTCTCTAGCTTAATAATATCTTTCCTGTAAGAGGGCGACTGGAACTGGACACAGTTTGTATTTGTTTAGTGCCTCTCTCCCGCAGAAGTGAAATCCTCATTGCACCTTCCCGAGCATGTTCACTCTTTCACCCCATGACCGATTCCTTGCTGATTTCAGCCCCCTCTTACACTTTCACTTTGGAAGTTGGTAAAAGCCCAAGGTTGGCTCCTTAGTGAATCGTTGCCTTCTGATTAACTTCAGCACTGTTTTGTCCTTTCAAGTCTCACTGATGCTTTCACTTCGGTTTCTCATTTTTAAAAACTCCTTCGGTATCTTACAGCACACTGATTTTTATAAACTAAGGACTGTCGCAAGCCTGGGAAAAGCTTTATTTGGCAAAGTTGCTCCTTTGCTGGAATGAAACTGTCAAGAGAATGTTAAGGGTCATTTGACTTACTCCAAAGACATTTTTGTGACCAGTCCTACACTGGATGCATAGAGTTGGCACTTGGAAGAATGAACACAATTATCTGAAGTGTTCGAGGCACTTTGCTCTTTTGTATTTCTGTTTCAAAAATGATGGTACACATTAGCAATGGTCTAGATTTCGGTGTGTTGGGGGTGGGGCATTGCTATGATGCAAGCATGATAAACAAAGAGACGTCAAAGTGTCCCAATATGATGGACAGCATGCACAACCCCACACTGCACCTACAGTGTAGCTCTGACCTTATGACATTCTCAGAGGCAAACCTTCCAAAGGACCCCCACTGCTGGTGTGCTTCACAAGCTCGGGATTGGTTAACTCAGTTGGCTGGAAGGTTGGCTCATAATACAAAGTCAATACTATCAGCATGGGTTCAATTCCTGCCTCAGCTGAGGTTACAATGAAGAACTCTCCTTCTCAACCGCTCCCTTCATCTGAGGTGCAATGACCGTCAGGTTAAATCATCACCAGCCATCACTCCCCAATGAGGGAGTGGCTTTGGTAAGACTAGGGCAACTTTACTGTATTTCTAGTATATAAGAGCAGGGAGGTTATGCTGGAACTGTATAAAACACTAGGCAGCAGGGAGAGGATGTGGCTTGTAGATTTGGTTGTTGCATTACAGAAAAGATGGGATCTCAAAAGAGAGCGTACAGAGGAAATTTACAAAATTAAAACCATATAGCATGGGAACAGATCCTTTGGCCCAACTTGTCCAGGCTGAAACGGGTTTCCTAAAGTGAACTGGTCTCATTTGACTATACTAAGCCCATATTCCACAACCACTTCCATCTAGAAGGACAAGGGCAGCAGATACATGGGGACACTACAAGCTTCAAGTTCCCCTCCAAGTCACACACCATCCTGTCTTGTAAATATATTGCTTTTCCTTCAGTGTCTCTGAGTCAAAATCCTGGAATTCCCTCCCAAATGGCTTTGCAAATCAGCCCACAGCACACAGACTGCAGCGGTTTAAGAAGGCAGCTCACCACCACCTTCTCAAGGGGCAACCAGGGGTGGGTAATAAGTGCTGACCGGCCAGTGATGTCCGCACCCAACATATGAATAAAGAAAGAAAATCTCTCTCAACCTTTCCTGCCCATGCACCTGTTCAAATGCCTTTCGAATGCTGTAACCTTACCAGCTTCCACCCTTCCTCTGGCAGCTCGTTCCAGACACACACCACCCTAAGTTGCCCCTTAGGTCCCTTTTAAATCTTTCCCCTCTCATCTTAAACCTGTGCCCCTCTAGTATTGGACTCCTGTACCCCAAGAAAAAGACCTTGGCTATTCACCCTATCCATGCCCCTCATGATGTTATAAACCTTTATAAGGTCACCCCTCAGCCTTCAATGTTCCAGGGAGAGAAAGCCCCAGCCTATCTAGCCTCTCCGTACAATTCAAGCCCTCCAGGTTCAGTAACATCCTTGTAAACCCTTTTTTGCATCCTTTCCAGTTGAGGAACATCCTTCCTATAGCAGGGCAACCAGAATTATATGCAGTACTCCAAATGTGGCCTTACCAATGTCCTGTACAGCCATGACATGACATCCCAATTCTTGTACTCAATGCTCTGACCAATGAAGACAAGAGTACTAAACACCTTCTTCCCCAACCTGTCTACTTATGGTGTCACTTCCAAGGAATTATACATCTGCATCCCTTGGTCCCTTTGTTCAACAACACTTCCCAGGAGCCTCCCATTAATTCCTGCTCTGGTTTGTCTTACCAAAATACAACACCTCGTATTTATCTAAATTAAGATCCATCTGCCATTCCTTGTCCCATTGACCCAATTGAGCAAGATCCCATTGCACCCTGAGATAACCTTCTTCACTGCACACTATCCCACCAATTTTGGTGTCATCCACAAACTTACTAACCATGCGTCTTATATTCTCGTCCAAATCAAAGCTGCTGCCAAGAATGGAGAATGTTAATGATCAAGAAGGATCAAATAGGCCACAGTTGTTTTCTTTGAAACTAAAGAGGCTGAGACAAAATTTAATTGAAGTGTGTAAAATTACGAAAAGCCTACATTGGGTGGAAAGGAAGTCTCCATTTTCCTTTCGCAGGGAATTCAATGAGAAGGCGGCAGAAATTTTAAAGGAATTTATGAAAGGATTATTGGAGGGTAATCCTTTTCATTCAGAGAATGCTGGAGTCTTGCACACTGACAGAAACCTTCTTCACATAATCAAAACACATTTAGGTATGCATTTGAGGCAACATAACCTTAAGGCTGAGAGCTGGAAAATAGGATTAAACCGGATAAATTAAAATCAAATTGCTGGAAAAACTCAGCAGCATCTAGGGGAGGGCAATGGCCGAGTGGTGTTGTCGCTAGATTGTTAATCCAGAAACCCAGATAACATTCGGGGGTTCGAGGTTTGAATCCCACCATAGCAGATGAATTTGAATTCAAGAAAAATATCTGGAATTAATAATCTAACAATAATGATGATTGTCGGAAAAATCCGTCTGGTTCACTAATGCCCTTTAGGGAAGGAAACTGCCATTCTTACCTGGTCTGGCCTACATGTGACTCCAGACCCACAGCAATGTGGTTGACTCTCAGCTGCCCTCTGGGCAGTTGGGGATAGGCAATAAATGCTGCCCTCGGCAGCAATGTCCTCATTCTGTTAATGAATAAATAATAAAAAAGGAACAGAGTTAACATTTGGAGTTCAGTGACCCTTCTTTAGAACTTGAAACAATAACTCTGCTTTCTCTCCACAGATGCTGCCAGACCTGCTGAGTTGCTCCAGCAATTTATGTTTTTGTTTTAGATAGTCAGCATCTACAGATTATTTTGTTTTATTAAACTGGCTAAGCTCCTTTATTGCCTGTGGTGGACCACAATGGTCTCCCCTATGCCATAAATCCTTCCATTTTTAACTAATTAAGGCACCTACTACTGTAATAATGGCCTCATTTGCCAAATGGGCTTGCCAGGAACATATTCAGTGGCCAACCAAGAGCATTGCTCAGTCTATATTTGGCTTAGGAGACCTGCAAACTGTTACCAGAAATGAATGTTTAAAAAATGACCTGTAGATGGAAACAGAAGTTTCAGGGTTGCTCCCCAAGCTCCACATTAAAGACAGGAACTGCTTCTCACTCCCAATCACCCACCCGTCCCAATTTCCGCCTCAATTCTTCTCAGCTGAATGCACTCCTTCTTCACTGCTGGTCGTCCCACTTTCTGGAAGCTCCCTTCTCACCCATTTTCCCATTCTCCCAATCACGCACCCTGCTAACTTTTCTCCCTCAGCTCTCTATTCTCCTACACTTCTACTGGAGGCACAGTAGAGTCAAATACCAGTTGTGTTTGCCAGTGAGCTGCTGGCAAATATCAGTCAGGCATAACCAAGGCTCTGGTGGTCCAATAATAGGTCTTTTTGTTTCATTTAGGGCAAGAATCATTCATATCAAAATAGATTTCAGGGCCAGCATATGTTACCTTGTTACCTCAACCTTCACTTTTTATCGAAGCTTTGTATTTTTCTTTACATTAATCTTTGCCATTAAAAATTCCAAATTTAATTTGTGACTAATTAATGACTTGGGATTATTTGATTTTTTCCAGATTTCATTTTGTTGAACTTTGTGTTTTATTAACATGAATAATAATGGCCTTTAGTGTTAGTTTTCACAAGGCCGCTATTATCTGCATTAACGAAATGTCAAATTTCATTTACAGAGGAAAGTTCTCGTTGAATAAATTACTAAATTCATTGCATTACATCATCAGTTCAAAATGTCACCTCTGACCGCTTAACCTTCTGTAATTCCAGAGACCCTGGCAGTAAGTGATTTCAGATTTTCACAGACTGTTATATTCTACGATTTCTGCCTTTGTTGTAATGATATATTCTCCACTAATTGCCATTTAAGTATTTTTCCACCACCACTGGAGATAAGCATAGCAAGGTACAGTTTTGATATTAATAAGTTGGTTGCCATGGTGTCATTCATACATGTTACGAGAGATTAGATTATTATTTGTGCTTGGATGTGACTAACAGTGCATGCAATGACCCAACACAATTTCCTCTACAGTTGGTGAAGTGTAGGGCTTGGGTACTTCTGAAAAAGAAAGTCACATTTTGCTGAAGCTTCTCATGTTGTCTCATCTGGACATAGAACACAGAACAGGGCAGCATAAGTATGGGCCCTATGGCCCACGATGTTGTGCCGAACATGTCACTAAATTAAACTAATCCTTTCTGCCTGCCCTTAGTCCATATCCTTCCATTCCAGGCATATTCATGTGCTTATCTCAAAGCCCCTCAAATGCCCCTTATTGTACCTGCCTCCACCACCTCCTCTGGCAGCTCGTTCCAGACTCATACCGCTCTCTGTGTAAAAAAAACTCGTCCCTTGCATCTCCTTTGAAAACTAAAGGAACAGAAACAGCAAAACCTCTGCCCTTGGGTGGTCTTGAACTGCCACTCTTTTGGTTAACAGACACGCTGACCAATTACACAGGGTTATAGGGATGGGGTAGATGGGTGGTGGGACACTCTTCGGACGGTTGGAGTGGACTCAGTGGGTCCAGAGTGCTTCCACTCTGTAGAGATTCTATGAAATGGTCAAGCCAGCCACTCGGTTCATTAAAAGCTGGAGATGGGCAACATCAGAGATACCCACATCCCATGAGAGAATAAAAGCAAACCTTTCTTAGTTGTGGCACTTTATAAAGTCAAAATTCTTCCAAGATTGAACTAGTACAGGTACACATGAAAAAAACTTAAAGCATGACTGCCTCATTTTTTCGAATGTGACGCAGACGAACCTGTTATCTGATAGCCAATCTCTCTGCTTTTAGGCTCAAACCCAGTTATTACAATTCACTTCATTACCCATTTTAGTCATATCGGTGTGACAACAGTGCTGCCCCAAATCTGTTCCATTCCACTTGGCCTCAAACTGGATTCACTTCATAGAAATGGTAGGAACTGCCGATGCTGGAGAATCTGAGGTAACACGGTGTGAAGCTGGATGAACACAGCAGGCCAAGGAGCATCACAACATAGATCCTGTTTCCTTCAGTCCTGCTTTTTCTTTCTTTATCCATTCATCGGATGAGGGTGTCACGGGCATTAATTGTCCATCCCTAATTGCTCGGAGGACAGTTAATAGTCAACCACATTGCTGTGGGTCTGGAGTCACATGTAGGCCTGACCAGGTAAAGATGGCAGTTTCCTTCCCTGAAGGACATTAGTGAACCAGATGGATTTTTTTATCGACAATTGGCCATGGATTCATGGTCATCATTAGACTGTTAATTCCAGATATTTACTGAATTCAAATTCCACCATCTGCCTTGGCGGCATTTGAACGCGGGTCCCCAGAACATTGTCTGGGCCACTGGATTAACGGTCCAGCGATAACACCACTAGGTCATCACCTTCCCCTGGCTGCTCCAGGATGACCAGAACTAGCTCCTCCGTGGTGATGAGGACATGTCTCTGTGCTCCACCAAGATCGCTGCCCCCTCCCCTACACCACGCCACCTGCAGTGAGATGTCGTTGCTGTCGGTTAGGTGCCACCTAGTTCTGCAAGGGAGGGAGGAGTAAGTCAATGAGTGTGGTGCACAGTATTTGGCTGATCCTGCCTTTGTTAGATAACTGGCAATGTGTGTACAAGATGCAAAATGTGCATATGAAGCTTGGAGCAGTATGCCGTGCCAATGGTCAACCTATGAGGGTTTGCCTTTGCAGATGTACTTACTGACTTAGACCACTTCTGTAAGATCATTAATTGTCTTCCTGCATTATGTTCCAGGCCCTCAGGCTGACAATCCTGACACTGGCAACAACATTTATCTACTCCCACTCCCTAGTCAGTGTCTTTCTGGTGGGCCTCCTGCCCCTTTATGGGTCAATGATTCATCTCTTGCATAAAGGTCTTCCATTGCTTTCCTGTTCTAGAGAGCTTCCATAACATCCTACTTCTGCTGCTATTAAATACTGCTCCCTTTTAGGAGGTGCAGGCTGGGTTTAAGCAGTGTTAGTCTCACATGGATATTGGCTCTCTGCTCAGATATGTAGAATGTTTATCAATGGGGCTGCAGGCTACCATCATTGGATGGAACCTTACCAACCATGGCTGTAGCAAAAGGATGAGGGAGGATTGTTTTGTTCATAAACCTTGTCTCGTTTGCAGCACCCTGATGCCTTTCTGGCTCCAGGTGACCTGAGATAGGGTGAGGCAGACAATGGCAAGTGACAATTTTTTGAAAAAGGTCATTCCTGAGCTGTATTGTTATGAGAAGGCTGCAGGGCCCTGGGACAACATTACAGTGAGGCTACAGAGCTGCACATCCCTGAGCCTAAGTAGCACAGTGTGGATGGAGTTAGAACAGATACACCACTCTACACTATTTATTACACATTAATACAGAAGATCACATGAGCAATTAGATGTGAACAAACAAGAAAATTTAGATTAGTCCTTACCAAATGTGACAATAAACCATAGCTCGAGATATGTATCATTGCCGTATATACAACATTTCGTAATAATGTGTAATAAATAGTATTACTTTGAAGTCTAAACCTGAAGATAGTTCCTGACTTTACCTCTTTTCTGACAACTCTATTATGAATCCAGATTTACAGCGTACATGATGCAAAAGGATACATTGACTGTGCTAACATTTATGATCCATCTCTAGTTGCTCTGAAGAAGATGATGGGGTACTGCTTTCTTGAACTGCTGCCCACGCATTTGGTGTGAGGAGATCAACAGTGGTGTTAGGAAGGAAATTCTGGGATTTTGGCGCAGCAACAGTGAAGGAAACGCCGTAAAGTGCCAAGTCAGTGGTTCAGTGGGGAACTTGCAGGTTGTGGTGGTGTTCCCATGCATCTGCTGCCCTTGTCCTTCTAGATGGTAAAGGAGCCTTTATAGTGCGTTAGTAGCGGCTAGGAGCCTGCTTAAGGCAAACTGGGAATGCCAATTGGCATCTTCCTGACTGTGGATGGGCTCCACAATGTGTTTATGACCTCACAGGGTCAGGCTCAGGATGCATTAATGAGGTTTTCTATAATTCAGCCCACACCCTCTCTCTCCTTTCCCATTCTTAAAGCCATGGATGACACAGGGATATAGCTGTAGCTACAAACCATTCGGTTGAACGTTCATCCTATTCATTGAAGTTCCTAAGGGAAGGAAGTCTACTATCCTTACCCCTGTCTGGCCTACATGTAACTAATGGCTAAATAAGCCTCTCCCCAGCAGCTGCAGCCACCTGCTGATTATTTGAAGCTTTTAGTTTAGATCTTTAGAGGTTCCATCCACCTTGGGGTGTAATTGTGACCCCCACCATATGGCAAAGCCAACCTCCTTCTCCGCACCACCCCCCCCCCCCCCCCCAACCCCCCGCCCGTCACCTCCCAGTCCCAGGGGCTGCTGGGCATTCAGAATCATTGGTGCTGCCCGAAACTGGAAACTGTTGAGGTTTGGCATCTAGAAGAATGATGCGAGGTGCCTTTATCGAAACATACAGAGCTCCTCAAGGACTTGACAGGGTCAATGATTGTTTTTTTTCCCTGGTGTGAGAGTCCAGGACCAGAGAGCATCAACTCCAAACAAGGAGCCACACAGATGAGGAGGAATTTCTTCTCTCCAAGGGCAGTGAACATGTGGAATTATTTACTGCGGAGGGCTGTTTGGTCTGGGTCACCAAGAATATTCAAGGTTGAGAGAGAGAGAGAGATTTTTAATCAGTAAAAGAATCAAGGGTGATGGGGAGAAAGCAGGACAGCGGAGTTGAGGATTGTCATGATCACATTGAATGACAGAGTAGACTTGATGGGCTGAATGGCCTGCTTCAGCTCCATGTCTCATGCTGTGACAGTCTTCTGGCCCTCTTGCCTCCTAATTGAAATGGGAGGGGTCCTTTTCTGATCGCATTGAAATGACGAAGGAGGGACTGGAGTAGGTTATTTGGCCCTTCAAGCCTATTCTGCCATTTGTTACGATCACGACAGATTGTCCAACTTGGTCAATCCGTTGCTGCTTCTCACCATTCTCATGTGACAATATTTCTCTCTCATTTATACGGCAGGAATGTTTCCCACATTCAGTTACTCATTGGCTGTTCTGCAGTTTGTGCTTTTGTGACTTGATCCATCAGGACCTCCCGTCCCCAAGGGCAATGTGGGTGACCCTGCACTAATAGGGCTGCAGCAGATCGAGAAGGCAGATCACCACCACCTTCTCAAGGAGCGACTAGAGATGGACGATAAATGTTGGCTCAGCCCGCAACACCCATGTTCTATAAATTAACAAGAAAAGAAGGGTAGCATTGGAAACGGCCACTTCCTGGCATCGCCAGCTTTCGGAAGGAACATGGGTCAATTTATCTACCCACCCACTTAGTTTCAGAAACCCAAATAAGCATAAAATCATTCCCTAGGATTTTATTTTGTTTCCTTTCCTCAGCCATAAAGCTTCCTTTATTTGAAGTTATGCTTCAAGTGGCAAGTCGTGGAAGGTAAACTGACATAAGGAGTAAATTGTAGGTACAGTATCTAACATATGAAGGTTATGATGGTTACTTAGAAATCTGCTCTGGCCACTATGCTAACTTAATCGTGCACTGTTTATTGGGAAGTAAATATGCAATGTTTAAAAAGTCTTTCAGTGTTTGGATTTCAACAGGAAACACAGGGCGGGCATATCACTAAAACTGCAGAAATATTAATGAAGGTTCCATAATGGTTCCATTCAGGATGGGCAGATGAAAATACCAACTCCTCAAGGGACAGTAGTTAAGCTGCAGGCTCTTGCCAGAGCTATTTCCAACCTTCCTCTCTCGACTACATGCACTGTACAGAGAAATAACAGTACAACTACCTGAGTTGGATTGATACTAACAACAAATGCTGCAGATACTGTAAAATCAACAAGGTCGGGCATGGGGTGTGCAGAATGCTTGTGAAAGCATTTTCAGCTGGGTCTTCAATAGGGAGTTGAGACTACATGCTATTTGACAGCAAAGTGTGGAGCTGGATGAACACAGCAGGCCAAGCAGCATCTTAGGCTCTTAAGATGCTGCTTGGCCTGCTGTGTTCATCCAGCTCCACACTTTTGTTATCTTGGATTCTCCGGCATCTACAGTTCCCATTATGTCTGATGCTATTTGATAAGCTCTCTTTATCCTTTCTGGCTTGTTGGTGAAATTCCAAAGATATATGTTTCCAAAACTTGCCTGGACTCCGACAAACTCCACAATATCTAAAGTAGAAATACATTGGCTCTCTCTGCCTGACAAATTTACAGGCTTACATAGATATTATGCTTGGCTTCTTTTGCCAGGTTAGATGGGTCTTCCCATTATGTGCTTTGGTCCCACACTATCAGCTTGTGTTCAAGACAAAAACCAAAAGAACTGTGGACGCTGTAAATTAGAAGTTGCTGGGAAAAGCTCAGCAGGTCCTGGCAGTGTCTTTGGAGAGAAATTAGAGTTAATGTTTCGGGTCCTTCTTTAGAGCTGGGGTTCAAGACAGACTGGCAAATTTAAGAGCTGTTTTCTTGTGTGGACTTCAAAGGAACTCTATTCAATAAACTCTAATTCTAAATGGTGCTGTACATGGCAATCGTTGGTATATCAAGCTCTGATTCGATTGTTATATTAAGCAAGAATTAATCTATCTCTGCGTTCAGGTCCAAGTGCTTTTTAGATTCTCTACAGTTCCGGCCTAGAGTAGGGTGGTCTAGCAGTCTACAGTGTACTAACTCCACCCACAGGCTTCTATTCATGCTCAAAGTTGTGCAACTCTGATATATTGCCACAAGGTTGCTCTAGGTTCCTGAAGCCCGTCCCCAATACTGGGTTTGCAGCATAATGGTTATGTTATTGGACCAGTCAACTAGATCCCTGATGGAGACAAGGTATCGCTAAGTGAATTTAACCACAGTTAATTCAATGAATCTGAAATCAAAAAAACTACAGTCAGTAATGGGGACCGCCATGAGCTCAAAAGTTCATCCTATTCATTGAGGTTCTTAAGGGAGGGAAATCTATTATCCTTACCCTAAAGGAGTTGACTTGCTCGCCGAGCTGGCTTGTTTTTGTTCAGACGTTTCATCACCAAGTTTGGTGACATCATCAGTGGAGCGTCCGATGAAGCGGTAGTCGTATATATGGTATGCATCCGTCATAACGGACCAGACAGTATAAATACCAAGTGAAGTAGAATAACATCACTTCATTGGAGGCTCCGCTGATGATGTCACCTGGCATGGTGATGAAACATCTGAACGAGAACAAGCCAGCTCGGCGAGCGAGTCAACAACCTCCCCCACAACCCGAGCTACAGATCTTTGCCAAAACTTCAAACTATCTTTACCCCCATCTGGCCTCGATGTCACAACTCCATAATGGCTGAATAAGTCTCTCCCAGTAGGGCCGTCAGCCTGACCTTGCCCCAGGCCCTCTGTTTCCATATTAATTGGACAGAGATGCCCTGTGCAGCTCCTTAATTGGCCTGCCAAAGGTAGATCCCGCATGACATGCCAGCACAGCCAGTTCCGGGTTCCCAACACCAAATTGAAGCTCACGTTGGCATTGAGCACCTTTTGGAAAATCCACCCCAAAATTTCCGAAGTTGAAGCATAAAGAACAAACACACAAGATCTCTGCGCTAAGAGACAATCCTGGACCTGATTTCAGTTTGCCCAAAATCCAATACAGTTCAAAGGAGGCCCATAGTTTCTCTTTCCACAGATGCTGCCAGACTCGCTCAAGATTTCCAGCATTTTCCGCCTTTAATTCAGATTTGCAGGATTTTACTTTCATTATGATGTTCAGAATACCCTTGTCTGACATATCATAGACAGTAGATTTTGAGGGCTGACCTGAAATAACATACACCTTCAGATTCACATTTCTAAAAGAAACAATGCATTTACAATGGAAGATATAGAGTTGGGTCAGTCTCAATGTTCATTTTTTGAAAAATCCTTTCATCGATTATTTGTGCTGCTGACTGAGGGCTAGCATTTATTGAGGACATGAATTAAATACTAAATAAAAACCAAAATAACTGTGAATGATGTAAATCAGGAACAAGAACAAAGTTGCTGGAAAAGCTCAGCAGGTCTGGCAGCATCTGTGGAGAAGAAAACAAAGTTAATGTTTCGGGTACGGCGACTCTTCCTGAGCTCTGAGGAAGGGTCACTGGACCCAAAATGTTAACTCTGTTTTCTCCTCCACAGATGCTGCCAGACCTGCTGAGCTTTTCCAGCAACTTTATTTTTGTTCCTAGCATTTATTGTCTCTCCCTAATTATCCTTAGATGTTGGTTGTCAGTTGCTTTCTTAAAACACTGCAGTCTGTGTAGTGATCTGATTATATTTATTGTGGTCACATGCAGCAAGATACAGTGAAAAGTATTGTTTTGCATGCTAACCAGACAAATCATACCTTACATAAATGCATTAGGGTAATAGAACAGAATGCAGATTATAGTGTTACAGCTGCAGACAAGGTGCAGAGAAAGATCAACTCTAACACATGAGAGGTTGCTTCAAAAGTTTAATAACAGTGGGGAAGAAGCTGTTCTTGTATCTGTTGGGACATATTTTCACACTTTTGTATTTTCTACCCAATGGAAAAGGATGAAAGAGATATATCTGGGGTCGAGGTGCTTTTGATGATGTTGGTTGCTTTCCTGAGGCAGTGAGAAATATAGACAATGGACAGAAGGCTGGTTTGTGTGATGGACTGGGCTGTGTTCACAACACTCTGTAATTTCTTGCGGCTTTGGGAAGAGCAGTTTTCGTGCTGAGCGGAGATGCATCTGGATAGGTGCATCTATACAAATCGGGAAGTGTTATTGTGGACATGCTGCATCTCCTTAGCCTCCTGAGGAAGTAGTGGCATTGGTGTACTTTCTAGATCATAGCGTAGGTGCACCCGAGTGTTCATTCTCTCCAATATATTGCCAGAGTCTCATGGTGTGAGATTGCATTCCTTTGCCCTGAGTTGACACGAACACTAACACTGCCCTTCCTTGGGTGGACCAGTAATGGCCTCAGATGTGAAAGTGCAGATCCGCAATAGTGATAATGGGAACTGCAGATGCTGGAGAATCCAAGATAATAAAATGTGAGGCTGGATGAACACAGCAGGCCCAGCAGCATCTCAGGAGCACAAAAGCTGACGTTTCGGGCCTAGACCCTTCATCAGAGAGGGGGATGGGGTGAGGGTTCTGGAATAAATAGGGAGAGAGGGGGAGGCGGACTGAAGATGGAGAGAAAAGAAGATGGGTGGAGAGAAGAGTATAGGCGGGGAGGTAGGGAGGGGATAGGTCAGTCCAGGGAAGACGGACAGCATCCCTAAACCAGCCCAGTTCGTCCCCTCCCCCCACTGCACCACACAACCAGCCCAGCTCTTCCCCTCCACCCAAAACCAGTCCAACCTGTCTCTGCCTCCCTAACCTGTTCTTCCTCTCACCCATCCCTTCCTCCCACCCCAAGCTGCACCTCCATCTCCTACCTACTAACCTCATCCCACCTCCTTGACCTGTCCGTCTTCCCTGGACTGACCTATCCCCTCCCTACCTCCCCGCCTATACTCTTCTCTCCACCTATCTTCTTTTCTCTTCATCTTCAGTCCGCCTCCCCCTCTCTCCCTATTTATTCCAGAACCCTCACCCCATCCCCCTCTCTGATGAAGGGTCTAGGCCCGAAACGTCAGCTTTTGTGCTCCTGAGATGCTGCTGGGCCTGCTGTGTTCATCCAGCCTCACATTTTATTATCCCCAATATTGAGTTGACTTTCTGCTACATCAACTCTCCCCCAGATCCATCGATGTGTAACACAGGAAAGACTGGGTGAGCATAACACGTAATTTAGAAAATTGTACCTTCATTTGATGGGCTGTCAACAGTAAATGAGCACATTAAAAAGCCAAAAAACGTATTTGAATAGTTAAGCAGTAAGTATACATAATTACAATATAGTTAGTAACAAATTATCCTTAGCCAGGATAATTTCATTCAAAGATTTGTTGGATAGTCAACAGAGAATACTCATTGGCATGTTGTGGTATGGCAGCGATGAAATGTAAAGGAACTGTTACCAGTTCCAGGATCAGCTGCAATTCATGTTCATTTGTTAAATTATTTTATTTTCCCTATCAGCAGCGGTTTTTTAAGCTGTAAGATGCAAGGAAAATCTAACTTTGGGAGCACTTTTATGCTCAAGACTCATTGAAACAGCAATAAAATCACTAAGATGGATACAGATTTGGAAAGTCAAAGTGTGAGGGAGAGGAGAGAATAGACAGGCACATGAGAATGTTTTTTCAATTTGTAGTAATATCGCGTTGTTCATAACCGTCAGGTGCGCCAAAGTGTTTTAAAATGATTGAAAAGAAAATACTCCCCACTTGCCTGGATGGGGGCAGCCCCAACAACGCTCAAGAACCTTGACACCAACCAGAACAAAGCTGCCCACTTGATTGGCACCACATCCACAAGCATCCACGCCCTCCACCACTGACGCTCAGCAGCAGCAGTGTGTACTCTTAACAAGATGCACAGCAGAAATTCACCAAAGATCCTCAGACAGCACCTTCCAAACCCACGACCACTTTCATCTAGAAGGACAAGGGCAGCAGATACATTGGAATAACAACGCCTTCAAGTTCCCCTCCAAGCCTCTCACCATCCTGACTTGGAAATCTATCGCTGTCCTGGGTCAGAATCCTGGAATTCTCTCCCTAATGGCATTCTGGGTCAACCCACAGCAGGTAGAGTGCAGCGGTTCAAAAAGGCACCTTACCCCCACCTTCTTAAAGGCAACAAGAGACAGGCAATAAATGCCGACCAGCCAGCAATGTCCATGACACACAAATGAATACATTTTAAAAATGTCAGTGCAGTGCTAGGTACATAGGCGTTGCATCTGAAAAACTGATGCATCATATCGAACAGCATATTCCTGTGGCTATTCGCAATAGGCATGATACTAACTGAACCCAATTAAACTTTGCTGCCAAAACTCAAAATGGTGTTTTCAACATGAGGTCTGATTCCACATTCAGATAACAGTCGCCAAATAATCCCAAGCGTGCTAAGACACGTAATTTAAGATTGTCAGTCAGGCTCAGATGGTGGTTAATTTGCATGTCTTGAAGATGTTATTGACTGGTAAGATCTGGCAGGATGCCTGAATCAAAATGGAAGAAGGGAGCAAGTATGGTTATATGTCAATGAAGGGATAATTATCAGTGTTGTTGGAGTTGTGTTGTGAGTTGGAACAAAACACTGACTACAAAAATATATGCCTGCACTCTGTCTAACCAAAATAGCTACACATATTGGTATACAAAGTCTTGTTCTTTGTGAATAAACCTTATATCTGTTGCAACAATAGGTGACAGCCATTTTCTGGTTCATTCCTCATGGTAACACCTTGATCGACCAGATTCAAACTGGTTTAAATTTAAACAAAGCTTGGCAGTTAATTGTCATTCATCTTCACACTGGTACAATCTCCATGGCAGCTCCCCAACCAAGCAGAGTTGACTTGCCAAATAATCAACCCTCGCTTTTTATTCACCATAATATTTTGTTCCACTTAATCTTGAAAATGTCCTGATAAACGCAGGATGAAAAGCTTTGAAAAGATGTCAGCGATATTCAAATCCTTTTGGAGCGTAGTCACTGTTGGAGCGCAGGGAGCACAACAATCAATTTGCACGTAGCAAGCTCCTACAATCAGCAATACAATTTATAACCTGGTTTAGTGATGTTCATTGAAGGATAAATATTTGCCAGTTTGACCCTCTAGCTTTGATACCATGTAGTGTTCACATCGACAAAGATAAGGGCATAGGGCCTTGCGGTAACATGACATTTGAAAGACAGCACCCCACTCCATACTGCACTGAAGTGTCAACCCTATTTTTGTGCTTAGTTTCCAGCATCTAAACTTAAAAAAAGTTGGTCATCAGTGTGAAACCAATGGAGCCACGAGAATGCACAGCTAACAGCCTCTTCCAATTTGTTAAAGTTACCTTTACAAATTTGTTATTTTTAGAACAAAACATGGATTTTCTGCTTGGTGCTGTTCCTGTACGAATGCCTCTCTAACTCACTCTACAAATCTTTCCGTTATTTTAACATAGGTATTAATGAGCTCAGGAGAGATTTATTACAAGCAGGTTCGCTTTTCATGCGAGAACTGCCCCAGTGTGAAAACACATCTCTAACAGGGTTCACAAGAGGGATAGTCATTGCACTTGAGGCTGGATACTAGATTCTTAAAAATTGTTCCATAATTCTCACTGACACAAATAGAGAAGTGCCTGGCTGAGAGCTAGCAGCAATTCTGTTTTCCTATTGTCACATTTAACACACTTGCTGCATTAAACACACACGTACACACACAAACATACATACACACAGAATCCAAATCAAGTCAAACACACCTGTACTATTACAGCAATGGAGTACTTTTGTTATAAGTGATGAAAGTTAACTGGAGAATCTATCAATAGCAGCAAATGTCTATTGTGATGCAGTGGTAATATTCCTACTGCTAAGCTTAGGAGGCCCAGGTTTGAGTCCCACCTGCTCCTGAGGTGTGGAATAACACCCTGAACAGGTAGATTAGGAAGTGTATTTTAAATAAAGATAGCAGTTAGGTCCATCTGTCATTTTTACTGTCAATGCATGATCCTGAGCGGGTTTTGCAGATAAATTGGTAATTGATTCGGAAGCCTGGGTGCTTCGACGGTGAAGGATAAAGGCAAAAAGGTAACATGGGTGATGTGGTGGTGGAACAGAAAAGGACATGCAGCTGTGTTTAAAAAGCACCACTGCATCAAAAGAAACAAAGAGATTTTGTTTGCAAAATTAAAATGAATAAGCAATTAGCAACAAATGGGCGTATCTGGTGCAGGGGTAGTGTCCCTGCCACTGTACCAGGAGGCCTGGGGTCAATATGAATCAGTGGTGTGCTATGAGAACTCTGAATAAGCTAATTTGGGAATGTGTAGAAATGGCGGCAAATGGCCACTACAATGTTCAGCCATTGCGGTGTAGAGGGTGTGCTTCCACTTGTTCTCTCTGCCTGTCTCTGCTCTGTGCTCGCTATGGTCGGAAGAATAAAGGCATAGGCTACTTTCTAAGTGGAGAAGGGCTTTGGAAATCTGAAGCACAATGGGATTTGGGAATCCTAGTTCAGAATTTCTTTTGGTTAACATGCAAGTTCTGTGAAGAGCTAGGAAGGCAGGTGCAAAGTTGACATACATTTCAACAGGGCTAGAATACAAGAGCAGGGATGCACTGCAGAGGCTGTGCAAGGGTCTGTTCAGACCACATTTGGAATATTATGAACAATTCTGGGCCTTGTTTCTCAGGAAAGTTGTGCTGTATGAGATCACATTCATAAGTGCAAGCATTTGTAAGTCAGGCATTTATACATCAGGGACTCCTTGGATATAGAAGCAAATTAAAAGTGTGGTTAAAAGAAACAAAAATTGCAGTAATTGACATTGAAGAGCCTTGTATAGTCTCAGCAGTGTTCGCAATATGTCACCTCTCGATGACAGACTGGGGACTGGAACTCCAGAATCAAGTTCCATCAATCAATTTCCTTCACTGCCAATAGCCTCCTTTTCTCCACTCTCTCTCCACCTCTGCCCCCCTAAATATCAACCCTGGAACTACTAATGTTACACAGTAAGATTGCAGCTTTTGGAGGTTCATTAGCACAAGGCTGTGGTGTAGTTATGATGTCTCTGGACTGGTCATCCAGAGAACTGGACTGTTGTTCTGGGGAGAGATAATAGGAACTGCAGATGCTGGAGAATCCAAGATAACAAGGTATGGAGCTAGATGAACACAGCAGGCCAAGCAGCATCTTAGGAGCAGGAAAGCTGACATTTCGGGCCCAGACCCTTCATCAGAAATGAAGAAGGTGCAACGTTAGCTTTCCTGCTCCTCTGATGCTGCTTGGCCTGCTGTGTTCATACAGCTCTACACCTTGTTATTTATATTGTTCTGGGGAAATGGGTTCAAATCAATGAGGGAAGGTAAAATTTCAATTCAATAAAACTCTGCAATAAAGTACACTAGCCTAATGGTGATTCATATAACCATTGTTCTTTTTTGCTAGTAATAAACAACTGGTTTACTAATGTCCTTTAGGGAAGGCAATCTGTTGTCCTAACCTGGTCTGGATTATCTGCTCACACCAGATTCACCAAAATGTAGTTGATTCGTAACAGCTGTCTTAAATGGTCCGAGCAAATCATTCAGTTCCAGAGACAATTAGCGATAGATAATAACTTTTGACCCAAGCAATGAAGCCTACATCCCTTGAACAAAAAAAAACAAAAAAGTGCTGTATCTAGGCAGCCTCTCCCTCCCATACCTGCATTATTAGGGTGCAATGCCTTCAGTCAGCGAGGTGATAGCTCAGTGGTATTATCACCGAACTGTTGATTGAGAGACCCAGATAATGTTCTGGGAACCCCGGTTGAAATCCCACCATGGCAGATACTGGAATTTGAATTCAACAAATATCTGAAATTAAAAGTCGAATGATGGTCAAGAATCTGTTGTTGGGAAACCCATCTGGTTCACACTGATCTTTAGGGAAGGAAACTGCCATCCTTACCTGGTTTAGCCTCCACGTGACTCCAGACCCCAAGTAATGTTGTTGACTCTAACTGCCCTGTTTGCAATTGGGGATGGGTAGTAAATGTTGGCCCAGCCAGCAATGCCCTCATCCCATGAATTAAAAAAAATTCAATGTTAGAGATCCTAATGTTGGTCCCCAAAGCTTCCATAGTTGGATTACAACTGCACCGTC
This sequence comes from Stegostoma tigrinum, assembly GCF_030684315.1. NCBI lineage: Eukaryota > Metazoa > Chordata > Chondrichthyes > Orectolobiformes > Stegostomatidae > Stegostoma > Stegostoma tigrinum. The sequence continues at coordinate 39,538,776 of NC_081382.1, forward strand.
TGGCCATTAATTGGCCAATCCTTTGAAAACCGTAATGGTTGACTGATGCCAACACATTGTGGCTCGTAGGCCTCAGGTTAGATCCTATCATCGAGGTCACGACCCCAAATCAAAAACTGTGTTAAAAAATGGCAATTTTCTTCAACTATCTTCTCAAGTTCACAACAAAAACTAAGTCTCATAATTTGTTCAACCTCTTCGATTTTTCTCATTCAACATAACGCACTGGCTTATTTTAGATCTTCTTTCACCTTTAGTTACAGTTATTAGAATGGTGAGAGACCTGGGAACACTACTGACCTCGTGTTTTAGTTCATAGCCATCCTGAAAGGTAGGCTTGTTAATATCCCGCTGCTGAGGAAGGAAGGTCAGGAACAATGTGATGCAGTGTTGAAGCAGTTTGCTTATTTTATTTAATTAGAGCGTGTTTCCACTGAGTCCCAAGTTAATCAGGATAACTCTAAACTCAAAACACAGTGAACGGGCCAGAGTGCAAACAGAGCGAGGCTGAAAAATGCCAAATCGAAAGAGAAAAACACAGGGGGAGAGAAAAGCTTGAACCAGCTGACTCTCTGGAAAGATTCAGACCAGTCAAAACTGTATTCAATCAGGATGGAGAATTATTGTAACACAGAAAAAGGCTATTTTGACTTTGTCTGGTTTATTAATAATGGTAGTTTAGAATCCTGAGTGTCATTTGGGCATTGGCCATTAAAAATAATATTGATTTATGGAGCGGAAATGGAGAAGATTGATAAAATAAATGACTCCAGAAATCATAACCGTCCAATCAGACAAACCAATGAACTAGGAGCAGCATTTGGCCATTCAGTCCCTCCATCATTCAGTAAAATCATGTCCAAATGTTGTGGCTTCAACTCTACATTCCAACATACCTTTGACTCCCTTTACAGTTAAGAATCCATCTACTTCTGTTTTTAAAGTATTTCAATGCCATTCATAATCTATTCCTGGTGCAGAAACACTGATATTGTTTGGCATGTGGCCGAGAGGATAACACTCTTGTCTCTGAATCATCAGGTCCTGGATTCAAGCCTTGTGGTGGAACTACATAACAAGAAGCTGCATTGATCCTGCAAAACTGAGGGAGTGCTGCAGTGTCAGAGATGCTGCTTTTATGTGAGATATTAAATCGGAGACCCAACTGATTGGATGCAAAAGATAGCCTTGTGGCATTTTGAAGAAAACTGGGGAGGATGTTTTCACTCGCATCCTGGTCAATATTTATCTCTCAATCGATGTTACAAAAACAAATTATCTGGTCATTATCAGACTGCTGCCTGTGGGAACCTCTTTTAATTATTCATGGAATGATATCATTGCTGGCTAGGCTAGCATTTATTGCCTATTCCTAATTGCCCAGAGGGCAGTTAAGAGTCAACCACATTGCTGTAGGTCTGAAATCACAAGTAGGCCAGACCAGGTAAGGAGGGCAGTTTCCTTCCCTGAAGGGCAAAAACCAGATTCCTCTACAATGAATTTATGTCATCATCAGACTCTTAAATTCCAGATCTTTTTATTGAATTCAAATTTTGCCTTTAAAGTATTTCAATGCCATTCATAATCTATTCCTGGTGCAGAAACATTGATATTGTTTGGTATGTGGCTGAGTGGATAACTCTTGTCTCTGAATCATAAGGTTCTGGATTCGAACCCAGGTCCCCAGAATGTTACCTGGGTCCCTGGATTCACAGCCCGGCAATGATACCATCACTTCCCCTTGCAGAGCATAAAGTAGCTACCGCCGAATACAACGGTGACTGCATTTCTCCAGCACCTCTTTGACTGGGAAATGCTCTGAGATATCCAGTGAGTGTGAAGAATGTCATATTAAATGAAAATCGTTTTCCTGCTGTTTCTCTGTTGGACCCTGGGGCTTGAATCTTAGCTTAGATACAAAAGGTGTGGATGGTGAAGGATGGGCAGATTGTGAATCTGTTTTAGAGATAGTAGGAGCTGCAGATGCTGGAGAATCTGAGATAACAAGGTGTCGAGCTGGATGAACACAGCAGGCCCAGCAGCATCAGAGGAGCAGGCTTGTTTTAATATTGGATCTTGAATGGAGATGCCCTGAAGGCTCCAGTAGACGTGATTTTTGAGAAATTCTCCCAATGCCCTGCTGCCAGTTCCATGGAAGATCTGTAAATTTAGTAAGAAATAACGTGAGGAGATTTGCAAGTTCAATGCCACCCAGGAATCAGAAGATTGCATTCTGTGAAAGTAATTTTATCCAACACTGTTCAATTTTGAACCGAAAGCGATGTATTTAGGTTTGGGTTGTTATACAAATATTAGATCTGGAATGCAGTGAATGGAAGGATGTTGGAGGCACGTTCAATCTTGGTTTTCAGAACAAGCACCTAAAGGGAAAGATGCAGGAAATGGGTGGGGGAGAGAGAGACTGACTATGTTGCTCTTGTAGAGTGCTGAAACTGACTTGATGGGCTGAATGGCCTCCTCTGTGGCATAAACAAACTATTACTCTTTGCTCATCTAGTTACAGGCATAAGGAACAGAGCAGATGAACAAATAGCTCAAATAAATGGAACTGCTGATGTCCTTTGTGTTTGATTGTAAATAGTCAATACCAGTCATTTTCCTCCGATAGGTACGGAACAGCTGCCAGGTAAAATATACATCTGCTGATACCTGCTGTTTGCTGTTAGAACAGCATCTGTGCAGGATAAAAAATCAGATAAATTCACAAACTGAATCGCATGGCCTCAGCAATTAATTTCCATCCAGCATTAGAGGTTTAAAATTTCTGTTAAAGAAAAAGTCTCAGCAGAATTTCCAATGTAGTTTTCATTGCTTGAAATGCACAAAGGAGATCCTTGAATTTCACTTTTGCCCGAAAACCACGTGCGAGGGACAAAGTCATAGAGTCATACAGCGCAGAAACCGACCCTTCAGTCCAACTCATCCACGCCAACCAGACATCCCAATCTGACCTAGCCCCATATGCCAGCTTTTGGCCCATATCCCTCTAAACCCTTCCTATTCATGTACCCATCCAGATTCCTTCTAATTGTACCAGCCTTCACCACTTTCTCTGGCAGCTCGTTCCATGCACACCCCACCCTCTGTGTGAAAAAGTTGTCACTTCTTAGGTCCCGTTTAATTCTTACTCCTCTCACTTTAAACCCATGCCTTCTAGTTTTGGACTCCCCTACTCCAGGGAAAAGACCTTGTCTATCCACCCTATCCGTGCCCCTCATGATTTTATAAACCTCTATCAGGTCAACCCTCAGCCGCTGATACTCCAGGGAAAATAGCCCCAGCCTCTCCCTATTGCTCAAACGCTCTAGTCCTGGCAAGATGCTTGTAAACCTTCTCTGCACCCATTCTAGTTTAACAACATCTCTCCTACAGCAGGTAGACCAGAATTATGCACAGTATTCTAAAAGTGTCCTCATCAATGTCCTGTACAGCTGCAACAAGGCTTCCCAAATCCTATGCTCAATGTTCTTACGGCCTTGTGAGATTGGTTTAACCAGCTCACTCTATTGAGTCAGTGTGACAACCAATACAGGAGGACAGTTCTGAGGATGCTGGAGATCTGAAATAAAAGCAGAAAGTGTTGGCGATGCTCAGCAGCTCTGCGCGGAGAGAAACAGAGTTAATGCTCCAAGCTCAGTATGATTTCTTCAGAACGGAGGAGGGAAGCCAAAACTAACAGGGGTTTTATGCGGTTGGAAAAGTTTGGGGAAGGAGCAGTTGGAAAGGTCAGGGGTGATGTAAGAGGGTGAGTGAGAATACAGATCAAAAGTGGCCATAATACCAGCATAACACGTAGAGCTGGATGAACACAGCAGGCCAAGCAGCATCAGAGGAGCAGGAAGGCTGACGTTTCGGGTCAGGATCCTTCTTCAAAGATGGGGGAGGGGAAGGGGATTCTGAAATAAATAGGGAGAGTGGGGGGAGGAGGATAGAAGATGGATAAAGGAAAAGATAGGTGGAGAGGAGATAGACAGGTCAAAGAGGCAGAGATGAGGAGGGATGAGGCTAGTATGTAGGAGATAGGTGTGGAGCTTGAAGTGGGATTAGTGGATAGGTGGGAGGACAGGTTAGGCAGGCGGGGACAAGCTGGGCTGGTTTTGGGATGCAGTCAGCGGAGGGGAGATTTTGAAGCTGGTGAAGTCCACATTGATACCATTGGGCATGAAACATGAAAAGACATGAAACATGCATGTTTCATCAGAATCCCCTACATTGATACCATTACAAGCACTTGCCCTCCTATGTTCATTGACTGTAAAATGATTTTGTCACTCTCCAACTCAAACAGTGGTCAGATGTTTTAATCCTGCATTAGATGATCCAGCACAGTGCTGTCCTGTGCAAAAACCTGTAATAACAGGCACCACAAAAATGCATTCCCCAGCAACTTTGACCGCAGGACTCCCAATAACACATCCAAAATTGTACGATTCACCAGTGTGCTCTCTCTTAGTGCTTGTCTTGTGCCACGGACTGCACTGATTTTCACTCATGACACTGTGTCACTGACTGAGCTAAGGGCAAACCAAGTGATATTATTGCTAAAGATAACAAAGTGTAGAGCTGGATGAACACAGCAGGCCAAGCAGCATCAGAGGAGCAGAAAGGCTGATGTTTGGGCCTAGACCCTTCTTCAGGTCTAGGCCTAAAATATCAGCCTTCCTGTTCCTCTGATGCTGCTTGGCCTGCTGTGTTCATCCAGTTCTACACCTTGTTATCTCATATTCTCCAGCATCGGCAGTTACTGATATCTCTGATATTATTGCTAAACTGTTAATTCACAGCCTCAGGCAGTGCTCTGGGAACATGGGTTCGAATCACACAGTGGCAGAACTTTGACTTTAATTGTAAATCAATAAAAGTTTGGAGTTAAGTGTCTAATGACGGCCATGAATTCATAGTTGGGAAAAACCCATTTGGTTTGCTCATGGCTTTTAGGGAAGGAAACTGCCATCCTTACCTGGTCTGGCCTACACGTGACTCCAGACCCACAGCAACGTGGTTGATTTTTAACTGGCCCTTGGACAATTAGCAATGAGCAATAAATGCTGGCCTAGCCCTGTCACCCTCATTTTGTGAATGAATTAATAAAAGGATGGTATTTCTAATTAATTGGCCCTGACAGCGATACTCAGATTCCCAGAAGGAATGGCAAAACTCAGGAAATCGACATCTTTGGCAGCAGAGCCAGGGGCCTCTCATTCGGAACAGTCTTGATTTAATTCCAGAGCTGGAGTCTAGGAATACCACTTAAACTCACAACCTTTAAACATTGAGCCATAGTTCCATGACTTCCTTTCAGTTGCCCATTCCCACTCATGTGTAGTTTTGTCACTCAGTCTTTGATTCCCAATTTCCCCAATCACATTTTGTGAGGTCAGTCCAAACAGGTAAGCTATTTAAATGTTACACATCTACTTGAATCAACGTTTAATCAAATTTGCTTCACCTTTAATGTGATCTCATCGTTAGGCCCAATTTTGGTGGGAACTCAGCAGGCTAACTAATCCCAGGAGATGACTCAAATGGAAGCTAAATTGAGTTTGCGATGCTAGGGATCTACTCAGAAAGCACCAGGGGTGGGAGATAGCCTGATCACTTTGAACACTGTGGGAGAGTTTGCTCACAGGAATTAGCCTGACTAAGTGTTAAGAAACAAGCATATCACAAGGCTGTACTGCTTAATTCTATTTATTAGGATCTCACTTCAGTCACGGTGTGTGGAATCTAATCAAATTTCCTGGCCCTGTATCCAGAGGAATGAAACTGTAACTTAATCAGTAAATGAAGCAGTTCCAGGTTGGTGCATTGAAATAAAGGCCCAGTTTCTCTCAGCTATAAACAGGCCCATTCTTACCCACTTTCTAAAGGAATTTAAATTGAAGACAGCTGCTGGTGTTCAAGACACTTTAAAACAAGAAGTGAATTGATATCATTTTGATGTTATATTTGGTGTAACAGCTCAGTGTTTTTGTGAGGAAATTGGAGCTGTTCAGAAAAAGCCAGTCAGGTGAAAAGAGAGAATCTTTTGAAAAGGATCACCATGAATGGGAGTTCTGTGGAGGTCTAGGAGCGATGGAGATCCACGAGCAAAGCTGAGCAGAAAAGGACTCAGCTCGATAAAGTGAAGAGGGCTGGACTGCAGTTGTACAACTCACCTGTACAGAACTGACCTCAGGAAACATGTACCACTGAACAGAAAATAGGGTCAAAGGGTGACAATTAAAAGTCACCTCAAGAATCTGTGCACAGGTGCAAGTGGAAGATGAGAGCACTCTGTGTACAAGATGCTACCAATGGTTAGTGGCATCGGTTAGGGTTGTGACCTGATGGAGTAAAAGGTAAGGGTGAAGGTGGTAGCACAGAGATAATGTCATGATGTGGACATCAGTGGCTGTGCCAGCATTTGTGCCCATCCCTAGTTGCCCTTTAACTGAGAGTTTTGATTGGATGATTGCAATTAAAAGTCCCTGACTTTGCTATTGGTCTGGAGTTACATGTAGGACAAACCAGGTAAAGATGGTAGAATTCCCTTCCCCAAAAGGTATTAGTGAACCGCCTGGATTTTACGACAATCAATAGCAGTTTCACAATCATTTTTAGACTTTTAATTCCAGTCACTGGGTAGTAATCCAGAACACCAGGCCAATACTTGACACAGTGGCTCAGTGATTAGCATTGCTGCTCAACAGCACCAGGGACCTGGTCCCACCCTCGGGCGACTGTCTCTGAGTGGAGATTACACATTCTCCCCATGTCTGAGTGGGTTTCCTTCGGGTGCTCCGGTTCTTCCTGGTAGTCCAAGAATGTGCGGGCTGGATGGATTGACCATGCTAGATTATGCCATTGTGTCCAGGGATGTGCAGTCCAGGTGGAGTGCTCTTCAGAGGGTTGATGCAGACTGGATGGGCTGAATGGCCTGCTTCCACATTGTAGGCGTTCTGAGAGCATAATATTGAATCCCATCAGGGCAGATGATGAAATTTGAATTTAATTTTTTTAAAAATCAGGAATAAAAAGCTGGTATAATGGTACCATGTGATGAATGTGGTTTCAGACCCATCTGGTTTTCTAATACCCTTTGGCAAATATGCTGTCCTGACCTGATATGGCCACATGGGACTCCAGACACAATGTGTCTGGCTCTTAACTGCCCACTGGCCAATTAAGGATGGGTGCTAAGGGTTTGTTGTTGCCAGCGAAGCCCTCGTCCCAATGATTTTTTTTTCTCAAAAAGCCACCCTGGTGAGAAGGATTAGGGAGCAAATTAATGCAGACGCTGGAGTCTGTACTGAAAACTAAAACTGCTGGAGATCACTGCTGGTCAGGCAGCTTCCATGGACAGAAATTAAGCTAACATTTTGAGTCTAGATGACTCTAGATGAAGTGAAGTCCGATGAAGGGCCACCTAGACTCGAAACGTTAGTTCGCTCTCTCTCCATGGATGCTGCCGGACCCACTGTGATTTCCAACATTTTTTTTGCTTTCAGTCAGGAAGGATTAGGGATTTGGAAGGAACTGTAGGGACAGGAAGGAAAGCAGTCTAGGAGGTATGGAATAACGGATGGAGGAGAGATGGAATGGCATACGATGAATAGTTAGGAACGGGATGATATGAAAATAAGTTAAAGAATGAGGTGGAAGGATGAAATAGCTTTGGATGGGGATGTTTTTGTTGGGTCAGAACCCCCCCCCCCCCGGACAGAGCCCTGATTGTACCTAAATCACATGGACTGCAGTGGTTCAACAAGGCAGCTCACCATCACAGTAATAAATACAGGTCTCGCCAGTGACACCCACATCCTGCAAACAAATAAAACATGCAATCTGTTTGCAATAAAGGTATTAATATCTACTGCAAGCCTATTGCAGGTCCCAGAGCCAAAGGAAAGTCACTATCATTCTCCCAGATCATAGGAATGCTTTCTCATTAGTGAGACAACTGCGGGTGCATGATTTAATAAATGCTTTGTTCAGTTTCAGTATAATTTCTTTGAGTGTCTGAGGTGGTAGGTAGACATGCAGTTCCCAATTTAAAAGTCAGGATGAAGTTGTGAGGTTTTGCTTCAATTTTGTATCATTGTTTAAACTTTAGATTTGGATAGATCTGCATGTTTGTCTAGTTCCATTTTAAAAACCAAAACAATGGAAAGGAATTGTAAAGCAATGTTAGATGACTGTAAACTTAAATTTTGAAAATTGCAATTCTTCATTTGTCGGTCCCATAGGAAAGAGAGTTCAAGTTTTTATGTAATTTATCTTATCGGTGCTTCATTTGCGCTATAAATGTGTGAAAGATACATCACATGTTGATTTTAATGCATTTTCAAACCATTTTAATTGTGTTTCAATTGTTAGTGTAAAGGTTCCTGGCGTAAACATCCATCTGGACAGTATTCATTGGAGCCATAAACTGGAGTTTCCTGTAAAAGACACTGTAATAATGTTGTATAACAACTCCTCGTCAATACTTGCAAGAATTACGTTAACAAAATATTCCTGATTTGGTTTGATTTATTGTAGTCAAATGTACACAAGTACAGTGAAAAGCTTTGTTTTGGCGAGCAGTGCAGGCAGATCATACCAAACAAGGACATACAGATCATATGGTTCTTAGACAGAACAAGGCAGACAAAGCTTCAGCTGCACAGGAGGCGTATAAAGTAAGATCAACATTATTTGAAGTCAGAGAGGTCCGTTCAGCAGCCTAATAACAGCTGGGAAGAAGCTGTTCTTGAACCTGTCGGTGAGTGTGTTCAAGTTTCAGTGATGCCAAGAATAGAAACTTAGAATAGAGTAGCTCACAAGGAGGTTGTCTGTCTCATCAAACCTTCACCAACTCTTTCAAAGTTCAATCAAATTAGCTCCTGCTGCCAGGCTATTTTTCCATATCTCTGTGATCTTGCCTTCCTTAGGACTTTAACCAATTCCCTGTTTGAAGGTTCCCATTTGAACCTGCTGCACCAGTCTATCAGGCAGAGAATTTCACATCCTGACCAATGCTGCAATTAAATATATTTTCCCTCATCTCAATTCTCATTGTTCTGCAAGTCGTAAGGATATGTATTGCTCTTGAATTCCCTTATGTTATCTTCTATCATTCTTTTCACATTCTTGTGGATGTGAAAACATGAAGATTCATTTTTGAACAAATTGTGAAGTGTTGATGCTGACCATAAGGTGCCTGTTCTTGGGGAGCAGTTTCTTCCAAATCAATGTGTGGATTACACTTCCTCCACTTTGTGTTAATAAGACAGGAGTTACATACTCTTTCTGATATTTTTGGTAAAATGTGTTCCCAATTGAAGACCTACCTGACAAACCTTGTCATAGAGTCATACAGCATGCAGACAGACCCTTTGGACCAACCAGTCCAAGCCAAACATAATCCCAAAGAAAACCATTCCTACCTGCCTGCTCCTGGCCCCATATCCCTCCAAACCTTTCCTACTCAAATATTCATCCAAATGTCTTTTAAACATTGTAATTTTACTTGCATACACCACTTCCTCAAAAAGCTCATTCCACACACGAACCACCCTCTGTGTAAAAAAGTCGCCTCATGTCTTTTTTAAATCACTCTCCTCTCACCTTAAAAATGTGTCCCCTAGTCTTGAAATCCCCCATCTATGGAACAAAAAGACAACTATCATCAACTTTACCTATACTTCTCATTATTTTATAGACATCTATCAGGTTCACCTCTCAACCTCCTACGCTCCAGTGAGACAAGTCCCAGCCTATCCAGCCTCTCTTTATAACTCAAACCCTCCATTCCCGGCAACATCCCGGTAAATCTCTTCTGAACCCTCTCCAGCTTACTAATATCCTTCCTGTAACTGGGTGACCAGAACTGGGCACAGTGCTCCAGAACAGGCCTCAGCAATGTCCTGTACAACCTCAACATAACGTCCCAACTCCTGTACTCAAAGGACTGAATAATGAAGGCAGGTGTTCCAAACACCTTTTTAACCATCCTGTCTACGTATGACACAAACTTTAAAGAATTATGTACTGAACCCCTCGGTCCCTCTGTTCTACAACACTACTAATTAACTGTATAAGCCATACCCCTGTCTGTTACACCAAAATGCAATACCTGGCATATTAAACTCCATCTGCAGTTTTTTAGCCCATTGGCCAATTTGGTCAGGATCCCTCTGTAATGTTAGAAAACCTTCTTCACTGTCTACAATGCCACTAATTCTGCAAACTTACTAACCATGCCTTCTATATTCTCATCCGAATCATTTATATAAATGACAAATGAAAGAGAACCCAGAACCGATCCCTGTCTCTAACTTGAGTCTGTGTTGATAACATTAAGCCTTTTAGTTTGCAATGTCTATTTGTAATGTTCTGTACCTCCAGTCTTCATCATTTTCAGTTTCTTCTTTCTATTCTCCACTTTTTTGAAACAGGTTACTGTTCCTTTTTGCAATTGTTTTAAGCATGAAGTCTGTTCCTTGTACCTGCACTGACTTTTCACCTTCATGTTGCAAAGGAAAATACCTGCAACAAACAGCCAACAGATCATATTGTGACTGTTGAGACCGGCACTGGTGGATGGTACAGTGGTTCAGTGGTTAGCACTGCAACCTCACAGCACCAGGGACCCGGGTTCGATTTCAGCCTTAGGCGACTGCCTGTGTGGAGTTTGCACATTCTCTCCGTGTCTGTGTGGGTTCCCTCTGGGTGCTCCAGTTTCCTCCCAAAGCTGTGCAGGCTAGATGGATTAGCTATGCTAAATTGCCTGTAGGGTCCAGAGAGGTGTAAACCAGATGAATTAGCATTGGTAAATGCAGGATTACAGGTATAGGGTTGGTGGATCTAAGTGGGATGCTCTTCAGAAGATTGGTGTGGACCTGAGGGGCTAAATGGGCTACTTCCAGACTGAAGGGATTCTATGAATAGCTTGTAGGCTCAATTAGATTGAAGTTACCCAGACAACTCATTTGAACATATTCCACCACCACCTTTACTTGCCCTGAACATTCTGTGACTGTTAATCCACTGAATTGTAACTGAAAGGAGAAAGACTTGCATTTATACAGTGCCTTTTATAACCATATGTTCCCAAAACACTTTTCAGATACTGCCAGGGATATAATGACTAGTGGTGTTATCCCTGGATCTAGTAATGCCCCCCTAATGGCCTGGGAATGCAGGTGCAAATCCCACCCAGGGAAAATGGTGGAAGTTGAATTTAATAACATATGGAATTAAAAGTCGAAGGATTACCATGAAACTGTTGTTAATTATTGTAAAAAAGAAAACATCGAGTCAGGGGAAGGAATTCTGCTGTCCTTGGTTGCTCTGGCTTACTTGTGACTCCAGACCCTCAGAAATGGCTGAGCAAGCCACTCCATTGTAATAAATCACAGCAAAGTTAAAGCAGTGTAATTAAACTAAGTAGATGCCGAGCACTGACCTAGGAGCTGGAAATGATGACAGCGAGAGCCCAGCCCTGTCAATGCTGTTCGGTCCTCCTCACTAACATCCGGGGGCAAGTGCCAACATTGGGAGAGCTGTCTCACAGACTGGCCAAGCAACAGCCTGACACAGTCATACTCACAGAATTGTACCTGTCAGACAATTCTGGTTGCCCCTTTATAGGAAGGATGTTGTTAGACTATGATGTGGAGGTGCTAGTGTTGGACTGGGGTGGAAAATGTCAGAAGTTACATGGCACGAGGTTACAGTCTAAAAGGTTTTTTTTTTAAATCACAAGCTTTCAGTGTAAAATTCGTGGAAATCTCCCTTACTGTTCTGTTTTGACATCATCACCTCAATAACTTGTTATGATCTCTCTATCTCTATTAGTTTGTGAAGTTTTGGAATATTTGTTACTTTGGTTAGACCTTTTAATGTGACTGTTATACCTATCATGTTATTCCAGCCTTTTGGTCTCCAGTACTATTTTATTTCTGATTATTTGCAATTATCTCTCTGCCTCAATTAACTGGATTATAGGTCATCCTTTCACTTCGTATTTGGCTGTTGGCACTTTACTCACACCATCTGACACTTCAGATCACCTGCAAAGACTTGTTATTCAGCCCATTGACACTCCACTCACACCATTTGTACTATCCTTTGACACTCTTAATTACCTGAAATTGCAGTGATCTCACCGCCTATAAATTTTGTGCCTGTGCACCCCCTCCACTTCATCTGATGAAGGGGCAGTTCTGCGAAAGCTTGTGATTTCAAGAAAACCTGTTGGACTATAACCTGGTGTGGTATCACTTCTGACATTGTTATACTAGGAAGGGTACAGACAAAATTTACCAGGATGTTGCGACGGCTGGAAGATTTGAGCTATAAGGAGAGGTTAGATAGGCTGGGACATTTTCCCCTGGAGTATTGGAGGCTGAGGGTTGATATTATTGAGGTTTGTAAAATCAACCGGATATCCCAAATTAATCTAGTCCCATAAACAACTGATCAATGTCACCTAGGAGTCAACCACATTGCTGTGGGACTGGAGTCATATGTAGGCCATACCAGGGAAGGATGGCAGTTTCCTTCCCTAAAGGACATTAGTGAATCAGGTGCGTTTTTCTAACAATGGATTCATGGTCATCATTAGACTCTTAATTCCAGATATGTTATTGAATTCAAATTCCACCGTCTGCCGTGGTGGGATTCGAACCCAGGTCTCCAAAATATTACTTGGGTCTCTGGATTAACAGCTCAGGGATAATACCATTAGGCCATTGCCTCACTGAGACAGTGTACAGCTGATGTCTTAAATCCCTTGAAAATTATCACCAGTGTCACCTCCATAAAATCTGGCTTATCCAATAGCAACAGAAATGTTCCATTATAATAAAATGTGAGGCTGGATGAACACAGCAGGCCAAGCAGCATCTCAGGAGCACAAAAGCTGACGTTTCGGGCCTGGACCCTTCATCAGAGAGGGGGATGGAGTGAGGGTTCTGGAAAAAATAGGGAGAGAGGGGGAGGCGGACTGAAGATGGAGAGAAAAGAAGATAGGTGGAGAGAGTATAGGTTGGGAGGTAGGGAGGGGATAGGTCAGTCCAGGGAAGACGGACAGGTCAAGGAGGTGGGATGAGGTTAGTAGGTAGATGGGGGTGCGGCTTGGGGTGGGAGGAAGGGATGGGTGAGAGGAAGAACAGGTTAGGGGAGCAGAGACAGGTTGGACTGGTTTTGGGATGCAGTGGGTGGAGGGGAAGAGCTGGGCTGGTTGTGTGGTGCAGTGGGGGGAGGGGACGAACTGGGCTGGTTTAGGGATGCAGTTGGGGAAGGGGAGATTTTGAAACTGGTGAAGTCCACATTGATACCATTAGGCTGCAGGGTTCCCAGGCGGAATATGAGTTGCTGTTCCTGCAACCTTCGGGTGGCATCATTGTGGCACTGCAGGAGGCCCATGATGGACATGTCATCTAAAGAATGGGAGGGGGAGTGGAAATGGTTTGCGACTGGGAGGTGCAGTAGTTTGTTGCGAACTGAGCGGAGGCGTTCTGCAAAGCGGCCTCCAAGCCTCCGCTTGGTTTCCCCAATGTAGAGGTAGCCACACCGGGTACAGTGGATGCAGTATACCACATTGGCAGATGTGCAGGTGAACCTCTGCTTAATGTGGAATGTCATCTTGGGGCCTGAGATAGGGGTGAGGGGGGAGGTGTGGGGGCAAGTGTAGCATTTCCTGCGGTTGCAGGGAAAGGTGCCGGGTGTGGTGGGGTGGGAGGGCAGTGTGGAGCGAACAAGGGAGTCACGGAGAGAGTGGTCTCTCCGGAAAGCAGACAGGGGTGGGGATGGAAAAATGTCTTGGGTGGTGGGGTCGGATTGTAGATGGCAGAAGTGTCGGAGGATGATGCGTTGTATCCGGAGGTTGGTGGGGTGGTGTGTGAGAACGAGGGGGATCCTCTTTGGGCGGTTGTGGCGGGAGCGGGGTGTGAGGGACGTGTTGCGGGAAATACGGGAGACGCGGTTGAGGGCGTTCTTGATCACTGTGGGGGGAAAGTTGCGGTCTTTGAAGAACTTGGACATCTGGGATGTGCAGGAGTGGAAAGTCTTGTCGTGGGAGCAGATGCGGCGGAGGCGGAGGCGGAGGAATTGGGAATAGGGGATGGAATTTTTGCTGGAGGGTGGGTGGGAGGAGGTGTATTCTAGGTAGCTGTGGGAGTCGGTGGGCTTGAAATGGACATCAGTTACAAGCTGGTTGCCTGAGATGGAGACTGAGAGGTCCAGGAAGGTGAGGGATGTGCTGGAGATGGCCAACTCCTGAGATGCTGCTTGTCCTGCTGTGTTCATCCAGCCTCACATTTTGTTGTCTTGGATTCTCCAGCATCTGCAGTTCCCATTATCTCTGGAACAGCTAATGGGCAGCTTTCTTTATGCTCTAAGTTCTTTCAAATGTTTGAGTTATATGAAAACTCATATCGACCAAGATGCAGCAAATGCTTGCAGGATCTTGTTAAAGAACTTGTATTTCATTTTCTATATGTTAACACACACAAAATGTTTGTATTGAGTCAGATATCTGGAAATTTATTAACCACTAATGCGTCTATAACACCTCACGTCCTACATCTTATATATACCATTTAGGTTATGTGCTTACTTCGATTATTGCATGCAAATCTGACTAGCTGGTTCACTCACAAGCAGACTATTGATCAAATATGCAGAATAAGATGGAAAGTTCTTATACTATCTAACATGGCATGATGTAATCTAATTGGATTGAAGGCTTTGTGTCTTTCTAAAACCAGTGTAACAATACAACATTCTCCGTTTTCCCTTTAAAGAATGGGAAACCTATTCTGATAAATGTATGTAAGAATGCATATCAATACATTGTCTTTATACTGCTCGGATAAAGGTAATGTCACCGTAGTCTTTCCAAGTCAGAAATCACACAACGCCAGGTTGGCGTCCAACAGGTTTATTTAAAATTTCAAGCTTTTCGAGCACCGCTCCTTCATCTGACAAAAGCTTGTGATTTCAAATAAGCCTGTTAAACTATTACCCGGTGTCCACCCCAGTCCAACACCAGCACCTCGACATTGTTGTCTTACTAGACCACTCCCTCACTAGAGAGAGATAACCAGTGGTGTTGAATTTGCAGGTCAGCACACCGCAGGTGACAGGGGACATTGAGAAGCAGAGACCTTCATGACACCCTCAGCCGGTGCAGGAGTTGGACCTGCACTGTTGGTAGTACTCTGTTTTGCAAACCAGCCATCCAGCCAACTGAGCTAAACCAGCCACCAACTACCTTATTGCTTCGATAATACTTTGATGACCAAACAACACAACCGAATCTAGTCCTTATACAATTATCATGAATTGGCTGTGTAGCTTCACTCGATGGTATGCTATCTGTTGTTGTGTTCAGATGGGTATCAGGCTTTGTAGATGTTCAGTTGCTGATGGTATGACGTATTGAGAATTAGAATCATCACCTTATGTGATGGCCACTTGGTCATTTACAACTAAGGTGTGTTGTTTGGATCATCACAGGATTTTACAGGTGCTTATGACTGTGGTGTACAACTCTTCCTGGACACAACGTTAAGTATCCTTGCATGAACCTGTGTATTTGTACAAGGATTTCAAATTCTCAGGCTTTGTCCTGTTTCATGTCTGCACATCATTGCTCTGATACCATTTTCCCCTTTGTTTCTGACAATGTCCATGGTGAGGTTGGGGGGTTAGAGAGTGTGAGATGGAAGATGTAACTGGAGATAACAAAGTGTGGAGCTGGATGAACATAGCAGGCCAAGCACCATCTTAGGAGCAGGAAAGCTGACATTTCAGGCCTGATGAAGGGTCTAGGCCTGAAATATCAGCTTTCCTGCTCCTAAGATGCTGCTTGGCCTGCTGTGTTCATCCAGCTCCACACCTTGTTACCTCGGATTCTCCAGCATCTGCAGTTCCTATTATCTCAGATGTAACTGGACCTGACTTCCAAACATGAGAAGAACCAATAATGGGGAACAGCTACTTTGGAGGAGTTGCATGCAGGTTTAACATGGTCATCTAAAAATTTGGCAAGTAGCTTTGGGTTTAATGATCATGGACTTCACTGGATGAACAGTGCATGTCACAAGATGCTAGACTGAGGATAGAGGGAAGAGGAAGTAATGTATTAAATATCTAACTTCCTGAGCATGTCTTTGAATAGTGTACTGGTGTTCCATGGACCACTGCCAGACACATTTTGCAAACACACTGAATATGGCAGATATGTCACATTTGTCAACCAGTGGCATCTTTGCTTTATTTGACAAAAGAAAATTTTGTGAATTGGCAAGTTGTTTTTTATCCTTTGACATGAATAATATCAGTCACAATCTGGCACCATGGCTCAGGAGAATTCTTGTGTGGAATGAGAGGTTCTTGCAATTGGTGAGGTTGATAGGGTTGACAAGCTTCTCCTGATTTGATCAATTGATCTTTTTTTATTGAAGCTTGATCATTAGATTCTTGTGCCCCCAAATCTTGTTTTATTTTTTATGTGTGTATGGTCAAGCTTATCTCAGCATAAAGCATGAGGAATAATCTTTGCCTTTGAAAGTTATATTCCAAGAGAGACCTAGTTCATTGCTGAATGGCAGGAAAGAACATGCTTGCTCAGGGACCTGTTGAATGTTAATGGATGTTGGATGTGAGTAAGGATTTCAAGATCATGAGCAGGCTCGACAGGTTAGATGGGGCAAAGCTCTTGCTACTTGTAAAAGGAACATGAATCATAGGGCATAGATTTAACGCAATAAGCAAACAAAGTAAGGGTGAAGTGAGGAAAAGTGTTTTCACACAGTGGGTAGTTTGTGTATGGAATGCATTGCCCAGAAATATGGTGGTGGCAGGTTCAACTGAGGCATTCAAGAATGCATCTAATGTACAGAGAGGCCCCTGATCATTAAATGCAAAACTACTTACCTTAATGACCAAACAACACAACCAAATCTAGTCCTTAGACAATTATCAAGACTTGGCTATGTAACTTCACTATGTGGTATGCTATCTGTTGTTGTGTTTGGCTGGATATCAGTCTTTATAGATGTTTTTACACAGCCATGTTAAATCTACACATGACTCCATAACAAGTTGTTCACCCTCACTTGTTACTCATGTTTGGAAGTCAGACTTTATTTTTTCAATAGTTGTGGTATATAAGGATATGGGGAAAATGCAGGAGATTGGCACTAGATAACAGTTGTTTCAGGTTTAATGGACTGAATGATGTCCATCTGCACCGTAATAATTCTGTGATCCGGGCACTCTGTTTTTGAACTTCTTGAGCTGCTGCAGCTGGATTAGACATAGTTTGCATGATACTCTGCTTAGCAGTCCCCAAAATGAATGATATTACTTTGGAGACTACCTTCAAACTCAAATATGACAATGGGAGAAAGCAAGAACTACAGATGCTGATAATACAGTGTGGAGCTGGAGGAACACAGCAGGCCAGGCAGCATCAGAGGAGCAGGAAAGTTGATGTTTCAGGTTAGGACCCTTCCTCAGAAATGCCCATTGACCTGAAACATCAGCTCCTCTGATGCTTCCTGGCCTGCTGTGTTCCTCCAGCTTCACACTGTGTTATCTCAGCTATAACAATGTTCAATGTCCGGCTAGAGGAATATCTCTGTTCTATACAGCAGCCTTCCTCCACAGTAGTAAAAATGATGATCCTAGAATGATTTTGTACTTTCTTAGCCACTAAAGGATCAAGAATAGAATATTAAGGCAGTGGATCAGCTGTCATTACCCATTAGATCATCACAAAGCCAAGTGCCAAATGGAACTGTTTCTGTTGTTAGCTGAGATTATCTGACCTAATTCCACGGTTACTAGATAATGGCTCTATCTTGCCTACTGAGCTGAGATCCACCCTATAAACACACCTTCACTTCTGAAGTATGTTTATTGCAAATCTATCCAACTGCTTGATTGAGCAATTAGAGAATTTCAATGTTTGTTCATTTGTTGTGGAGAAAGGGAGAGACAATTAGCTGTAGTTGGTACTCCTTGTGGAAAGTTTGCTTACTGTATTGCTCTGTAAAATGGATTACTGGTCTCAGAGGAGATAGCAACTTTCAGAGGATAAGCCTTCTTGCACTGCCTTCACCCTCCCCCTAGTGGATCATTCATTAGGAACTATCCCATGATAATGTGTAAAGATGGGGGCATAACAAGGTCATTGAAGATACTTGGTTAAGTTGGGAAGATGTCCATTTGTTATACTTGAATGACAAAACAGTGTTTGGAATATTCCATGACATGTTCTAAATTAAGCTGCATGAGCTTATGAGAGAGAAAGGAATAGTTGAAGCAGATTTTTAAAAAATTGGAGGAAGTTTGAATGGAATGTGGAGTGATTGGACTGAATGGCCTTTTTCTGTGCTGCGTCACATTTATATAAAAGAACATTTGTGCACACAGGTTTTATCAACTGAAAATAATAACCCTCAGGCTTAATATTTGTGCAAATTGGAAAACAGTTGGAATAATGAAAGATAGGCACTGTAGTAGAAAAGCAAACAATGTAAAATAGAGTAAAACTTCTTAAAAAGCATATAGTGGTACAGTTGTAGAATCTCTACAGTGTCGGAGTGGGCCATTTGGCTCATTAAGTCTGTACCAGCCCTCTGAAGAGCATCCCATCCTGACCCACCCAATCCCTGCATTTCTTCACTACTAATTGACGTAACCTACACACCCCCAGGCATTATGGGCCATTTAGCATGGCCAATCCACCTAACCTGCGCATCTTTGGACTGTGGGATGAAACACACAGACACAGGGAGAACATGCAAACTCCACACAGACTGTTGCCGGAGGGGGAACTCGAACCCAGGTCCCGAGCATTAGGAGGTGGCAGAGCTGACCACTGAGCCACTGTGCTGCCCCAGCTACATGTAGGGTAGTAAATAGTCAATTATTATACGAGGAAGAACAAGTTCTTTTCAGATTACAAAGTTTAAAAGGTACATTCAATATCACCCTAGAAGGATTTGAAGAACAGTAATAGTAATTCACAAGGAATTTTTAACATGTGAACTGAAATGGGTTTTAGAAATCCAGATACACCACATATTAAAAAGTCTCAAATATGTTTAAGATTGGCGTATAACAGCAGAGATTATAATGACTATTTTTCTTTTATGGATTCATCAGAAATACCCATTGTACTGCAGTGACTGAATACTCAGTGAATCATCTTTGTTAAAGCTTGCATTGTAAACTTGGCCAGGCACATTATACTAACTGAAAGTGCATTATGCAGTAAATTACTTTTAAGTACAGGGATGGCAATGAAGAACTGTATTTGCTGCCAACATTTATTACTGTGCAAAGAGAGCCCAGGACATGTTCACTGACACTGAAAATACACTGTAAAACAACCAGAAATGCAGCATTAAGGATTGAAGCCCTTGGAGTTCTGCATTTAAAAACGAGCCCTGTGTTACAACACAGTGCAAGTGGTGCTCAAAACTGGCTTCAGACTTGGAGGAGGGTCCTGTTTGAAGGGACACAATACTTTGAAAATACCTTTCAGCAAGAGGGAGTATGGTAAAGGAGCCAGAGAAAGGAATGCCAATCATCTCAAAGCCAAGGACCAAATCCACCTCCATCCAATGTGTTCAGATTGGGCTCATCACCCACACAAGGACCCACTGAACTCATGACCATTGACACAGAATTTCCTAAGTGGACAATCATTAGTGATTACCAATGACAACAACAGTGACTTTAGCAACAAAAACAATTTGTATTGTTCTCGTGACTTTAATACACCAAGGTGTTTCACAGTAATGTGTTGTTATCAAAAACTAGTTGATTGCAAGCCATTCGGCAGATGATGGAAAGCTTGATATTATATGACATCATAAGGAGAAGGAGGAAGTGGTAGGGTTTACAGACAGAATTCCAGACCGTATGATATCAGTGGGTGACCTCACAACCACCAAAAGTGGCAGGATTGAAATTGTGGATAGTCAAGAGGCCAGAATTTGAGGAGTCTAGGTATCTTGGAATGTTGACAGGCTGGATGTGATTACAGAGATAGCGAGGGACAAGGCCATAAAAGGATTTGAGAGCCATACAATACAGTTGAGGACCACGGAGCCTGTGTTGACCTATCTACACTAATCTTACTTGTCATCAGTTGGCCCACAGCCTTGAAATGTTCTGACATTAAGTGCTCATCTACATTTTAAAAAAAAAAGTGGTTCCCACCTCAACTACCCTCCCCAGCAATGCATTCCAGAATCCCACCACCCCCTGGATGAAATATTTTTCCCCCTCGCGACCCTCTGAACCTCTTGCCTTTCACCTTAAAATGATGGCCCCTTGTTCTTGCCCTTCAAATAAGGGAAAATAGCTGTTCCTAGCCACCTTGTTCATCCCACTCTATCTGACACACATCAATCAGGTGGTCCCTCTCCGTTTTCTCTGCTTTCTCAATAACCCGAGACTATCCAGCCTTTCTTCACTGAAATGCTCCACTTCAGGCAACTTTAACTTCAGGAATATTCTAGTGATTTTCCTCTGTAACCCTTCCAATGCAATCACATCCTTCCTGTGGTCTGGAGATTAGAACTGCACACAGTACTCCAGCTGTGGCCTCCACAAAGTCCACTACAACTCCGATAGGACTTCCCTGCTCTTATAATCTATGCTGTGACTGATTGTAACATGACCTGTTTGCCTTAACAACCCTCTCAACCTGCTCTTCAGGGACTGTGGGCCCTAAAGATCATTCTCTGAGCTTCCTAGTGCCCTGACAAAGAACAAGAGTTCTATAAATTGATGCCTTGTTTAATTGGATGCTAAAGTAGGTCAGATAATTCAGGGATGAACAGGATGTCTTTAATAGTAATTTTTTAAGCCTAATTTTTCAAGACTACATCTTAAACTGCTTAGCTCATACTGAGAAATTAGCTGTGATTGCGTCCCATCTGTTTCTACAATGCCATCTAAGAAGTTTTATTTAGAGTTCGTGATGTTGTAATCTCCTTAAAAGAAGGGTAATACCAAAAACATAGATTTCTCCTTTCCTCCAGATACTGCCTGGCTTGCTGTGTTCTTCCAGCCTCCTGTTTGTCTACCTTGGATTTCAGCATCTACAGTTATTTGGTCTCAAAAAGAGAAATAGAAATCGTGGTCTGTGAGAGCTGGCCACACCCAGCCAGGCTGCTTCAATTGTTCTAACTTAAAAAAAAAGCCAAGGCCTCATAAACTGCTTGCATTACCACAGACTGCTGGATATCTCTCATTCAATCTCTCGCTTAAAAGAAACCGAAACTAAATACACTTCTCACAGCCACAGCATCATCACAAACAAACAGTCTGGAACTGAAAGGTCGTCTCAGCAATGGGGACTGTCATAATCTACTGTTGTGCTCCTTAACACAGAATGGCCACCGTTCTGTTAAATTGTTAAGTAGCACAAGTTCAATATTACTTGAAAATCTCCAATAGGTTACTTGACAGGCAAATTGATAACTAACAGAAATTATGTACAAATCTTTTGGAATAACTCGAAGAGGCACCCTTTATTTACATGTGATCAATCCTTGACTTTAGAACTGCCTTATAGAGTCAGGTGCTAGTATCACTGACGTTCCTCTTTTTAATCTGTCAGCCAGGGCTCCCTGATTGGACCAGATTAACAGCCCCAGTCAGAGAACTCTCATTCCAACTGGCTGACCTTGTTACAAATACTTGAGTATTAGCACACTGTTGCTTGGGCTCATCATTGCTGCTGGTCATGTGGTTTCACCCTGGGCCTTGACTCAGCTCTTAAAGCAGTAAGACATGACACTGGCATAAATTGTTGTGGATGGAGCGGCAGTCGACAAACACAGGTGATGGCTGAACAAATTAGGCACAAATAAGGAAAGGGCAATGTTTTTTGGATTAATTCATGTTTCTATGGGTTTCTTCTGGCTGCTTGGGAGAGCCTCAGAACAGTCAAAGCAGGAGATCTAGAAAACATAGCAGAGGATTTCAGGCAAAGTTGGGCTGGTGCAGGAATAAAGGTGCTGTTACAAAAGTGGAGGTTACCGGTCTTTCCTACAGACCATTTGGCCTAACACTGACCCTCCAAAGAGCATCACACCACCTTATAATCCTGCATTTCCCATGGTTAATCCATCTACACTCCTGGACAAAATGGGAAATTTAGCACAGCCAGTCCACTTAACTTGCATGTCTTTGGATAGTGAGGGCAGGAAACCAGAGTGCCTGGCAGCAGGCCACACACACAGAGAGGCAGTACATGCAAACTTCACACAGACAGTCCTCCAAGGCTGGTATTCAAACCTGGGTCCCTGGCACTGTAAGGTAGTGTGCTAACCACTGAGCCACCGTGCCGCCCTTTGTGTTGGGCTTGGATGGGAGTGGCAGGGGGTTGCTCTGAAGGTCAGCTCAGGGGGGCAATAAGATGCAAGGCTGCAAAAAGGCAGATTCAGCTATATTATCCAGGGAGTACAATGGAATTGGTGGTGTCGAGATTTGGACTCTTATACTAAACCCCAGAGTGAGAAAATTCTCCTCAGAGAACCTCACTGACAAAAAGAACAATTGTAATTGAGAACGCAAACCAATGAGAGTCAATGTCCAGCAAATAGTAATTGTTAACATTCTAATAATCAAGACATGGTATGGTATACAAGTTCAACACACATCTGTCTGAGGGCCCTGACACTTCTGGGGTCTTCTCTTGGTTCCTTGAACCTGATCTCTTGACTCATGAAGTGCTTCAAGGTTTTAACTCAGGCAACTTAATTATAATAAAAGTACAAAACTCCTTTAATACTTCAACTCACATTTATCTTGACTGGTGTAGTCACAGTTACTTACTTATGGCTTCTCTTTCTCACTCTCTACAGCTACTGGTGAACGCTGTCTGCTAAAAGAAGCTTCCTAACACAGTTTCTTTTTAAAAAAAACTTTCACTTACTCTTAAGACATTTACCTTTTTTCATGAACAGTACATTCCAATGCTGATCCAATACCTATGCCTGGATTTCTTACAATGAATCCTTCAGCTTGTGGCATTTATCCATTGACTGCTAGTAACCCTGGCAAGTACTGAATGCTGACACCTAACCTTCCTGCCCTTTAACAAATGTCCTTTTGAAAAGCATTATCCTCGGCTCGTTCAAAGAACCCCAGTAAGTGAGTCATTTTTGTTTTTGCATTTTGCATTTAGCCAAAATTGTGCATCTGTGGCAACACAACTAATAGCTTTTCCCTCAGAGATAGTAAGAACTGCCGATGCTGGAGTCAGAGACAACACAGTGTGGAGCTGGAGGAACACAGCAAGCCAGGCAGCATCAGAGGAGCAGGAAAGTTGACGATTCGGGTCGGGACCCTTCTTCAGATTTTCCAAACCGCCAGCTTTCCTGCTCCTCTGATGCTGCCTGGCCTGCTGTGCTCCTCCAGCTCCACACTGTGTTATCTCTACTAACTTTCCCCGAACTATTTCCTTAGCAATGGGAGGTGAGTTCACAGCTTCCCTACAACAACCTAATCTTAATGTACACCTGACATTCACAATACATAACAAATGGGAGAAGTATTTGTGGTGTCCCTCCAATAATTCAACATTAACTCGCATCCTTTGTTTGCAAATCTTGTCCTCGTGCTAGTCTTGGCTTCTGTTTACTGCTAGTACCAGGCTTACTGGAGCTCAAATACAAAATGCGTTCCAACTATAACCCCAACAACTATAACTAGAACTGCTGAATTTATTTTTGCTTCCTCCTTAAAGCTTCATTGCTGCATTTCAGACCTAAAGAAACCCCAACCTAAAGACTTGTTAACACCACCCTAATAATTAAGGTCTTCTGGAGCTGGGATGTACTGCTGAGGCTGTATAGGACTCTGGCCTGACTGTGTTTGGAATATTGTGAGCAGTTTTGGGTGCCATATCTGAAGAATATGTTGGCCCTGGAGGGGATCCAATAAGAGGTTAACACGAATGACCTCAGGTGAAGCAATTGAGGACTCTGGGTCTGCACTTGATAACGTTTAGAAGGATGAGAAGGACTCTGATTGAAACTTACAGAATACTGAGATGTCTGGATAAAATGACATGGAGAAGATGTTTCTGCTAGTAGGAGAGATTAGGACATGAGGGCACAGCCTCAGGGGTGAAGGGATGACCTGAGATGAGAGGGAATTTCTTCAGCCAGAGGACGGCAAATCTGTGGAACTCATTGCTGCAGAAGGCTATATCATTGAGTGTCTTTAAAACAGAGAGAGGTTCTTCATGAGAAAGGGGACTAAGGGATACAGAGAGAAGGCAGGAGAATGGGATGGAGAAACAGATCAGCCATGATTGAATGGTAGAGCAGACTCAACGTGCTGAAAGGTCTAATTGTGCTCCTATATCTTACGGCCCATCATCAAACTTACTATTTGATAATGTAGGCCTTGCCAGTTATACCCATTAGTCAATGAGGTGAGGTTGAACACTGGGTAAAGATCAGAGACTGTGTGGTAGAGACCAAAGAGGGTGCATTTTCTTTTCCCAGTGTTTAATTGGAGGAAACTCCTGCTCGTTTAGCATTGGAGGTGGGGAGAGCAGAGATGTGTGAGAGTGGAGTGGCAGGAGAGTAACACATTGATTTACTGAATGGTATATTGAGGCTGGAAGAGATTCAGGGACCCTACTTGACTCGATGCACAGAGGAGCAGTCAACAAAACCGACAGGAAACAGACTGAACTGCAGAGCCAAGACAGACGAAGTCAGTGCTCCAACAGCGAAGTTCTCTGGTCAGACATTGCCTTGATGACAGTGTCCAGTTGTGATCAGTAGGACACAAGGGATTCAAGCATTCTAGTCTTGGCGTGCAGTTCAGAGCAGAACCACAGGGAAGTTGGAAGTGCAGCATTTATTCCAGCTGAGCTGTACCCTGTTTATATTGCAAAAAAACAAAATAGTGGAAAAGTTGAAACAAAGTCAGAAAACTCTGGAAACACCCCGAGGCCAGCCAGAAGCTGTGGAGAGAATAGACAATTGAATATTTCAGGGAGGGACCCTGCATATAATGAGGGGGCGAGAGAGGGGAGGTGAAAGATTGATTTGTCTGCTCTCTATAGATGCTGCCAGCTCAGCTTCCACCTCCACAGCATTTTAAATTTCTGCTCCCAATTAAATTGACCTATCTGAAACTACAGTTCAGACGTGCTGAGTTTCTCCAGTATCTTCATTTTCTTTGTGTATGTTACAAGTCTCTTGCTGGCCTTGTCTGCTGATAATGGTTGTGATAAGTTTCTACTCAATTTGAAATGTTTGAGCTGTAACTGTGGGGACACTTGTAGTAGTGAAAATGGTTTTAATTGAGGGATGTACGCTATTATTCGAATCCCAATTCAACATGGTGTGAGTTGACCCTCCGCTTAAGTACCAAAAGCAAGATTCTCTCCTTCAGTGGACCCAGACTGTAGGTGTCCACTCCCATTCCAAAACTATACAGAATGTTCCACTGAATCACTGGTGGAGCTGTCTCAGGGGATCTACTGGGGGGAGTCGTTTCAACCTCTGGAACACATCCTGTGTGACATGATAAGTCAAGAGTTTGAAGAAATAAAAGAGAACTCTACCATTTTGAAAGTGATGGATATGAGTGACTACAGTACACTGACATTTCTTAGTTGTCAAACACATGACATGCAAGACTCAGGAAGATCAGGAAAGTTTAGCAACTGACTATATTCATAGAGTGAGTGATATATATGTGAAGCAGAGGGAAGGAAAGCTGCAGCCCCAAAGATGATATGTTATTGGATGGTGTTAGAAAGAGAATGGTGTTATACGCACAGGACTGTGTTAGAGAGAGAATGGTGTTTTATACACAGGGCTGTGTTACAGAAGGAATGGTGTTATGCACACAGGACTATGTTAGAGAGAGAATGGTGTTTTATACACAGGGCTGTGTTACAGAAGGAATGGTGTTATGCACACAGGACTATGTTAGAGAGAGAGTGGTGTTTTATACACAGGGCTGTGTTAGAGAGAGAATGGTGTTATACGCACAGGACTGTGTTAGAGAGAGAATGGTGTTATACGCCTAGGACTGGGTTAGAGAGAGAATGATGTTATACACACAGGACTGTGTTAGAGAGAGAATGGTCTTATACGCACAGGACTGTGTTAGAGAGAGAATGGTCTTATACGCACAGGACTGTGTTAGAGAGAGAATGGTGTTCTATACACAGGACTGTGTTAGAGAGAGAATGGTGTTATACGCACAGGACTGTGTTAGAGAGAGAATGGTGTTTTATACACAGGACTGTGTTAGAGAAGGAATGGTGTTATGCACACAGGACTGTGTTAGAGAGAGAATGGTGTTCTATACACAGGACTGTGTTAGAAAAAGAATGGTGTTATACGCGCAGGGCTGTGTTAGAGAGAGAATGGTGTTATACGCACAGGAATGTGTTAGAGAGAGAATGGTGTTGTGTTGTACACACAGGACTGTGTTAGAGAGAGAATGGTGTTATACGCACAGGACTGTGTTAGAGAGAGAATGGTGTTCTATACACAGGACTGTATTAGAGAGAGAATGGTGTTATACGCACAGGGCTGTGTTAGAGAGAGTATGGTGTTATATGCACAGGGCTGTGTTAGAGAGACAATGGTGTTATATGCACAGGGCTGTATTAGAGAAAGAATGGTGCTGAATGCACAGGGCTGTGTTAGAGAGAGAATGGTGTTATACGCACAGGACTGTGTTAGAGAGAGAATGGTGTTATACGCACAGGGCTGTGTTAGAGAGAGAATGATGTTATACGCACCGGGCTGTGATAGAGAGAGTATGGTGTTATACGCACAGGGCTGTGTTAGAGAGAAAATGATGTTATACACAAACGACTGTTTTAGAGAGAGAATGGTGTTCTATACATAGGACTGTGTTAGAGAGAGAATGGTGTTATACACACAGGGCTGTGTTAGAGAGCGAATGGTGTTATACACACAGGACTGTGTTAGTGAGAGAATGGTGTTATACGCACAGGACTGTGTTAGAGAGACAATGGTGTTATATGCACAGGGCTGTGTTAGAGAGAGAATGTTGTTATACGCACAGGGCTGTGTTAGAGAGAGTATGGTGTTATACGCACAGGACTGTGTTAGAGAGAGAATGGTGTTGTACACACAGGGCTGTGTTAGAGAGAGAATGGTGTTGTACACACAGGACTGTGTTAGAGAGAGAATGGTCTTATACGCACAGGACTGTGTTAGAGAGAGAATGGTGTTCTCTACACAGGACTGTGTTAGAGAGAGAATGGTGTTATACGCACAGGACTGTGTTAGAGAGAGAATGGTGTTCTATACACAGGACTGTATTAGAGAGAGAATGGTGTTATACGCACAGGGCTGTGTTAGAGAGAGTATGGTGTTATACGCACCGGACTGTGTTAGAGAGAGAATGGTGTTCTATACACAGGACTGTATTAGAGAGAGAATGGTGTTATACGCACAGGACTGTGTTAGAGAGAAAATGATGTTATACACACAGGACTGTTTTAGAGAGAGAATGGTGTTCTATACATAGGACTGTGTTAGAGAGAGAATGGTGTTGTATGCACAGGGCTGTGTTAGAGAGAGAATGGTGTTATACGCACAGGACTGTGTTAGAGAGAGAATGGTGTTATACGCACAGGACTGTGTTAGAGAGAGAACGGTGTTATACTCACCGGACTGTGTTAGAGAGAGAATGGTGTTCTATACACAGGACTGTATTAGAGAGAGAATGGTGTTATACGCACAGGACTGTGTTAGAGAGAAAATGATGTTATACACACAGGACTGTTTTAGAGAGAGAATGGTGTTCTATACATAGGACTGTGTTAGAGAGAGAATGGTGTTGTACACACAGGGCTGTGTTAGAGAGAGAATGGTGTTATACGCACAGGACTGTGTTAGAGAGAGAATGGTGTTATACGCACAGGGCTGTGTTAGAGAGAGTATGGTGTTATACGCACAGGACTGTGTTAGAGAGAAAATGATGTTATACACACAGGACTGTTTTAGAGAGAGAATGGTGTTCTATACATAGGACTGTGTTAGAGAGAGAATGGTGTTGTACGCACAGGGCTGTATTAGAGAGAGAATGGTGTTATACGCACAGGGCTGTGTTAGAGAGAGTATGGTGTTATACGCACCGGACTGTGTTAGAGAGAGAATGATGTTCTATACACAGGACTGTATTAGAGAGAGAATGGTGTTATACGCACAGGACTGTGTTAGAGAGAAAATGATGTTATACACACAGGACTGTTTTAGAGAGAGAATGGTGTTCTATACACAGGACTGTGTTAGAGAGAGAATGGTGTTGTATGCACAGGGCTGTGTTAGAGAGAGAATGGTGTTATACGCACAGGACTGTGTTAGAGAGAGAATGGTGTTATACGCACAGGACTGTGTTAGAGAGAGAACGGTGTTATACTCACCGGACTGTGTTAGAGAGAGAATGGTGTTCTATACACAGGACTGTATTAGAGAGAGAATGGTGTTATACGCACAGGACTGTGTTAGAGAGAAAATGATGTTATACACACAGGACTGTTTTAGAGAGAGAATGGTGTTCTATACATAGGACTGTGTTAGAGAGAGAATGGTGTTGTACGCACAGGGCTGTGTTAGAGAGAGAATGGTGTTATACGCACAGGACTGTGTTAGAGAGAGAATGGTGTTATACGCACAGGGCTGTGTTAGAGAGAGTATGGCGTTATACGCACAGGACTGTGTTAGAGAGAAAATGATGTTATACACACAGGACTGTTTTAGAGAGAGAATGGTGTTCTATACATAGGACTGTGTTAGAGAGAGAATGGTGTTGTACGCACAGGGCTGTGTTAGAGAGAGAATGGTGTTATACGCACAGGGCTGTGTTAGTGAGAGAATGGTGTTATACCCACAGGACTGTGTTAGAGAGAGAATGGTGTTATACGCACAGGGCTGTGTTAGAGAGAGAATGTTGTTATACGCACAGGGCTGTGTTAGAAACAGTATGGTGTTATACGCACAGGACTGTGTTAGAGAGAGAACGGTGTTATACGCACCGGACTGTGTTAGAGAGAGAATGGTGTTCTATACACAGGACTGTATTAGAGAGAGAATGGTGTTATACGCACAGGGCTGTGTTAGAGAGAGAATGGTGTTATACGCACAGGGCTGTGTTAGAGAGAGTATGGTGTTATACGCACCGGACTGTGTTAGAGAGAGAATGATGTTCTATACACAGGACTGTATTAGAGAGAGAATGGTGTTATACGCACAGGACTGTGTTAGAGAGAAAATGATGTTATACACACAGGACTGTTTTAGAGAGAGAATGGTGTTCTATACATAGGACTGTGTTAGAGAGAGAATGGTGTTGTATGCACAGGTCTGTGTTAGAGAGAGAATGGTGTTATACGCACAGGGCTGTGTAAGAGAGAAAATGATGTTATACACACAGGACTGTTTTAGAGAGAGAATGGTGTTCTATACATAGGACTGTGTTAGAGAGAGAATGGTGTTATACGCACAGGGCTGTGTTAGTGAGAGAATGGTGTTATACGCACAGGACTGTGTTAGAGAGAGAATGGTGTTATACGCACAGGGCTGTGTTAGAGAGAGAATGTTGTTATACGCACAGGGCTGTGTTAGAGAGAGTATGGTGTTATACGCACTGGACTGTGTTGGAGAATGGTGTTATACGCACAGGGCTGTGTTAGAGAATGGTGTTATACGCACAGGGCTGTGTCAGAGAGAGAATGGTGTTATACGCACAGGGCTGTGTTAGAGAGAAAATGATGTTATACACACAGGACTGTGTTAGAGAGAGAATGGTGTTCTATACATAGGACTGTGTTAGAGAGAGAATGGTGTTATACACACAGGACTGTGTTAGAGAGAGAATGGTTGTATACGCACAGGACTGTGTTAGTGAGCGAATAGTGTTATATGCACAGGGCTGTGTTAGAGAGAGAATGGTGTTATACGCACAGGGCTGTGTTAGTGAGAGAATGGTGTTATACGCACAGGACTGTGTTAGAGAGAGAATGGTGTTATCCACACAGGGCTGTGTTAGAGAGAGAATGGTGCTATACGCACAGGGCTGTGTTATTGAGAGAATAGGGCTATAGGCACAGGGCTGTGTTAGAGAGAGAATGGTGTTATACGCACAGGACTGTGTTAGAGAGAGAATGGTGTTATACGCACAGGGCTGTGTTAGAGAGAGAATGGTGCTATACACACAGGGCTGTCTTATTGAGAGAATAGGGCTATACGCACAGGGCTGTGTTAGAGAGAGAATGGTGTTCTACGCACAGGACTGTGTTAGAGAGAGAATGGTGTTATACGCACAGGGCTGTGTTAGAGAGGGAATGTTGTTATACGCACAGGGCTGTGTTAGAGAGAGAATGGTGTTATACGCACAGGGCTGTGTTAGAGAGACAATGGTGTTATACGCACAGGGCTGTGTTTGAGAGAGAATGGTGCTATACGCACAGGGCTGTCTTATTGAGAGAATAGGGCTATACGCACAGGGCCGTGTTAGAGAGAGAATGGTGTTGTACGCACAGGACATGTGTTAGAGAGAGAATGGTTTTATACGCACAGGGCTGTGTTAGAGAGGGAATGTTGTTATACGCACAGGGCTGTGTTAGAGAGAGTATGGTGTTATACGCACAGGGCTGTGTTAGAGAGAGAATGGTGTTATACGCACAGGGCTGTGTTAGAGAGAGAATGGTGCTATACGCACAGGGCTGTCTTATTGAGAGAATAGGGCTATACGCACAGGGCTGTGTTAGGGAGAGAATGGTGTTATACGCACAGTGCTTTGTTAGAGAGGGAATGGTGTTATACGCACAGGGCTGTGTTAGAGAGAGAATGGTGCTATACGCACAGGGCTGTCTTATTGAGAGAATAGGGCTATACGCACAGGGCTGTGTTAGGGAGTGAATGGTGTTATACGCACAGGGCTTTGTTAGAGAGGGAATGTTGTTATACGCACAGGGCTGTGTTAGAGAGAGAATGGTGTTATACGCACAGGGCTGTGTTAGAGAGAGAATGGCGTTATTTAGACTGGACCGAGGGGATGGTGTTGTACAGACAGGGGATGCTGTTCTGCAGTCAGCGCTGCAGCCCGGAGGCTGGGTGCCGGCTCATTAAAGTCGACCGTGTGGTTGGTGGTGAAACCAGACACCCAGGCGGTGTTTTAGCCAACAGTGGAGTCAATAGCGAGCGGCTATTTAAACAGGAGGAGCGGCGCCCTGCTCCCTCCCCGGTCAGTGTGTGTGTGTGTATATGAGAGAGTGTGTGTAACGGAGCTCAGTGTGATCTCGGACTGGGCTCTCTGGAAATACCGTGAGCCCATTAGGGTACAGTGTCCTGTTCCTCCGGCTCTGCCCCTCAATGAGTAATCGCCAGCAAAGGGAAGGAAGCCACTTGTGGAGCTACAAGGCCGCCCTGAGGACACTCAGCTAACTCTGTGTGCTGCTAACCGCCTGCCCTCCTCAGGATCCTCACAGGGAAACGTGCTGTGGCTGTTTGGGGAGGGAGTGTTCACTCCTTCCCCAATGAACGTGGATGCTCTGGGAATCACCTTTTGATTAAAGCTCGGATTTAGTTACCGGAGCAAATGCATACAAATGTATTTAGCGACTCGAAGGAGAGATTGCAAACGCTCTACAGTCGCAAGAAAGTAAGTCTCTTCTTTTGTGAAAAATCTCAACCACCCCCCCAACCCTGGAAGCCCATGTCCGATTTCATTCAGGGTGTCCCGGAATGTGAGGGTCGGGGTTTAATGGGGAGGGAAAGCAACACCAGAATTAGGAATTCGCTTGCCCAGTTCCCCGAATACAGCAGTGTGACAGGAAGATGCGGTGTGGGGGTTAGGATCACATTGTCGGGGGGTGTGTCTGTATGTGCCGGTGTGTGTGCGCGCCTGTTTGTGTCCGTGTGTGCATATCTGTGTGTGTGTCCCTGTGTGCATGTGTGTATGTCTGTGTATGTGTCTCTATGTGTGTCTCTGTGTGTGTCCCTGTGTAAGTGTGAATGCCTGCGTGTCTTTGTGTGACCCTGTGTGCATGTGTGTATGTCTGTGTGTCTCCATGTGTGTCCCTGTGTGCCTCTATGTGTGTCTTTGTGTGTGTGTCTGTGTATCCCTGTGTGCGTATGTGTGACCCTGTGTGCATGTGTGTATGTCTGTGAGTGTCTCCATGTGTGTCCCTGTGTGCCTCTGTGTGTTTTTGTGTGTGTGCGCGTATGTGTGTCTATGTCTCTATGTGTCCCTGTGTGTGTATGTGTGTCTCTGTGTGCATGTGTGTATGTCTGTGTGTCTCTATGTGTGTCTGTTTGCATGTGTCTCTGTGTGTCCCTGTGTGTGTCTGTGTGTGTGTCTCTATGTGTGTCCCTGTGTGCATATGTGTCTGTGTCTATGTGTGTCTGCATGTGTGTCAATGTGTTTGGATGTGAGTGTGCGCGCACATGTGTGTGTTTGGGGGGGGGTCTGTGGTTGTGTGGGTCTGTGGATGAGTGAGTCTGTGCGTATGTGTGTGTGTGGGCGGGGGGTGCGGATGTGTGTGCACCCCATGTTGTGTTCACAGGCAACTCAGAACCAGCCTGTTGGATGAGCATTGGCATTATCTTAGTGCTGGGGCAGTCTCACTCTGGAGCCCAGTGCAGAGCTGGTTGTGAAAACTGTGCATCCTTGGTAGGAAGGCAGCAGGCTAGCCCTGGCTGTTTGAGAGTTCGGGGTTTTTTCAGCTTTTGTGTTTAGATTTCTTTCTGTGGCTTTCTAAGACACTGATTCAGCACACAGTGAGATCCAGTGGGACATATTGGCTGTTTCCAGCTCAAAACATGATAATACTCAAATATTTCAGAACAGCAAAAGAGGGTTCGTGTGTTGTGGTGGGAGTGCCCCTACCTTTTAACCAGGAGACCTGGGCTCAAGTCCTACTCTGCTGCAGAGGTGTGTAAGGAACATCAAACAGGTTGCTTAGGAAAAATAACCTCCACTACCCTAAATATCATAGGGGCTGACTAAACATGTCAGAAAGGAATGAGGGGATTCTTGTGATGCAGTGTTACTGTCCTTATCTCTCAACCAGGAAGACCTGGGTTCAAGTTCCATGAAGTGAGCAGGTTTATTAAAATAACTCAGTATGAAGCTGACAGAGACAGACGAGCATTGTACGGGGACCCAGAGTGTTCTGGATTACGAGGATGTCCTTAGCTGAATTTGACTAGAGCAGTGTGTTTTATTGTCCTGATGTGTAGCTTTCGTGAGCAGTTCCACTGGCACTTTTACCTCTGAAATAGATGTTTGCGAGGACGCTTATCAGTTAGTGAGTCTCTCACAGTCAATGCAAGTGCTATCAGGTGGGCTTTGAGTCAACAGTTCCAATGTTTACACATGATTTCATTCAATCAACTAGTGCTCCCCCCCCCACCCCACCCCAACCAGCCAGCCCAACATTAGTACGGAATACACAAAAGACAGGCACACACACACCTGACCACACCTTCCATCCCTTGAAAACACTGTTTCACACTCTCTCCACCATAATTGGCACAGAAGGAAAGGGGAGTTGTTCTCCTGCAGTGACACCAGATTTACAGAAAAAAAGCCCCCCTCTCTCACACACACACACAGACGCCACACACACACACACACACACACACGAAAAACACACACACCATAATTACTCACCACACACAGACAACACTCATATACTCACGCACACTCACTCACACATGCATTCACACACACACACACACACACAGACTCACTCACTCACTCACCCACTCACACACATATACAGATGCACACACAAAAATGCACACCGAAGTAATATCTGGCTGTAACCTTCTCTTTGTAAACCTCTGATGTACCTCAGCTGCAGTCAGACAGCTGCTGGTTGAAGGAGCTGAGGGTATTGCAGTCCTGAGGGATCATTGCTGGTGCTGAGCTGTCTTGGTTAGAAGATTAAAGTAGGGTAGAATCAAACCAGAAACAATTGCTGATGCTGGGAATCTGACACAAGAACAGAAACTGCTGGAGAAACTCAGATCTGGCAGCATCTATGGGGAGAAAGCAGAGTTAATGTTTGGAGTGCAGTGACCCCACTGAACAAGCTAAAGTGCAGCAAAAACAGAAGTTGCTGGAAAAGCTCAGCAGGTCCAGCAACATCTGTGAAGGGAAAAATCAGAGTTAATGTTTTGGGTCTGGTGACCCTTCCTCGGGGTGACGCTAACAGCTTGCGTTCATTTCCCACACTAGCTGAGGGTACCATGGAGGTCTCTCCTTCTCAATCTCTCCCCTCACCTGAGGCATGCTGACCCTCAGGTTAAACCATCACCTCCTTGTTAATGAGACAGCAGCTCTATGGTCTGGTGGGATTGTGGCAACTTCCTTATCCACCTCCTTGGTGGAATGTGATAGATTTCCATGGGGCTGTTTTGAATTCAAGCTGGGAAATTTTTCCTCATGTTCTAACCTGGTCATTATGTATCTGGTATCTTTTGCCATGCGAAACATCCTGCAGCATTTCCAATGTTACAACAGGATCTACACTTCAGACATGTTTATTGGGGTGTTTGTAATCATTGAGGGGACGTGTTTGTTGCTGACTGGGCCCAACGTTTCTTATCTATACCTAACTAGCCCTGAGGTGGTGGTGGTGGGGATCTGTCTTTCTGAGTGGTTTCAGTCCATGTGGATAGCTATCTGCACAGTGCTGTTACACAGTGAGTTTGAAGATTTTGAAACAGCAGCGCTGGAGAAACGGTGATATGTTTCCAAGTCAGGACAGTATGTGGGTTGGAGGGGAACTTGGTGCTGTTCCCATGCATCTGTTTGTCCTTATCCTTCTAGGTTGCAGTGGTCACAGGTTTGGAAGGGTCTGTTGAAGGAGCCTTGGTGAGTTACTCCAATGCATCTTGTAGCTGGTGTACACTGTTACTACTAAGTGTTCGAGGAGGGAGTGATTGTTGAAAGTGACAGATGAGGTGTAAAGTACTTGATCCAGTGGCCAAGAAAGTTAAAGCTTTTCCAACAGTGAAAAAGAATCCTGTAAGATTTTTTTGACATTCAAAAGGGAAATGTATTAGTTTGCAACAGGTACAGGATTGCCCTAACGCACCCTGTATCTTAATTAAACTGCAAAGCTTCAAACAATTCACAAATGCAGAACTTCTGCCGAATCCCTCAGCAAGGCATAAGCCAAATCTTCACCGAATAAAATAAAACTAGAGTCTCTGAATCCTTCATTTGGAAGCAATCTCAAGTCAACTAAAAACAACAAACACAAGGGGGCCTCTGCCAGCTGAGAAATGACAGAGTCAGGCTGTAATCAATCCAGTGCATACAGCTACATATATAGATCTGTGAATATGTAAATATGTAACTACAAATAGTGATGGTACACTCCAGGGATTCATAACCTTATGCTTCAGAATGGTTTGAGAGAAATGCAGAATCGCAGAGAGCTGGCTACTTGGTTATCACACTGTCCACATGAATGCACATAACTCATTAACAAATACTGGGTAATGATTTTACTTCCGAAACTACAGGCTCTGAATCGATGTCACTGAAGAAAGCCAATCAGATCATTGTGCTTGTGCCAGCTTTTCAAATGAGCTTCATTACCTATTGCCAATTTCCTGTGTTTTTTGATCCATACCTTGGTACTTTATTTTTTTTAATCTAACACCCTCTTGAATGCCTCAATTGAACCTGCCTGCACCATCTTTCCAATGCATTCCACACCCGAACCACTTGCTGAGTGACAAAGTTTTTTCTTGTATCATAGCAGTTTGGAAATCACTTCAAATCTGTGGTCCCTGGTTCCTGATCACTTTATGAGAGCGGACAGTTTCTCCCTGTCTAACCATATCAGGCACAGTCATGATTCTGAAAATCTCTAGCAGAGCTTCTCTCGGCTTCTTCTCTCCAAAGAGGACAGTTTCAGCCTCTTCAAAAAGCAGAAATGGCTGGAAAAAGTCAGCAGGTCTGGCGGCATTTGTGGAGAGAAGTCAGAGTTAATGTTTCGGGTCGCATGACCCTCAGAACTCAACCTCTTCAATCTGCACTCGTCACTGAAATTTCTCATCCCTGGAACCACTCTTGTAAATTGCTTCTGTATTCTCTCCAACATGTTCCTATAAATGTGATGTGCACACCTGTACACAGTAGTCTAGCAAGTGTTTTATACACGTTCATTAAGACCTCCCTGCTGTTGTACTCTACACCCGTTATCAAAGCTGAGAATAGTGAATTAAT
The DNA here is from genome assembly GCF_030684315.1 of Stegostoma tigrinum. Classification (NCBI taxonomy): domain Eukaryota; kingdom Metazoa; phylum Chordata; class Chondrichthyes; order Orectolobiformes; family Stegostomatidae; genus Stegostoma; species Stegostoma tigrinum. The sequence continues at coordinate 39,575,064 of NC_081382.1, forward strand.
TTTATTAATACAGATTTATTAACTGCTGCCCATCTGTCCTGTGCACATATACACCCAAGTACCTCTGCTTCCCCCCCCCCATTTAGAAATGTAACCTTTTGTTTTAATTGGTCTTTCAATGTTCTTTGACCAAATTTTAGCCCCCCCAACACTTCTCTGTTTTGAAGCCTTCCGCCCGTTTTATCAGCATAATAACGAAGTCACGCCTCCCCTTTGCTTCTAGTGCAACAGTAGCACGATTATGCTCTGCACTCTTTATGAAGTGTACGTTAAATGTAATATTATAGGGTAAAGTGAAGGAGTAGTTTCTAGGATCACCCATCCTACCTAGGATGATGATACTGAATTAACACAACGATGTAGTTTACAATCTGCGGAATGACCAATAACAGCACAAACACATCTGCTGTAGCATTTTTCCCATAAGGTGGTCCTGGCGATACATCGTGATCAGCGCTGTACCATGATTCACGATCCTGGTCCCTGTTTTTCTTCTTAACCTAAAACGCCAATTAGATACAATATATCACATTATTTTTAGCAAACACTATAACTTCAAAACGGACATTTGGAAAAAAACCCACAATTGTATCGATTTACAACTCGCTCGAATTCTACCTCTGCGATCGTAAGAGCAGTTTATTTTGTTCACGGCATCACACTTTGGTCACTGATCAAATATACACTCAGAAACGAAAGCAGAAATTGCTGGAAAAGCTCAGCAGGTCTGGCAGCATCTGTGCCGAGAAATCAGAGTTAACGTTTCTGGTCCGGTGACCCTCAGAAATATAAACTCACCCCAACGATCATGGACAGAGAGCTAGCTACCGATTAGAATCTGGATGAAGTCAGAGCTCTCAGACTCGAAACGTGAGCTTGCTTTCTCTCCACAGATGCTGCCCGACCCGCTGTGATTTCAGCACTTTTTTTATTTCAGCACTTTTTCTTTGCTTTCAGTGCAAATTTCAGCATCTGCAGTAATTTGCTGCTGCATAGATTCCTCTTAACTGAATGTAATTGATTGCAATCTCTGAAGTTTCGGTTGCTATTTGCAGCGTGTCGTTGTTGCACAGCGATTCGGTTACTGGCATTTAACGGGTTTCCACCTTAAGCATTAATCTGCAATTGGCAAATTTGCAGAAGTTTTGTCAGCCAGGATCTGGATTGTGTGCGTGTGTTTGCAAACTGCATTATGTGTCGTGAGGCGGCAGCAGAGAGTGAATACTGTCTCACTCCCAACAAGAAGATAGAGGAAAAATCCCTTGTTGGCTTTGCAGTGCTGCTTGCTGTTTGAGGAGTTTCAGTTCGGCCGGGAGATGTGGAGAGTCTCGGTGGCAGGGGGACAGACCTTGAGCTCTGCAGGCATCAGGCTGACGGAGAGACCCTGAGCCCACCTCCTCCCAATGCCTCCTCTCCTCCGGGACTCGGAGTTTTCTGAAGTTTCCCTTTTTTTTCCCCTGTCTCTCTCTTCCCCCTCCTTTCTCTGCCTGCCTTGCTGTCTCTCTCTCTCCGTCTCAGGTTTGCTTTCTGAGCAGACACACACACATGTGTGTGTAAGGGATCTACAGCTTTGCTGAAACCTCTCCCCCCCGTTGCTTCATTTCAATGGGATTGACAGAGCGAGCACTTGCTGAGTCCGCTCCCTATTCAGGAGACCAGGCGGCATCACTGTGGATTTGCACTCTCCCCCCCACGCCGTTTGGTTTCAACTCTCCACGTTTCCAGCAAGCAAATGGAGTGAAGCGGCCGGATGCCTCTTATCTCTTCTCCCCCATGGGACTCCGGAACAAAATGAAGTAACGGAATGGAGACACCAATTGCACTGGATACCAACAGCAAGACTGTTGCTACCTTTGGGGGGTGAGTCTCAAAATAGCAACTTTTTACTGCAATCTTTTGACAAGTTCCCACTGGACAGGGGGTAATATTGCAGAGATTATCTGGGGAACGGGGTGTTTCTATGATTGGGGGTACACCCCTATGTCTAATTCTAGGGGGAAAGGGGGTCTCGAACTGTCACTGCTCCCTCTGACCTCCTAGTTAGACCGCTGTGCTAGTCTTGTGAAGCACGTTTTGAAAACTCGCCTCCTTTCTGAGCCAGAGACTTCAAACGCGCGTTCCAGAACGTGAAAAGTGCAAACTGAGCGAGGAATTCCAGTCTCTGGATTCACCCCCCCCTCCCATTTGTTTGCCGTCCAGAGGCATGTGTCGGAGTGGTGCGAATCAGATGGAGATTTGTGTAAAACCCATCTTCCTATTTCCTCAGAGAAAGCTGACAGTTTTCACATCTGCCAGTTGGGGACTGCTGTGTGCGTCCACGTTGAGAGCAGAGCTTTAACACATAGCTCACCCCACTCTCCCTCTTCTTCCTGCTACCGTTAGAAATGACAATTGAGAATCACACTCGTCTTTCAACGACGAAGGCATTTATATTACCTTTAATTATTCCCGCAAAACTCCGATAAAGGAGTTAACTGTGCTGTTATGAGCGCAGAACTGTTAGTTTCAAAAACTCAGATGCGAAGCCCTTGTAATAGCCTGGCGTGTTCTTTTTTTCAACATATTCAACGCTTTGAATTTTACCCACATTATCATTTGGCCTGTCTCTATTTGGAGAGAGAGAGAGGAAAGGGAAGTGAGTGATTTAGAGACGGTGTCTGGGCTCCCAGTGATGTCCTGGACTGTTCTCAGCAGCATGTCCAAACTTTCAGAGAGAGAGAGCCTTTTTTTTCCCCCTTCCAAGCTTTTCCAGACAGAATTATTTTCTGCACACTCCTCTATGTTTCAGCGCAGGCAGGCAGACAGCCTCTTACCGTTTTGAATCGTTTGCAGAGCCCGATGCATGTCCAGAATCGGGAGGAACTTCAGGTGAGGGTTAGAAAGGGGGAGGAAGTCGCTGTGAGCAGTTAGCTTGACCTTTCTGTCTCTGACCGCTGCAAAACTCTCTGGAGAGTTGAGCAAGGAATTGACACTATTCTGGCCGCTGTAAACTTGGTCCTCCCCCCCCTCCCCAACCCACCAAAACTTCTCTTCATTGACAGAAATGCTCTTTATGTTACTTTTTAAGATTTATTTTATTCTGATTTCAGTTAGTTCAGAATCGGTGTCGTGCTTCATTCAGGACCAAATATCCAAAAGGCAGGGCTTTTCCTAATTGCAAGGCTACATCTTCGCTCTCTCTTCCAGCTACAGCACAAGGAGCCCCTCTTGTTCCAGTTTACATTCAGAACATGCTCTGTGCTTATTTATTTGACCAGATTTGTCCTGAAATTGTCCTTACATTAAATAGTGGTTCTGCCACTGCCATAATAACATTGTGAATAATTTGAAAAGCATAGTGATGAACATTAACTAAGAGTTTTCAAAAATTTTTCATTTTTATGCTTGTAAGGGCTATTTGATGCTGTATAACAATGCAAAGAAGGTTAGGTCTTTCAGTACTGGGGACCCATTGCCAGATTTTTGGATTGAAATATTTAAAAGCAGTCTTGGTGATATATTCTGTGAGATGTTATGTTTGGTTAGAGAAGACCTCAGAAGCAAACAATGAGTTTAATCCACAGAGGTCTCTCTGTACTGTACTAATGGATCACAGCCAGACTGTAGTCAGCATTGCGAATATTTCAGTGGAGTGGAGACTGTGACTCAAATCTACAGCAGTTTCCCCTAAGACTGTATTGCTTAACCCCTCCTGACAGTCCTGGCTATTTTTATACAGAAGAACTCTATGAGAAAGAAGACTTTTATCAGTTATCTTCTTCAGTGTTGGTTGTTTTCAGTTTACCGTGTTCTGCAGTATGTGAATAATATCATACTGATCCTGTACTTCCATGGGTTTACAAAGTTGTGTTAACCCTGTTCCAATGCTACAGTAATTGCAACAAAAACTGATACAAACACATCATTAGGAGCGGAAGCAGGCCGCTCCCCCTTGAACTAGTTTTGCTATTTAGTAAGATCATGGTTGATCTGTTGATATTTCAAATAGTAAACGCCACCCCACCCCGCCATGACCTCCTGATAACAAGAATCTAACAAGATGTGACTTCCTGAGCTTTCAATTCTCAAAGAAGTTGTGTTCTGCAATGCAATTTGTTGGAATGAGCTGCCAGGCGAGGTGGTGGAGGCTGGTACAGTTGCACCATTTAAAAGGCATCTGGATGTGTAGATGAAAAGGGAGGGTTTAGAGGGACATGGGCCACGTGCTGGCGATTGAGACTAGATTCATGTAGGATATCTGGTCGGTGTGGGTGAGATGGACTGAAAGTCTGTTTCTGTACAGCACAGCTCACTGATTCTATTTGGCACGTTTGTGGGGAAGAAGAAATGAAAACCGTAGGTTGTATTTGGGTTTGAGTTTCTGCTTATTCATTATCATTGAGCAGAAAGTTCAGCCTACAGCAATAAGTTGTCAGTTTTGCGATTTTACTTGGTCTGTTCTGGCAGTTTTCGGGATGCTCAGATCACAGACAAATACCTTATCCATTTTACAAGTATTGTTTGCTCGCGTCAAGCAGAAGAACATCATTTTCCTTCACGGTTTAAATGTGAATGTGAATTATGTAAAGAAAAGGTTTTAGCTGGCAAAATGGAAATGCTTTAGAAGCTTAAAATTACCTGTTACTGACTGTTGCCCCTGCCAAAGCCACAGTGACTGTACCCATAAAGCAGGATAGCTTTGTGATCTTTGAAATAGCAAGAACTGCTGATGCCGGAGTCAGAGACAACATAGTGTCAAGCTGGATGAACACAGCAGGTCAGGCAGCCTCAGAGGAGCAGGAAGGTTGATGTTTCAGTTCACGTCTTGTCAGAACTGATGAAGGGTCCTGAGCCGAATTAGCACCTTTCCTGCTCCTGGAATGCTGCCTGACCCGCTGTGTTCCTCCAGCTGTACACTGTGTTGCCAGCTTTGTGATCTTACCCACAGAGCTGCTCACAGACTCTGGAGGACATTTAGTTTCTCCTAGGAAAGACAGGAGAATTACTCTGTGTAATATTTAACATGTTATATCGTCAGAAATATTATTGGAATAAACAAAATAACAAATTAGGGATTCTGGAGATCTGAAATGAACAGAAGCAGAAATTGATGGAGAAACTCAGCAGGTCTGGCAGGATCTGTGGAGACATAGTTAACATTTCGAGATTAGCGACCCTTCACAATTATTGTCGGAATTTTCCATTCAATTTTGTGCAGTTGGTCATGAAGAATGTGTTACAAGTTCTGTTTTTTTGCGTGGAGGTGGAATGAAGTTGTCTGTCGATTTTCCTTAATGTGAAGGCTGAATTTCGATTTGCAAGGTGACTTGCTTTTCTCTGCAGGATCTCCTCCTGTAGCTTCCTGCATGCTGTGTGCATTTTGTGCCTGAAATGACTGGGCTACAGTCAAGCTGGAGCCTACCAGTGCTGCATGCAGGCAGCCACTAGGAGGTGCTTTAGCATTTCTGCCAAATGGTCTGACGTCTACCTTCCACTTGGCACCTACTTGCTTGGAGCCTCAATCTTTGGGATAAGTTGTTGGTACTCCATCATACCCCTCCCACGAATGAGTATCTATTTATAGAAATGTCCTAAATGGGCTACACACCTTGTCTCAACCTGTAAATCACATGAAAAGACAGTACCAAATAATTTTAGATATAGTAAGAACTGCCGATGCTGGAGTCTGAGATAATAAGGTGTGGAGCTGGAGGAACACGGCAGGCCAGGCAGCATCGGAGGAGCAGTTTCTGGAATTCTGAAGGAGGGTCCCGACCCAAAACGTCAGCCATCCTGCTCCTCCGATGCTGCCTGGCCTGCTGTGTTCATTCAGCTCCACACCGAATAATTTAAGCTATTGAACCGTTCGTATTTAGCTCGCTGAAAATGTGAACTTTTTTTAAAAAAAATCTAATTTACATATTTAGAGACCAGCTACCGTCTTCCTAGTGGATCGCAGGGCTGCTCTCTCATTAGAAAGTGTCAACAAGTGGGAGTTTAACCTAAGGTTCACCATGCCTCAGACAAAGGGGAGAAGTTGAGAAGCAGAGTCCTTCATGGTGAGCCTGGCCAGCACAGGAATTGAACCCACACTGTTGGTGCTCTGCATTACAAACCAGCTGCCCAGGCAACTGAGCTAACTAAGCAACGGCAGGCAAGAGCTTCAGCCGTGAATATATTGAATCTTATGGCAGTCGCGTGCGGACAGGTACCTTTACAAATATTACAAAGCTGTTTAAAAGCATATCCCTCTGATGAAGGGTCTAGGCCCGAAACGTCGGCTTTTGTGCTCCTGAGATGCTGCTTGGCCTGCTGTGTTCATCCAGCCTCACATTTGTTGTCCCTCTAAACCCTTCCTATTTATATACCCATCCTTTTAAATGTTGTAATCGTACCAGTCCCCACCAGTTCCTCTGGCAGCTCATTCCACACACGCATCGCCCTCTGTGTGGAAAAAGTTGCCCCTCAGGTCCACTTTAAATCTTTCACCTCTCACCTTAAACCTATGCCCCGTCTAGTTCTGGACTCACCCCTGGGGAAAAGACCTTGTCTATTTACCTTATCCACGCCCCTCATTATTTTATAAAAGTGTTTAAAGTATTAAAGAAATACTTCTAAAATCTGAACCCTAATTGATTGGACTTACACTGGAGAATGTTAACTTTCTCACCATCAGAGAGAGATTTCAGATTTCCACTGCTTTTGTGTGTGAAGGTAATTCCTTTCCAAACTGGTCTAGCTCCCACTTTAAGATTCTGCTGTTGTCTCAAACTCTCCAATTTGAGGAAATAGTTACTATGTACCTATCCTATCAGTTCCTGTGATTATCAAAAGCATCTCGGTATGAGCAATCCTCAACTTTCTAAATGCAACACATTTACTCAAGCTCTCCTTATAATTTCAGCCTTTAGTGTTGACCTCCCATTTGCAATGAGGTACATACACAAGCTGTGGGACACTTCTCCAGAGGCTGAATGGATTTGTTTCTGTTTCCTCTGAGGAAGGAAACTGGGACCTTAGGTCATGCTGATTATCAAGTAGTTGCCAGCTCTTACTTTCCGGGCTGTCCCTACATGTTGTGGGTTCACCCCCTCCCCCACGATTCAGGTCCCCCTGCTCCACTTCTCGGCCTCCCTACCTCTGGCTGTCGCTCTAGTTCCAGCTATGAGTACTGCCCAGGCCTCAACCTCCCAGTGGGCCAGCTCAAGGCGACCACTCTCCTCTTGGCAATTCTTCCATTCCCTTGCCCCCAGATTGGGCTGCTGGATTAATATCACTACTGTGCTTCTCTTTCCCAACAACTATTTGCCTATCCCTGAAAAATAAACCTTAACAATGCCTTAACATTTCAGATATATCCATGGCCAGGGAAAGTTCTTCCCATTTCCAACCATTTTCAGCACTCTTTCCTCCTGTGCCCTAAATTGTTGAGACCATTTGAAATTTGGCATTTTTGCATGTGTCCTGATGAGTGCTGGACTTGATATTCTGATGACATGCCCCTTCCCAGCAATGTTAAAGCTGTCTTGTTTTTACATCTCCCTCAGCAATAAACGAATTCGTGGCCAGTATAGCTACTGGAACCCCGACCAATTTGTCATCCTGTGCCTTTCCCCACACCCTGCCCTCCCCTATTGCTGTACCTCTCCTTTCTTCTATTTGAGAGCGAGTAACCCTGTACAGAACTGTTATATAGAGTCATAGAGATGTACAGCATGGAAACAGACCCTTTGGTCCAACTCGTCCACACAGACCCGATATCCTTAATAAATCTAGTCCCACTTGCCAACATTTGGCCCCTATCCCTCAAAACCCTTCTTATTCATGTACCCATCCTTTTAAATGTTGTAACTGTACCAGCCTCCACTACTTCTTCTGGCGGCTCATTCCATACACACACCGCCCACTGCGTGAAAAAGTTATCCCTCAGGCCCCTTTTAAATCTTTCCCCTCTCACCTTAAACCTATACCCCTCTAGTTTTGCATTCCCCCACCCTGGGGTAAAGACTTTGTCTGTTTACCCTATCCACGCCCGTCATTATTTTATCAACCTCTATAAGGTCACCCCTCAGCCTCTGACGATGCAGGGAAATAGCCCCAGCCCATTCAGCCTCTCCCTGTAGCTCAAACCCTCCGACCCTGGCAACATCCTTGTAAATCTCTTGTGAACTCTTTCATATTTAACAACATCCTTCCTGCAGCAGGGAGACTAGAACTGCACACAGTACTCCAAAAGTGGCCCTAACCAATGTTCTGTATGAAAGTTTTAATCTCCTCTGTTTGTATTCACTTATTTAAAGTCGAAAATTTGAGCCTTTGCAGAATTTTAGTCTAAATTTTAGTGCAAGCAACATGGAACTGATGTCCAGCAAGCTGAAATTTGAAAATTTATTATCTGCGTCATGTAAGATTTATCAAGAGTGAAGTCCTTTCCATCAATACGGGTTATTGATCAGAAACTGACCCAAATTTCAATTTTTTCTCCCTGAGATTTAATTTAGAATTTTTGACCATTGTATTAGATCCAGTCCATGCTTTTTCCTTGGCTTAAAGGTCAGTTGGACAAGCAAGATAACTATCTCACAGTCCTCCAAACATCATTATTAGCAATTAAACCCTAATTTTGTGAAGTATGAAAATCAAGGCAAATTGTGCCTAAAATGGCTCTGGTGTCAATCTTATATGAAACAAAAAAAATGAGTTTTGTGGTGCGGTGGCAATATCCTTACCTCTGGGCTAGAAAGTTGTCTTTAAGTCCCAGTTACCTTGGAGTTATATCATAATGTGTTTGAGCAGATGGATTTAAAAAAAACGGGAAATATAAAAATGGCAGCAGACCAAAGGCAAGCTATGGATGAATCAGAATTCCTGCAGTGCAGAAGTAGGCCATTCAGCCCCTTGAACCCGCATTGACTTATGTGCAATGCAGCGTGACAAATCTGCCCAGCCTGCACACCTTTGGAGTCTAGGAGGAAACCCACACAGCCACGGGGAGAATGCGCAAACTCCACACAGGTAGCTGGCAGAGGGTGGAATTGAACCTAGGACCCTAGTGCTGTGAGACAGCAGTGCTAACCGCTGTACTACTGCAGTTAAAACAAAGTGTGAGGTTATATCTGTATGCTCAATAGGAATTAGGGAAGGTAGCTCTTCTGAGGAATGATTAGGCTTTGTACTTAATGAGAGGGAGGGTTTGCCTTAGTACAACAGCGAATGAGAGTTTTGAACCTCAGAGATAATGGGAACTGCAGATGCTGGAGAATCCAAGATAATGAAATGTGAGGCTGGATGAACACAGCAGGCCAAGCAGCATCTCAGGAGCACAAAAGCTGACGTTTTGGACCTAGACCCTTCTTCAGAGAGTCATCATCTGATGAAGGGTCTAGGCCTGAAACGTCAGCTTTTGTGCTCCTGAGATGCTGCTTGGCCTGCTGTGTTCATCTAGCTTCACACTTTGTTATCTGAGAGTTTTGAACCTGTCTGCTGGGTCAAGGGACGCTGCATTTCCTTAACAATAGGGAGATTTTGTATCTGCAAAGAATGCGTTTTTCCAGCTTTCCTGAAGGACTGGTTCAGCTATTGACTGCTGAATGGAAGAGACAGGTTTGTGTTTGTACAGCGAATAAGGTACAGAGTCTACTATACAATGCTCAGGGATTGATTGCTGATCCTGGGTTTGGGGTATTGAGTGTATGAGAAATTATCTTGTGAGGAAAGTTTGAGCAGGGTGAATCTGAACCCATTGGAATTTAGAAGAAGCAAGAGGTGATCTTATTGAAATATGTAAGATCTCAAGGGTAGATGCTAAAAGATTGTTTCCTGTTGTGAGAGAGATTAGCACTAGGGACACAGTTTATAAATGAGGGGTCTCCCATTTCAGATGGAGGTTGCTTTCCTTTCAGGCTGTTGGATCTGTGGAGCGTTCTTGCCCAGACACTGGTGGAAGCCGGGTCATTGAATATTTTCAAGGCAAAGATAGACCCTTGACCCACAAGCAAACCGATAGTTATTGGAGATGAGCAGCAATGTCAAGTTGAGTTGAGATCACAATCAGATCAGCTGTGAACTTATCAGAAAGACACAGTTTTTGACTCACTCATGGAACATGGATGTCTCTGGCTGGGCCCGGGATTTATTGCCCCGAGAAGGTGGCGGTGAGCTGCCTATTTGAACTGCTGATGCCCTTAGGGTGGGTGAACTAACTGCACAGAGGCCGGTGCCCTGTCACCAAGCCACCCTTTGTTTACAGGTGTACTGTATGTGGGCTCCCACCAGCCAGCTCGAAACCAGTCCCTACGCTGAGGAGACCTTCTGAATCTCCTGTCAGCCAGGGCTCCCTGATTGGCCCAAATTAACAATCTGAATCAAGGATCTCCTCATCAATGAGATCCATCTGGCTCTGGTTCCGTTCACTACAGGAGGGAATTCCAAGATTCTGACCCAGTGACGCACAGAGGAACAGTGATACATTTCCAAGTCAGGATGGGGAGTGGCTCAGAGGGGAACTTGTAGGGGGTGGAGTTCTGCTGCCCTTGTCCTTTCAGATGAAAGTGGGGGTGGGCTTGGAAAGTGCTGACCAGGATGTCCTGGTGAATTTCTGCAGGGCACATGGTACACGGTGCTGTTACTGAGCATCAGTAGTGGAAGGAGTGAATGTTTGTGGATGGAGTGTGAACCCTGTATATGTGATGTTTTGAATGACAGAGCGAATCTTTATCTGACCTTACTGAGCAAGAGTGTCTGAATGATTGCTGAACATGTTGAACAATTTGTGCATGTGCTCACTGCTGTGGGGTTTGTATCTGTAACAAATGAGTAAAGTTTTTGTATAATTAAAAACAGAAACACAGAAAAGATCCATTAGCATCTGACAGGAAGGTTTGTATTTGGTCTGGATACAAGTGGCCAACTTTCTAGATATGCACATGGCAGTCAGGAACTTATCCTTTCGATAGTGCAAAGGGGCCTTGGCATAATAACTATGATGGACCTGTGGTTTATGATTCGGTTTGGACAGAACGCATTCAAGCATTGATTCCTTTAGAATCATAGACTGCCTACAGTGCAGGAAAAGGCCATTTGGCCCATTACCAACTTTCTGGAGGGCATTCCCAACCTATCCCTGTAACCCCACATGGGGTGTTTAACCATGGCTGATCTACTGAGACTGCACACTTCAGGGCAATTTAGCTCGACCAATCCATCTAACCTGCACATTTTTGGACTGTGTGAGGAAACCCACGTAGACATAGGGAGAATGTGCAAACTCCACACAGATTGTCACCCAGCCAAGGTTGGAATTAAACCCGGGTCCTTGGCTCTGTGAGGCAGCACTGTTAACCACTGAGCCACCGTGCTGCCCCACCTTACCTTTAGATTTATCGATGTTTGCGTGTGCATGTATGTATGTGCGTGTAAATATGTGCACGTGTGTCCATGCGTGTGTTTGTATGCATGTCTGCATATGTATGAAAATGTGTAGGCATGAGTGTATGTATAAATGCGTATGTATGTATTTGTGTATTTGCATGGAAGTGTGCATACCTTTTCTGATCTCGTTACCCTAATGTGTTTTACAGCCAAGAATATGTAATTGCTGTTGTAATGTAGGGAGATGCGGGGTGAATATTGTATGTTGCTCCCAGTCTTTGTGCGAGAATGTAATTCCCTATTTCACTCAGTTCTGAACATCGGTCTCTCAACTTTCTAAATTTAAGGAACTGCAAACCAATTTTGTTCAACTTGCCTTCATAACTGAACCCACGACCCATGCGTATTTCCTGAGATGCCGAGCCCAAATATGAATGTTTGCTGTCAAGCATGATGTGAGGAAACATTTTGTCATGGGAATTGTAACCACCAACTGGGTTTGTCATCCAATCGAACAATTGTGTCTAACCTCCAATTGTGTAGGCAGTTTGAACAAGAACCACAAGAATGTTATAAATTCCGGTATTCATTCCAGGAAGCACTTCTGTGTTTCTGCCACACAAAAAAGAAACTCAAAATGCTGTAGATTCTGGATATCTAAATCATCAACAGAAAATGCTGCGCTCCAACTCAATAAGTTAGGGAGTATCTGTGGAGTTGGAATAGGACAGCCAAATGTGGGAGGTGTTTGCTGGTTGGGATTTTCCCCTCCTTCATTTCCTCTTTTTCAATTCCTTTAAAAACACTGCCCATCTGTACGCATTTCTGTGGCCAACTTCAGACCCCTAAAATGTTGATTTGTCGTTCTGCTTGTCGAGCTCAACATTTCAGTCTTTCACTGTTACTTCAAGGCTGCAAGAAGCTAAAGCTTTGCTTTAATGATGCCTTTAGCATCATCTTGTTTCTCCTCAGGTATTTTTATTGAGCTTCGCTTAATCCACGTTTCAGTGTTATCCAACCGCATACTACTACTTCTGTTTCTACCTCGATTTCTCCTTCAGTTGTTTCCAGAACAATTGGGTCTGCATTCCCACTTTCTGTACTTGGGATCTTTCTCTGTCTCTCAGTAACTCTTAGTAACTCGTTTCACTTTTGGTCTTTGGTGCTTTCTGTAACTCGCGCATTAGTTTTTCTCTCTGCCCATCTGACACAATCTCAGCATCCTCTGTCACTCCCACATTTCAATAAACAAGACTTATTTTGAAATAGAGGTAATGGGAACTGCAGATGCCGGAGAATCTGAGATAACACAGTGTGGAGCTGGAGGAACACAGCAGGCCCAGCAGCACCTTAGGAGCACAAAAGCTGACGTTTTGGGCCTAGACCCTTTCTGATGAAGGGCCTGAAACGTCATCTTTTGTGCTCCTAAGGTGCTGCTTGGCCTGCTGTGTTCATCCAGCCCTATGCTTTCTTCACTCTTATTTTGAAATAAGTTATTTAAAATTTCTTCCAAATATTATTCTCTCTCTTGTGGCACAGTGGTGTTGTTCCTGCCTCTGAGCTAGGAGACCTGCTGTCAGGTCCTACCTGCTCCAGAGTTGTATAATAATGGCACTGAGCAGGGTGATTGGAAAATATCTCTGCTTAGATTATTTGAGGCCTCTTCTGGTGCTCTGGCAGTGCCCCTACCTGTGAGCCAGGAGGCCCAGGCTAAAGATCCACTTGCTGCAGAGTGTGCGATGATACCTCTGACCAAGTAGTTTGGGAAAATACACACAGTCATAGAGTACATACGGCAAGAAAACAGACCTTTCACTCCAACCCATCCATGCTGGCCAGCATTTGGCCCATATCCCACTAAACCCTTCCTCTTCATATATCCATCCCGATGCCTCTTAAATGTGAGTTCCCTCTGGCAGCTCATTCCATACATGCCCCACCCTCTGCATGAAAAATTTGCCCGTCAGGTGCCTTTCAAATCTTTCCCCTCTCACCTTAAACCCATGCCCTCTAGTTTTGGATTCCTCTACCCTGGGGAAATAACCTCAGCTCTTCACCCTATCCTTGCCCCTCATGATTTTATAAACCTCTGTAAAGTCACCCCTCAGCCTCCAGTGTTCCAGGGGAAAAAAGGCCCCATTTTATCCAGCCTCTTCCTATAATTCAAACCTTCCAGTCTCGACAACGTTCTTGTTCATTTCATCTGTACCATTTCCAGTTTAATAATATCGTTCCTATAACAGAATTGTACGCAATATTCTAGAACTGTCTTTACCAATGTCTTGTACAGCCATAACATTACATCCTTGTTCCTGTACTTAAAGCTCAGATGTATGAATAATATTCTACTGTAAAAGAGAGGTAAAGCTTTAAATATCTTTCAGCTTGCTATTATGACTTTGCGTCTGAGTTAGTATATTTGGCTCTGTCTTCGGATGAATGTATAGCTCTCGGTCTGCAGTGATATGGTGTCATTTTCAGGTACACCTAACACATAAAGACACAGAGGACCGTGCCCAATCTCATTGTGGCCTCAAATCTGCATCTCTGTCTACCCATGATAATTTTGACTCCTTCGTTGGTTCACGGCCACAGCTTCAGTTGAATTTCTGTTAAATTTATTCCCATCCTTGCAAAATGCATTCAGAATATCCAGCTGCAAAGATACAATTAATTCAGCCTTTTGTGAACTGTCAGTGTGACCAATTTTACCTAAAACACAATCAGCTTTGCTGGTTTGAAGGAGATAATTAATGCAGAGATTGGAACGAAGATTTAGAATCTTGACAAATGCAGACCATCTGGGATTATTGGCATTGAGATGATTTGGATAACTGTTGTTTTCTTCTATTAGAGTACTGTATGGAGGGAGGCATTTTTCAATTTTGTTTTAGCTTAGCAGTTGGAATTAAAACCCAGATTTTCCATTGGGAATATCGTCATCTGGTTTTGGACTGGTTCTATAGATCAGTCTGCTGTTATCCATTTGACAGCCCTTGCCAGTACTTGTTCACTCATAATTCATGTATATTCTTATTGGATAGAGATGGTCTACTTCCAGTTTCTTCCTGTCAGAGTTGACAGAGGATGCTACTGGTTCCCCAGTTGCCCAGATGAAGAGCAGGTCTCCACCCCACAGTATTTATGTTTATCTGTTAGAAATTTATGAGGGGCAGCACAGTGGCTCAGTGGTTAGCTCTGCGGCCTCACAGAGCCAGGGACCTGGGTTCAGCTCCATCATCGGGTGACAGTCTGCGTGGAGTTTGCACATTGTCCCTGTGTCTGCATGGATTTCATCCGGGTGCTCCAGTTTCCTCCTACAGTCCAAAGATGAGTGGGTGAGGTGGATTGGCCATGCTAAATTGCCGATAGTGCCCAGGGATCTGCAGGCTGGGTGGATTAGCCATGGGAAAATGCAAGTTGGCAGTAATAGGGTAAGGGAATGGAGAGTGGGGGGTGTGGATCAAGTTGGGATGCTCTTCAGAAAATTACTGTGGGCCTGATGGGCTGAATGGCCTGCTTCCACAGTGTAGAGATTCTATGTTAATTCCTACACTTCCATGGCTGTAGGATTTAGTTAGCTGTGAGAGTTAACTTCCTAGAATGGTTATAAACTGTAGTGGTTGGAATGAGATCAGCTGGGTAAACTTCATAGAAAGTGAGTTCCCTAATTGGGGCTGTTAACTTGATCCAATCAGGGGACTCCAGTTCTGTAAGGTCTACCTGGCTAACCCCATTACAATCTCGGAGTAAGCATTTTATTTTCATTGTGTCACTGGGCCTGACTGCTGCTTTCTCTTCTTTTAGTAAACACATATGTGAGAGGAATACATTCCCTGGCATCAGTGACAGTTGATTGTAGATTACTATGCCTTGTTTACTGGTTGGGTTACCATATTTGCCAACTGTAGGCTGTCAGCATTGTTTCTAGTTCTGATAGACACTTGTTATTTTAACTGTTTGCAGCGTGGGGTTAAGAGTTACAGCACCAACTCAGAGAGCATACTCCCAAGCCCACGACCTCCAATACCTTTGTAGGACAAAGGGAGCAGAAGTGTTGCAGCCCCACCTCCAGGAAGTTCCCCTCAAAACCACGCTCTATCCCTTCACTGTCGGTGGTTGAAAATCCTGGAATTCCCTCCCTAGTGGCATTGTGAGTGTCCTCACACCTCAAGGACTGCAGCCCTTCAAGAAAGCAGCCCACTTCCCAGGAGCACTTAGAGGCCAAAGAACTGAGTTTGATGATTAACCATCACTGACTAGTGGAGCTGGTTCAAAGGGTGGAATGGCTCACTTCTGTTGCTATATTCTATGTTAAACCAAGTAACTCTAGGCCAGCCTAATGTCTGTTATTGGGAAAGTTAGAACCTATTGTAAAGATGTAATAGAAAGTTTATAAATTTGTAAGTTTGTAATTTGATCAAGCAGAGCCTTATGGCTTCATAAGGGGAACATCATGCCTGATTTAATTTATTTGAATTCTTTGAGGAAGTAACAAGCAGCACAGATAAAGGAGAGATGGCGGATGTAATGTATTTGGATTTTTAGGAAATTTTTTTTCTAAGTTGCCACACCTTAGGCTACTTGGTAAGTTAGGAGCCCGTGGTGTTGGGAACAGAATGTAAGCTTGGCTAAAGGATTGCCTAACTAACGGAAGATGGAGAGTTGGGTGGCTCAGTGGCTAGCACCGGACAGCACTCGGGACCCGGTTTCGATTCCAGCCTCAGGCAACTGTCTGTATGAAGTTTGCATGTTCTCCCTGTGTCTGCGTGGGTTTCCCCCGGGTGCTCCGGTTTCCTCCCACAGTCCAAAGATGGGCAGGTTGGGGTGGATTGGCCATGCTAAATTGCCCATAGTGTCTAGGGTGGGAAATGAACGGATAGGGTAGGGGGTGGGTTTGGGTGGGATGCTCTTTGGAAGATTGGTGTGGACTCAATGGGCCAAATGCCTTGCTTCTGTAGGGATTTTATAAAAGGTGCATTTTCAGGAATGGCAACCTGTAACTGATAGCGTGCCACAGGGATCAGTGCTGGGGGCCACAATTATTTACAATAAATATTAATGACTTGGATGAGGAAAGTGAGTGTACTGCACCGAAGTTTACAAATGACAGGTGGGAAGGCAAGTCGTGAAGGTAACCCAAAGAATCTGCAGAGGGAGAGGAACAGGTTAATCTTGTGGGTAACAACTTAGAAGATTGAATGTAATGTGGAAAAATGTTAAAATGGTACGTACTTTGTCAGGACTTTAAAATCATTTAAATGGAGAAAGACTGCAGAAAGCTGCAACATAGGAGGATTTGGAAGTCTTTATGAATAAAGCCAGGATCCAAGTTCAGCAGGTAGTAGGGGAGGCAAAAGGAATGTTGGACTTTATTTCAAACGGAACAGAGTATGTAGTTGACATGGTGTGGAGCTGGATGAACACAGCAGGCCAAGCAGCATCAGAGGAGCAGGAATGCTAACGTTTCGGGCCTAGACCCTTCATCAGAAATGGGGGAGGGGAAGAAGGTTCTGAAACAAAATAGGGAAAGCGGGGGAGGTGGATCGAACATGGATAGAGGGGAAGTTAGGTGGAGAGGAGATAGACAAATTAAAGAGGCGGGGATAGAGCCAGTAAAGGTGAGTGTACGTGGGGAGTTAGGGAGGAGACAGGTCAGCCCAGGGAGGATGGACAGGTCAAGGGGGCAGGATGAGGTTAGTAGGTTAGAGATGGGGGTGCGACTTGAGGTGGGAGTAGGGGATAGGTGAGAGGAAGAACAGGTTAGGGAGGCGGGGATGAGTTTGGCTGGATTTGGGATGCAGTAGGGGGAGGGGAGATTTTGAAGCTTGTGAAATCCACATTGATACCATTGGGCTGCAGGGCTCCCAAGCGGTAACAAGGTGTGGAGCTGGATGAACACAACAGACCTCCAGCATCTGCAGTTCCTATTATCTCAGAGTATGTAGTAGAGAGGTTTTGCTAAAACAATACAAGGCATTATTGACACTAGAGGTGGAATACTGTGAACAGTTTTAGTTCATTTATCTGAGCTTTGAAGGCTGCCCAGAGAAGGTCCACTAGGGACTGCCTTTGGAGAGGAGCTTGAGTAAATTGGGCTTGTTGTTGCTGGATTATTGAAGGAGAGGAGACCATGTTGGAACGTACAGAATTTTTAGGGAACTTGACAGGATAGATATGGCGAAGTTATTTCCCCTTGTGGGAGAGTCTAGGCACAGAGGGCAACGTCTCAGAATAACGGATCACACATTTAAGACTGAGATGAGGAGGAATTCCTTCTCCCAGGGGGTAGTGAATCTGTGGAATTCTTTACTGCAGGGAGCTATCAAGAATGGGTCAGTAAGTATTTTCAAAGCTGAGATAGACAGATTTTAATCAGTACAGGGTTTGGGGATTATTGGAAAAAAGGCAGGAAAGTGGAGTGGAGGATCAGATCAGAAATGATTATTGAATGGCAGAGCAGATCAGATGGGCTGAATGGATATTTCTGCTACTTAGTAATAGCTGCTAGCCTTGCCAGCAACATTCATTTCCTGTGAATGATTTATTTTTCACGTGCTGCTTATGACTCTAAAATTTATCACCCATCTACTCTTTAAATAATGTAATATTTTGCCAGAGATAGTAGGAACTGCTGATGCTGGAGAATCTGAGATAACATGGTGTAGAGCTGGATGTGCACAGCAGGCCAAGCAGCATCATTGGAGCAGGAAAGCTGATGTTTCGGGTCAAGACCCTTTTTCTGAAAAAGGGTCAGCTTTCCTGCTCCTGTAATGCTGCTTGGCCTGCTGTGTACATCCAGCTCTACACCCTGTCTAATAATTTGCCAGGCCTGTATTTAAGCATCAATTATTAGTGCACAAACCTTGTTAAATCTGAAATGAATATTTGTTTCAAACTCTTGCTTGGAAAGTCTACACTTATATTAAGTACTGCAGTGTTTGAGGCTGATGTTTTTCCTATGTTGTATCGTTTCTAGACATGGAATTTTATGCATGTCTTCCTCTATTAGGTCTTAATGTTTTGCCTGAGGTTGTGGTGGTTAGTTGCTTTTTGGGACTGTCGGCATTAGAGACAGTTATGGAGGGACGTAGACAGACAGACAGTTGGATTAAGGGGTGCCAATTTAAGACTGAGATGAGGAGGAATTTCTTCTCAGAGAGTTGCGACTCTTTGGAACTCTGTGCCACAGAGAACGTGTGGGCACAGTCCTTGTCTATGTTTAAGCTGAGATAGATAGATAGCTTCTTGATCAACAGGGGAATTAAGGATCATGTGGAAAAAGCAGGACAGTAGAGCTGAGGCATTTTGGATCAGCTGTGATTTTACTGAATGGCACAGCAGGCTTGAGAGACCAAAGAGCCTCAAAATCTTCCCTCCCCCCCCCCCCCCCCACTGCATCCCAAAACCAGCCCAGCTCATCCCCGCCTCCCTAACCTGTTCTTCCTCTCACCTATCCCCTCCTCCCAGCTCAAGCTGCACCTCCATTTCCCACCTACCAATCTCATCCCGCCCCCTTGACCTGTCCGTCCTCCCCGGACTGACCTATCCCCTCCCTACCTCCCCACCCACACTCTCCTCTCCACCTATCTTCTCCTCTATCCATCTTCGGCCCACCTCCCCCTCTCTCCCTGTTTATTTAGAACAGAACATAGAACAATACAGCGCAGAACAGGCCCTTCGGCCCTTGAAGTTGCGCCAACCTGTGAACTAATCTAAGCCCCTCCCCCTACACTATCCCATCATTATCCATATGCTTATCCAAGGATTGTTTAAATGTTCCTAATGTGGCTGAGTTAACTACATTGGCAGGCAAGGTGTTCCACACCCTTACCACACTCTGAGTAAAGAACCTGCCTCTGACATCTGTCTTAATTCTATCACCCCTCAACTTTCAGCAACTTTCAGGGATCTATGTACATGGACACCAAGATCCCTCTGCACATCCACACTACCAAAAATCTTTCCATTGACCCAGTATTCTGCCTTCCTATTATTCTTCCCAAAGTGAATCACCTCACATTTATCTGCATTGAACTCCATTTGCCACCTTTCAGCCCAATTCTGCAGTTTATCCAAGTCTCCCTGCAACCTGCAACATTCTTCTACACTGTCCACCACTCCACCGACTTTAGTGTCATCTGCAAACTTACTCACCCATCCACCTGTGTCTGCGTCCAACTCATTTATAAACCAAAACAGATCCTTGAGGCACACCACTAGTAACCGGACTCCATGCTGAATATTTTCCATCAACCACCACTCGTTGCCTTCTTACAGAAAGCCAGTTTCTAATCCAAACTGCTAAATCTCCCTCAATCCCATGCTTCTGTATTTTCTCCAATAGCCTACCATGTGGAACCTTATCAAAGGCTTTACTGAAGTCGATGTACACCACATCAACTGCCCTTCCCTCATCCACATGCTTAGTCACCTTCTCAAAAAACTCAGTGAGGTTTGTGAGACATGACCTGCACTTGACGAATCCATGCTGACTATCTCCAATCAAATTGTTGCTTGCTGGATGATTACAAATCCTATCTCTTATAATCCTTTCCAAAACTTTTCCTACAACAGACGTAAGGCTCACAGATCTATAATTACCTGGGTAAGTTTCAGAATCCTCTCCCCATCCCCCTTTTCTGATGAAGGGTCTAGGCCTGAAACGGCAGCTTTTGCGCTCCTAAGGTGCTGCTTGGCCTGCTGTGTTCATCCAGCTCCACACTTTGTTATCTCAGCCTCTTCCTATTCCTACTTCATATGATCTTAACACTGACAAAGGGTCACTGGACTTGAAAGAATAACACTGCTTTTCTTTCTAATGATGCTACGAGACTTGATGAGCTTCTCCAACAATTTCTGGTTTTGTTTCAGGTTTCCAGCATCTGCAGTTCTTTGTTTCTGTTTTGCTTTGTTTGTGTATTCTGTCTGAAGGCAATGGAATCATCTTCAACATATGAAGATTCTCATGATGGTGCAAATCAGACTGGAGATGTGTCCCTTTTCACGTCCCGAGGGAGCAGTTGACTGGTTTCATTGTCTTTGGACTAAATGTTAAATTTAGCTTAGGCTCCCACTTACCTAATTCGTGTTGGTCTGATGAAAGATGGCCAACCTGAGTGGGTTTGGCGAGGTCTGTAGCCACTTTAAGCCAGTGTTTCTGGTCCCTGTTTTAAATCTGCTTCAGTCCATTAAAGTGCCAGGCATAAAATTGAACACTGAGGATTCAGAGACCATTAGTGCATAATTTAGATCATGGTGACAACGTGGCAGTCAGCAATAACCTGGAACTCGCTGTGGAGGAGGGTGATGCAAGTGGAGACGATTTCAAAAGGAAATTAGTTGGGCATTTGATGGAAACAAGCCTGCATGGGCAAGCGGGTTAAAGAGGGGAAGTGTGATTAACTGGACTTCTGTATAAAGAGCATGGACACATTGGCCAAATGGCCTCCTCCTGTGTCCTTATGACTACAAGCCCATTCTCAAGGGAGGCCTCGTTCCCTTGGCAATGGGGACATGTGTGGATCATTATCTGATTGGATGGTTCTTAACTGTCAATGAAAAAAGCCTTTCCTTTTCCAACGTCAACATTTTTATAATGAGCAAGACTGCAAAGTTTTTTTTATCGTCAAAGCTGTTATTCCTCTGCTTCCAGAGTCATGTCCTGGAGATTAATCCTCACGTCTAGGACTCTCTGGACAATGTGCAAGGTTTCTCTGCCTTATATCAGTTTTATATGCCAACTCCCTTTTTCCACCCCTTAAAGTTTGTCCTGAGCCTAACCATGTTTCATTATCTTTACTCGGACTGTTGCAATAGCTACATTGCTAAACGAGTGGGAAACATAAAAGTGCTAAGTAATCACCACATCAGCCCCAGGGTATTTTCTGTTTTCAATTCATCTCAAATCCATCCAGCAGAATGAAGGCAAATTGAAAACAGAAACTGGAACCTACTGTACAGTGCCCATCAAAGCAGAAATTA
Source organism: Stegostoma tigrinum (assembly GCF_030684315.1). NCBI lineage: Eukaryota > Metazoa > Chordata > Chondrichthyes > Orectolobiformes > Stegostomatidae > Stegostoma > Stegostoma tigrinum. Next base: position 39,596,397 of record NC_081382.1, read on the forward strand.
AAACGGAAATGAATAAAAGCTTCAAATTCTAAAATGGCACAGAAACAGAGAAAGGGAGAGAGAGAGAAAAATCCTGCTGTGAATGCCTGACAGAAGTCAACCAAGAGCAAGGAATAGACACGGGAGAGCAAATTGTTGTCTGAAAATCAACTGTTCAGTTTTTCCCCGTTCTTCAGTTGGGCAATTCATTATCAATCACATTTTTGTATATCTTCATGTGTTACTACATCTATATTTTGGCTTAAAATGTTAAAGCTTCCAGGATAACACCATGTTCTTGTAGGAATGTTGAAAATAGGAGCAGAAGTAGGCCATTCATCCCTTTGAGCCATTCAATCTGATTATGGCTGATCATCCAACTCAGTCCCCTGTTCTTACTTTCTCTCCCAACACGCTTTGACCCCTTTAGCCCTAAGAACTATGTCAAACTTTGTCTTGAAAATTTTCAATGTCTTGTCTCAACTGCTTTTCAGTGGCAGAGAATTCTACAGGCTCCCCACTCTCTGGGTGAAGACATTTCCCCCCATCTCAGTCCCAAATGGCCTACTCTGGGTCCTTACACTATGAGCCCTGGTTCTTGGACATTCCAGCCTTTGGGAGCATTCTAGTCCTGTTGGAATTTTATGGGTGTCTTTGAGAGCCTCCCTAATTGTTCAAAATTTATGAATATTTTGATGTGACAGTGTATCATATACATTTGTGTCAATTGACCTTTAATGCTTTAAGCATTGAGAGAATATTTTCAAACGAAAATGTTGGAGGAAAACTGGATTTCATGGACAATTCTGAAGTAGTAGTGTTTGCCTTTGTAGACACCGGAGACTATTCATGGATTTCCCAATGGCAATAAACTGTTTCTAGGGAGGGTTTTAACAGTGGTTCCCTCTGAAGAGGGTTGTCACAATGGTTCAGCTAAGTTGAATCTTCAGATGACTACCACTGGCACCAAGTCGCATGAGTTGACGAATAGCAATCCCTGTTATGGTGCGGTTGGGTACTTAGTTGCTGCCATTCTCTTGTTCTCAGTGAATCTACGGGATCTCCAAGGTCAAGGAGAACAACTCGGTAGCCTAATGAGAAGAGGCTTTTGTTTTAAGCACAATAAGGATAGATTAGATTACCTTTGGCCCAATAAGTCCACACCGCCCCTTGGAGCGTTCCACCCAGACCCATCTCCCTGTAACCCCACACCCCTGAACACTACGGGCAATTTAGCATGGCCAATCCACCCTAACCGGCACACCTTTGGACTACGGGAGGAAACCGGAGCACCAGAAGGAAACCCACGCAGACACGGGGAGAATGTGCAAACTCCACACAGACAGTCGCCCGAGGTGGTGATCGAACCCGGGTCCCTGGTGCTGTGAGGCTGCAGCAGTAAATTTACTTTACAAAGAGACTGTCTGGGCAGCAATTCCGACTTAGCACGCCATTTGGAAAAGGTCACGTAAACCTGAATGCGCCAGCCCCAGCTTTCTTTAGGGAAAAAAAACCCCAAAAGAACTGCGGATGCTGTAAATTAGAAACAAAAACAGAAATTGCTAGAAAAACATCTAGATACTGCCAGACTTGCTGAGCTTTTCCAGCAATTTCTGTTTTTATTCCAGTTTTCTCCAGCCCTGTTTCATTGATAACTAATGAATAAGCATTGCTTTCGTAATGTACTTTGTATCTTCACCGGTGACTCTATCCGTGAGAGAGTGGTGTACTTCGATGTGTGGAGGAGCAGGGCCCAACTGGATAGCACTGCCTTGATTTTTGTGTTTAGCTGTACATGTCACAAGGATCCCAGTTAATCCCCACTTGGAGCATTGTGAGCAGATCTGGGCAGCGCACACTTGGGAGAATATGTTGACCATGGAGGGAGTGCAGTGTAGGTTTACAAGAATGATACATGGACTTCAGTGGTTAAGTTTTGAGGAGAGATTATTCAAATTAGGCTTGTTTTCTCTATAATTTAGAAGGCCAAAGGGTGATATGATGGAAGTCTTCAAGGTATTGGTCAGTGCATAGAGTATAGAAGTTGGGAGGTCATGTTGCGGCTGTACACGACATCGATTAGGCCACTTTTGGAGTACTGCATTCAGTTCTGAGGTCTCTCTGCTAGACAAAGGACGTTGTTGAACTTGAAAGGGTGCAGAAATGATTGACAAGGATGTTGCCAGGGCTGGAGGGTTTGAGCTACAGGGAGATGCTGGATAGACTATTTTCCCTGTAGTGTCTAAGGCTGAGGTTTATAAAGTCATGAGGGGCATGGATAGGATGAATAGGCCCCAAGGTCTTTTCCCCAGGGTAGGGGAGTTCAAAACCAGGTTTAAAGGTGAGAGGGGAAAGATTTGAAAAGGACCTGAGGGGCAACCTTTTCATGGAGAGGGTAGTGCATGTGTGGAAGAGCTGCCAGAGGAAGTGGTGGAGCCTGGTACAATTACAGCATTTAAGAGGCATCTGGATGGGTACATGAATAGATAGGTTTAGAGGGATATGGGCCAAATGCTGGCAAATGGGACTAGATTTATTTAGGATCTCTGGTCAGCATGGACAAGTTGGGCTGAAGGGTCCATTTCTGTGCTCTACATCTCATTGACTCTATGATTCTATGTCAACCAGAAAAAACAGGATGGATAAAGATAAATAATTTCCACTGCTGCGGGATTCTAGAACTGGGGGCATAGTCTGAGAATTGGCGATAGACCACCCAGGAGAGATGATAGGAAGACTTCTACACACAAAGGGTGGGAGAGGTTTGGAACTGTTCCACAAATGGCAGTGGATGGTAGATCACTTGTTAATTTTAAATCTGAGAAAGATCCATTTTGTTAAGCAAAGGGATCAAAGAATATAGGGCAAGGGTTATGGAGTTAGCCCACAGGTTAGCCATGATTTCACTGAATGATGGGACAGGCCCAAGGGGCTGAATGGCCTACTCCTGTTCCTGTGTTCTTGTATATGGAGACCAGGAGTTGCTCCTCAATTTACTCCATAATACCAGCAAGAGTTGGTGGAGTCACGGTTATTTAATTCGTAATGTCCAGATCAATAATGTTCATGTCAATTAATATTGTCGAATGTGCAAGAGTTTTAATGGGGGCTGTTTTTAGTGTCGAAGAAAACCCCACTCCCTGCACCCTTCCCGAAAGAATAACTCTTCAAAACTTGGGTAAAACTCTTGTTAAACAGCTTTGAGTTTGACAAGGGACAGAAGAATTAACTGAGTAGTTGAGGTCTGCAGAGAAAAATATCAAGTGGCCTCTCTATGTGTACTTCTCAATAAAACAAGAAGGCTGCAAAATCTCCGACACTCTGTCAGCAAGTCTGATGGATTTCCTAGTAACCTGCAGAAATAAAATTCGCTCTGATTAGCTCCAGGAAACATCACAATGCGTACGATTTAGCAATGACCGAACTCTCATAAAAACTATGAATAGCTGTAATTGGCTTCTCAAGACATCACAAGAATTAAGTAGTTGAAATGAATAACTGCAATAAAAAAATTGAAAGAGATTCCAGAAGCCTGGATTTTCTGGGCTTAGATACAAATGATTGTACTTCCTGTCAGTGTTTTAAAATGACCAACTGGCTTTAGCTCTTTTTCCTTGCAAAGCTTTTTGAAACTTTCTTTTCAAAAAATAATTTATTTGAAATAATTAAGAACAAACAGTGACCCCAGGAGATGTGCCTTTAATTTTTATAGCGTTAATTAGGGTAAAAATTCTCCAATCCAGCGTCCACCAATGAAGTCCCTGATGTTTAGGATGAAGCAGTGGTGGAGAGCCCTCTTGTGGCTTGGTGGTAGTGTCCCTCCCCTAAGACTGAGAGGTGTGGGTTCAAATCCCAACTCTTCCTGAGGTGTGTAATTACATTCCTGAATAATTGATTAGGGGAAAAATAGGTTTGTTTAAAAAGAAAATTCTAGAGTGGAACAGATGGAAGCCATATGTGTTAAGTTACAAAACAGAAGTTGCTGGAAAAGCTCAGCAGGTCTGGCAGCATCTGTGAAGGCAAAAAAAAATAAAGTTCATGTTTCAGGTCCAGTGACCATTCCTCAGCAACTTTGCCTTTGTTCCTGATTTACAGCTTCTGCAGTTCTTTTGGTTTTTATTAGCGATTAATTTATTCTCATTCACCAAAGAGTTTAGAATTGTGGGGAGTCATCTCATCTAAAAATGAGAGTTAGACCTTTAAGGAGTAAAGCTAAGAAAAAATAACTGTAAGCAATCAGTTTGGAACTCTCAAATGCTAATAAATTTGAGGAAGAAGGTTTTCACCCAGGCAGTGCTGTGTCTTTTGGAAGTGACTGTCCAAAAAGATGCTGGAGTTTGGAACTACCATGACGTTTTCAGGGGTAGTTAGACAAACATAAGGCTATAACCGTGTACTGGAATACAGTACTAGAACAGTTAGGTGCTTGATGACCACATAGAAATGATGGGCCAAAGAGCCTCATTTTGTGATGAAATCTCTGACTGTAACATCGATGCTGGAATAGTTATCAGTTTTAAAAGGGAGATTGATATGTTTCTACGCTAAATGGGAGAATTAGTAATAATGTCACTGGCTAGTAATCTGTAGCGAGACGCTAACCCTCTGGGGCCAGAGTTTCAAATGCCACCCCATTATAAATTATAAATCTGGATTTAGAAGCGAGTTTCAGTAATGATGACCATGAAATCGCTGTTGATTTGCTGTAAAAACGCATATACTTTAGGGAAGGAAATCTGCCATCCTTACCTGGTCTGGCTAATGTGCGACTCCAGACCCACAGCATTCTGGTTGACTCCAGAATGGCCTCAGTTCAAGGACATTTAGGGAACGGCAATAAACACTGACCAGAGAAGCCCACATCCCACTAAAGAATAAAAACAACTTCCTGGAAGATCTCTAAGCCACACACCATCCTGACTTGGAAATGCATCGCTGGACTTGACTTTCATCAGGTTAACATCCTGGGTCACCTTCCCGAACTGCACTGTGGGTGTCAGAACACCCTAAAGACAGCACTGGTCAGGAGGAAATTGACACACCGCCTCATTCTCCGGGACAGCTATGAATGGCCAATGAATGTTGGTACCAACATCCTTTGAATTAATTTAAAGAGAACTTCATAATGGAGTTCCCCGCTGTATTGATGGACTATCATGCTAAAGTCGGGTTAACGGTTTAAGCTAAAGGTAAGAACAAACAGATGGAGGACATTCATTGTTTGAATATACATGAAGGGCCCCTACTGCAGGATAAGTGTACTTGTATTTGGTCTTTAGTAACCAAATCATTGCACTATGCAGCCTTTTAACTAATGGATTGTTACAATAAAATAGCTAAACCAGGCTTGTGAACCACTGCTAGACAATACCACTGTAAGAAAGCATTGACTTTGTTTTAATGAATAAATAGGAATAAAGTATATACTCTGAAAAAGAAACTTGAAGAGTGCTGCGGCTTGCAGCATTCCCATGTAAATGTGGACTGTGGCAGTTCACTGACTCCCAGACCAGTTGTTTATTTTGAGGCACTGTGGACCGTGTCTGTTTTTTCGCACTCCCTTTCCAGTTGTTCGAAAAACTATCTGTTGTGTTTCTGGTTGCACTTCAGCCCCACATTTCTGGTCGGAGGATCTCCTCGTAGGCCTGTTCCTGGGCCTGGACAGGCTGGCTATAAACAGGCCCAGGCGGCAGGCTGTGAAGGGGGTCAGTTCTGCCAATGGTCTGCCCCTCTTCCGCAGTTACATTCGTGCCAGGGCATCAGTGGAGAGGAAGCACACGACGAAGCACTCGATTCCTTTCGAGAGAGGTGGGCACCGTGCAGTGGTGGAGCACTTTATCTCCCCAGCCAACTCCATTCTGATTTAGCTCTCTCCCTCTCTCCCAAGGAGAGGCTGGATCAGCTGGGAGTGTTGGAGGTTGAGAGGTTGGAAGTGACTGTCCAAAAAGACCATGACATTTTCAGGGGTAGTTAGAGGTTTATAAAATCATGAGGGGTATAGATACAGTGAATGGCAGGTATCTTTTCCTTAGGGTGGGGGAGTATTCAAGACTGGGGGCATATTTTAAAGGTGAGTGGAGAGAGATTTAAAAAAGACGGAGAGGCAATTTTTTAACACAGCGAGTGGTTCATGTGTGCAGTGAACTTCCAGAGGAAGTGGTGGATGTGGGTCCAATTACAGCATTTAAAAGACATTTGGGTAAGTAGGTGATTAGGAAAGATTTGGAGGGATATGGGCCAAGCGCAGACAGGTGGGACTAGTTTAGTTTGAGATTGTGGTTGGCATGGACAGGAGGGCCGAAGGGTCTGTTTCCATGCTGTATGACTGTGTAAGTCCCACTTTGCTACCGAGGTGTGTTATAACATTTCTCAACAGCTTGATTAGATAATACTTGCATCAAGATTTCCTCCTGATCAACCCTATTTATATCTCGGCCCCTCCCTCTCTCTGTACGTTTGCCTCACTTTTGCTGTTACATTGCCTCTGTTCAGCAATGTCCATGAATTAGAAGCAGAAACAATGTGGTGGTGGGATAGAAAACACTCAGAGGTGTGTAAAAACACCTCTGGATGTGAAAAAAAACTACCAAAAAAACATAAAGAATCCACAGGCTGTTGAAGTGCAGGGGCTAAGCCCCTACCTCTGAGCCAGGATTTCCGGAGTCAAGTTCCATCTGTTACAGAGGTGTGTAATGACATCTCTGAGCAGGCTGATTAGGAAAATATTTACATTAAAAAAAATCGAAACCATCATTGTGAAGTGGGCCTTGTTGGCAAATCTTCCCTGTAGACTGAGTGGCTTTCTCTGCCACGTCAGAGGGCAGTTAAGTGCCACCTGTGGGTCTGGAGTCACGTGTAGGCCAGACAGCATAGGAATGGCAGATTTCTTCCCCGAAATGATGTCAGTTGAACCCCATGTTTATACTGAATGACAATTTAGTCACCATCACTAAGACTAACCTCAAGTCCAGATTTGTTAATTACATTAAAATTCCACTATGGTGGGTTCTTGAAGTCACATCTCTAGAGCCCAAGGTGATGGCCTAGTGGTATTATCGCTGGACTTTTAATCCAGAGATGCAGATAATGTTCTGGGGACCCAGCTTCAAATCCTGTCACAGCAGACGGTGGAATTTGAGTTCAGTAAAATATCTGGAATTAAGAATCTAATGATGAGCATAAATCCATTGTTGAGTGTCAGGGGAAAACCCATCAGGCTCACTAATGCCCTTTAGGAAAGGAAACTGCCCTCCCAGTCGCAAACCATTTCCAATCCCCCTCCCATTCTTTAGATGACATGTCCATCATGGGCCTCCTGCAGTGCCGCAATGATGCCACCCAAAGGTTGCAGGAACAGCAACTCATATTCTGCTTGGGAACCCTGCAGCCCAATGGTATCAATGTGGACTTCACCAGCTTCAAAATCTCCCCCTCCCCCATCGCATCCCAAAACCAGCCCAGTTCATCCCCTCCCCCCACTGCACCACACAACCAGCCCAGCTCCTCCCCTCCACCCACTGCATCCCAAAACCAGTCCAATCTGTCTCTGCCTCCCTAACCTGTTCTTCCTCTCACCCATCCCTTCCTCCCACCCCAAGCCGCACCTCCATCTCCTACCTACTAACCTCATCCCACCTCCTTGACCTGTCCGTCTTCCCTGGACTGACCTATCCCCTCCCTACTTCCCCACCTATACTCTCCTCTCCACCTATCTTCTTTTCTCTCCATCTTCGGTCCGCCTCCCCCTCTTCTCCCTATTTATTGCAGAACCCTCACCCCATCCCCCTCTGTGATGAAGGGTCTAGGCCCGAAACGTCAGCTTATGTGCTCCTGAGATGCTGCTGGGCCTGCTGTGTTCATCCAGACCCACAGCAATGTGGTTGACTCTTAACTGCCCTCTGGGCAATAAATGCTGCCTGGCCAGTGACACCTACATCCTGTGAATGAATAAAGGAAAAACAAAGCTAAGCCATTGACCTCACTTCCGTACCACCATCTTCCTATTGCTGACAGCACTATGAAGAGTAACATTACTAGCTATCCACTTATCATTTTTCACTTTACGCGTAAATCTAAACTGAGCAGAGATGGGGGACTGTGGTTCCCTCCCTCACCTGTTAGCTGTTAGAAGTTTAACAAGTGAACATCCATCCTGGACACTAACTACAGTGTCATGTATTGCATTTACCTTACAAGATTTTATGGTCCGCAAAGAGATATTCTGCCATCCATTACAGATTTGGAAGTATATGTGGGAACCATGTGAGATAACAAGGTGTAGGGTTGGATGAACACAGCAGGCCAAGCAGCATCAGAGGAGCAGGAACACTAATGTTTCGGGCCCGGACCCTTCTTCAGAAATGGAGGAGGGCAAGCGGATTCTGAAAAAAGTATGGAGAGAGAGGGAGGCAGATCGAAGATGGATAGAGGAGAAGATAGGTGGAGTGGAGACAGACAGGTCAAAGAGGCGGGGATGGAGCCAGTAAAGGTGAGTGTAGGTGGGGAGTTAGGGAGGGGATAGGTCAGTCCAGAGAGGACGAACAGGTCGAGGAGGCAGGATGAAGCTAGTAGGTAGGAAATGGGGGTGCGGATTGAGGTGGGAGGAGGGGATAGGTGAGAGGAAGGACAGGTTAGGGAGGTGGGCTGGTTTTGAGTTGCAGTAGTGGGAGGGAAGATGTTGAAGCTTGTGAAGTCACCTGTGTGTTGGTTTAGTATGAACAACTGCAGTACTGCTGCAATAATTTGAGAACATTATATTTTGACCAAGTTTTATTAAGAACTTCCTGTTATTAAAATCTTTCACAAATGGTTTTATATAGAAAAACATGTGTGCATGCATGCTTGGAATGATTGACATTTACTTTCTTTCTTAATTTAAAATGCTTCTGTTCTGTTGAAATCGATGTTACATTAGTAATCATGCCTCAGTTCTGTTTGCTTTTGATGAGCCACGTGTCACTATCAGGGACTATCTCACACAGTTCTTTTAAGCCTCATTATTTAAGCACTATCTACTTTCCATAGCCTTTCCCCATTGCCTCCTGTTGATCACTTGCCTATTGATGTACCATTGTTGATGAAGATTAGGATGGGCACTGCTGCTGACCTGCGTTTGGTCAGATGTAATAATCTTTCTCCGTTACCCTTGTCACACCTATTTGTCCTAATTTCCTGTCACAATAGCATAGTATGATTTGGGGGTGACCCATTCAGCCTTTCAAGGCTAGACCAGCATTTGTTGCCCATCTCCTAATTGTTAGGAGCTAGCTACGTTGCTGTGGGTCTGGAGTCACACAGGTAGGATGGCAGTTTCCTTCCCTAAAAGACGTGAGTGAACCAGATTGGTTCTTTTTACAACAATCAACAATGGTCACCATTAGAGTCTCTCAACTTCCAGGTTTTGTCTTTGAATTCCATTGCTACATTTGCCATGTGATAATGGGAACTGCAGATGCTGGAGAATCCAAGATAACAAAATGTGAGGCTGGATGAACACAGCAGGCCAAGCAGCACCTCAGGAGCACAAAAGCTGACGCTTCGGGCCTTCATCAGAGAGGGGGATGGGGAGAGGGTTCTGGAATAAATAGGGAAAGAGGGGGAGGCGGACCGAAGATGGAGAGAAAAGAAGATAGGTGGAGAGGAGAGTATAGGTGGAGAGGTAGGGAGGGGATAGGTCAGTCCAGGGAAGACTGACAGGACAAGGAGGCAGGATGAGGTAGTAGGTAGGAAATGGAGGTGCGGCTTGAGGTGGGAGGAAGGGATGGGTGAGAGGAAGAACAGGTTAGGGAAGCGGAGACTCCCCCTCCCATTCCTCAGACGACATATCCATCATGGGCCTCCTGCAGTGCCACAATGATGCCACCCGAAGGTTGCAGGAACAGCAACTCATATTCCACTTGGGAACGCTGCAGCCCAATGGTATCAATGTGGACTTCACAAGCTTCAAAATCTCCCCTTCCCCCACCGCATCCGAAAACCAGCCCAGTTCATCCCCTCCTCCCACTGCATCCCCAAACCAGCCCAGCTCTTCCCCTCCCCCCACTGCATCCCAAAACCAGCCCAGCCTGTCTCCGCTTCCCTAACCTGTTCTTCCTCTCAACCATCCCTTCCTCCCACCTCAAGCCGCACCTCCAGTTCCTACCTACCACCTCATCCCGCCCCCTTGACCTGTCCGTCTTCCCTGGACTGACCTATACCCTCCCTACCTCCCCACCTATAACCTCGTCTCCACCTATCTTGTTTTCTCTCCATCTGCGGTCCGCCTCCCCCTCTCTCCCTATTTATTCCAGAACCCTCTCTCCATCCTTCTCTCCGATGAAGGGTCTAGGCCCGAAACGTCAGCTTTTGTGCTCCTGAGATGCTGCTTGGCCTGCTGTGTTCATCCAGCTCTACACTTTGTTATCTTGCTACATTTGCCATGGCAGGATTCAAACCTAGGTCCAGAGAACATGACCTGGGCCTTTGGATTAACAGCCCAGCAATAATACCGTTAGGCCATTGGCTCCCCTTGAGCGTGGGTAGAAGAATGACTGGTTAACAGGATGCAGAGAATAGGTACAAATGTGGCCATTACAGGGCGGCATGATGTTGAGTTATCTGCCACAGGGATCAGTCTTAAATGTTTATATTTATTTAAATAACCGGGTGAAAGGTATGAAATCCCAATTTGGTGATGACACAGAGGTAGGCAGGAAAATAAATTGTGAAGAGGCCAAAGAGGTTCCAAAAGATATGGGTAGGTTCAGTGAAAACAAGGTGTAGAGCTGGATGAACACAGCAGGCCAAGCAGCATCACAGGAGCAGGAAAGCTGACGTTTTGGGCCTAGACCCTTCATCAGAAATGGGTGAAAAAGTGTCTTGGCCCAAAACGTCAGCTTTCCTGTTCCTCCGAAGCTGCTTGGCCTGCCGTGTTCATCCAGCTCTACACCTTGTTTGCTCATATTTCTGAGTAACTTTGATGTCATCAGGCTACCGTCCCCAGCAGCAAAGAAGGGTCTAGGCCCGAAACGTCAGCCTTCCCGCTCCTATGATGCTGCTTGGTCTGCTGTGTTCATCCAGCTCTACACCTTGTTATCTCGGAGTCTCCAGCATCTGCAGTTCCTATTATCTCTGGGTAGGTTCAGTGGTTGGTAAAAATATGACAAATGGATTATATTGTGGGAAAATTTTGCAAGGAGAATGAAAAAGAAGTGTTTAATCTAAATGGTGTGATAATGCAAGGCCCTGTGATCTATATGGATCAGTTTGTCCTCATGCATGAATTGTAAGTGATTAACATTTAGGAACACCACCAAATAATTCAGAATGCAAGTGGAATATTACAAGGGGAGTTGAGTACAAGAGTTGGGGGAGCTTATGCTTCAGTTATACAGCGCATGGGTGAGACCCACATCTGGAGAACTGTGCACAGTATTGGTCATCTTACTTAAGGAAGGGTGTAAATATTTAGAAAGGCGTTGGGAGAACTCTTACCAGCTTGATACTTGGAATGGGTCGGTGGTCTTACGAGGAAAGGTTCCACAGGATCGGCTTGGAGTTTAGAAGATCATGAGGTGACTTGATTCAATCCTGTAAGGTCCTGACCAGTTGGATGTGGAGAAGATGTTTCACCTGAAGGATGATCTAAAATTAGGAATCGCTGTATAAATTAGCCAACGGACATTTAACACAGTGATGAAGCAAAATACAATTCTGTCAGAGGGCCATCGGGTCTTTGGAACCTTCGTCCTGAAAAGATGGTGGAAGCAGAGACCTTGAATATATTTAAGGCCTGAGGAGGATCGATTTGTGATAAGGAAGGTTGGTGTGGGTGGTGATAGGTTAACAGGGGAATGCAGGAATATGGATTTGAGGTTCCAATGGATCAGCCATGGTCTAATTAAATAGCAGAGCAGACTTGAAGGGCTGAATGGCCTACTTCCGATCTTTGCCCTCATACATTGTAAAGAGGGAACGCACTATGTTTTGCTAATCACCTGTGCTGGATGCCTCAAAATGTTTCACATCCTCCTTCAGGACTTTTGAAGCGTAACCACTTGTTGGCACATTAGAAACCCAGCAGCCGGCTTACGCAGAGCAAGTTTCCACAAACAGGAAAGCGTTGGTGCTGAAGTTGTGCATTTTGCTGAAGTTGATCAAGGGACGAATATATGCTGGGATACCGGGATACCCACCCCGCCCTGTTTTCCTTCGAAACAGTGAAATAGCGACCAGCGAAGGGCCTGATGTTTGCTGTGTCATCCAAAAGCTGGTCCCCCTGACGAGGCTTCAGTCACTACAACACTGTAGCACTCAATACAGCATAGCGGGATGGGGGGAGGGTCTGAATTACTTTCTGTGTTTGAGTCCTGCCATGGGACTTTGTGCCTCTAGCTTGGAGGCAAAGAAATTACCCATTGCCTTCTCAGGACCTGCAGTACATCATCGTCAAGTCCAGAACAGGGATGTTCTACTCACAGGAGCTGTATTCAAGCTAGTAAAGAACTCTTATGAATGATTGGAATTAGTAATGTCTTCTCAGCAGTTCTCACAGTGTGATATGATTATCTTTCTCTGGCACTTGACCTCATCCCTTGCTTTGTCCAGGAAGCCTCCAGTGTCAGTTTGTTTGTAATGTTGATTTTCACATGCAACTCTGTTATTTAAACAGGATAGATCAGAGTTGTGAAGCATCGGGTGAAATCTACAATAATGGCTTCAATTCATGCTTCGTTGTGTCTTCAAGGGACGCATTAAACTAAAACTAAACGTTATCAGTGTTCTCAAAGCAATTTATCTGCTATGTTTTCTCTCTAGGCTACAGAACTGGAAATAAAACAGACCTCTTTCTCATGGTATATTGTCTGTTTATACATGCTGAGATTGTGAGTATTTTGGGCAGGTCAGGGTGAACTGCACAGGGCCCAGTCTGCCAAGATTTCTGTCTAAGTCTGTTTAGTTAGTTTCAGGACATGGCTTGCGATGGAAATGACTGGGGCTCCAATTCTGTTCTTTCACCCACAATAATATTATTATTGTTCCAGAAGCAACTGTTTGTGTCTGCTCTGCTCTGCAGGCAGAGCAGTCGTCTACGGCGCAACTTCATTGATTTGCCAAAGAAACGCGTCCCCCCCCACCCCGTGCTTGGTACAGATGGCACCTCCAGGCTCAGTTCTCAGCTTTGAACTCTGCTTTGAGCCGGCTCGCAAAGTTGTAGGTTCAAATCCTGCTTCAGGAACACAACATAAATCAACGCTCACAGTGCAGCGCAGCACTAAAGGAAAGCTGCCCTGTCGGAGATTCTGTCCTCTTGGATGAAAATGAGATGTTAAACCGAGGTTCCTCTCACGTAAACCTATGAGACCTCATGCTGAGTTATGAAGAACAGCGGGTAATTTCCCAATGGTGTCCTTGTCAATATTTAGACCTCACTCAACATAAAAAACGCAGATTATCTGATTTTTATTATTACATTGCTGCTTATGGGATCTTGCTGTACACAAAGCGACTGCAACACTCCCAACATTGCAACAGTGGCCACATTTCACAATTGAGGTGTTGGCTGTAAAGGGTTTTGAGAGGTCCCGTGGTTGTGAAAAGTGCTATGTTCATGCAAGTCTCTCTCGTACTCTGCTTATTCCTTGTTGTCATTCTTTAAAGTTAATCTTTAAAACCATCCATTTGTCCACTTGAGGCAACCTATTAGGCTCACAGCTTTATAGATCCTGTATATGTTCTGAAGAAGGGTCACTGAACTTGAAGCATTAACTCTATGTTTCTCTCTACAAATGCCAGAGCCGCTGAGTTTCTCTGGATAGTTCTGTTTTTGTATGTTTCATGGCTCTAGCATCCATACTTAGATATAGCAGCAGAATTAGGCCATTCAGCCCGTCGAGCCTGATCCACCATTCGATCATGGCTGATCTGTTTCTCAACCCCATTCTCCTGCCTTCTCCCTGTAACGCTCGACCCCCCCCCCCACCTTTACTGATCAAGCACTTGTCTATCTAGTTCTTTGTTTTATTTGTGTACATGAGGTTACTTAACAGCAAAGAGGGAGACGTGGGGTGGATGGGGAGGAGATAGAGTTATAGAGCGCAGAAACAGGCCCTTTGGCTCAACTCGTCCATGCTGACCAGCTTTTCTAAACTGAACTAGTCCCGTTTGCCTGCATTTGGCCCTTATTCTCTAAACCTTTCCTGTCCATGCACCTGTCTCAGTGGCTTTTAAATGTTGTCACTGTACTCACCTCTACCACTTCATCCGGAAGCCCGTTCCATACACGCATCACCCTCTGCATGAAAAAGTTGCCCTTTAGGTCCCTTTTAAATCTTTGCCCTCGGACCTAAACCTCTAGTTTTGGACTCCCCATCCCTGGAGAAAAGATTGTGTCTATTACCCTATCCATGCCCCTGATGATTTTATAAACCAATATAAGGTCACCCCTCAGCCTCTGACATGACAGGGACAAATGTCCCAGCCTCTTCTTATAACTCACATGCTCCAGTCTTATCAAACGTCTCTTGTAAATATTTTTTGTGCCCTTTCCAGTTCTATAACAAAATTCCTATATCAGGGATACCAGAATCGTACACAGTACTGCAGATGCTGATTTGATTTGCATTGTTTGGATTTATTATTGTCATATGTACCTCAATGCAGTGAAAAGTTTTGTTTTGCATGCAGTAAAGGCAGATCATGCTGTACAAAGATCATAGTGGGATTGAACAGAGCGAGGAATACGGAGTTACAGCTGCAGAGAAGGTGCACACATAGCAAAATCAGCATTAGATTTGAAATTTGAGACGGCCGTTCAGAATGTTTGGGTAAATAGTGTTCTGTGTTTCCATATTGAAAATTAATTTTACAAAATTGCAAATCCTAAGAAAAGCTGCAAACTGTGAAGGCAGCGACAGCTGTGTCATGTTGTGGGGCTTTTAAACAGAGCTGCAGCTTCCATAGTGCAGTAAGTAGACTATTGTCAAGTTTGATTCTTTGGGAAATTGGTCATTCTGTTGGTAATTAAATGTTGTCCTGTAGGCTTGTGAATAGAGATACGCAGTTCAGTAATGCTATGAAAAGAGAGTAGACACACTGGGGTTGTGGTCATACAAGCAGAGAAGCCTGGTGTGTTAAATTTCAACTTATTTCGCACAGTGAGAGGTTAGAGTCTGGAACACACTGCCTGAGAGTGTGGTGGAAGCAGGCTCAATTTAGGCGTTTGACAGGGAGTGAAGTTATTATTGAAGAAAGGTTACAGGCTGAGTGCAGGAGAATGGCACTGAGTGAACTGTCCATTCAGAGAGCCAGCATGCACACAACGGGCAGAATAGCCTCCTGTAACAGTTCTGTGACTCCCCCATTGGTATTTCAGAATGTTACTTGCATAAGCCCACATGCGTAACATCAAGTACTCAATATGGGAACATTTCAAAAGCATTTAATCTAATCCTCTTCCAAAAAAATACTTCTTAATGCCTTTTTGATTGTGGTTCCTGAACTTGAAAGAGTTACATATGTGCTTTGATAGCTAAATTGACTAGATTTGCTCCCTGGGGCTGAATCTCAATTAGTAGCTGAAGCAAAATGAGAAGCAAATTTACTGTTGGGAGAAATCACCGGAATCTTGTAATTCGAGTCGACAGAAGCTATGCTGACTCTTCATAATGCCCTGGCCGGGGATGGAGCTCCACCTGTAGCGCCCTATAGCTTCAAAGGGGACGCACGTACTTTAAAAAGGGGAAGCTGGAATTTTCTTCAGGCGGCTGTGATTTTTCCCACTATTTCAGTCAAGTGCGGTGAACCTGTGTGCATAGGTGAATTGCTGCTGTTGCTGTGGTTATGTAGTGATAGCTGTAACAGGAATAGCTCCAAAGAAATTCTGGCCATGAAGACATTTTGACCATGTAACCTGTGTACCCACAGAGGGCAATGTGTACCTGCCGACAGGATATGGTGCAGTAACAAGGTCCCTTTGATAGCACCTTCCGACACCCACACTCTCCACCACCCCAGAGGGATAGGGCAGCAGGCGCTTGTGGTCACCACCATCTGCAAGTTCGCCTCCCAAGCCGTGCACCATCCTATCCCTATCACCCTTACTTCACCGTTACAGGACTGTTAGAGTGCAGAAGGAGGCCATTCAGCCCATCTTGCATGTGCCAGCTCTGTGAATGGGCAAAACGCCTCCTGCTGCTCCCCGACCTTCTCTGCCTAGCCTGGACATTGCTTCTTTGGGATATCAGTCTGTTCAAAAGCCTCTTTTGAAAGCCTTGATTGCATATGTCCCCATCGCACTGTCAGCCAGCACGTTATAAACCCTGAGTCATTTTGCATGAGAAGGCTTTTCTTTGGGTTACTTTTGCTTCTCGAGCTAATTACTTCAAAACTGTAAAATAGAACCGAGAACTGCAGATGCTGGGATTCTGAAACAGAAATGAAATTGATGGAGAAACTCATCAGGTCTGGAGAGAGAAAAAGAGCTAACATTTGGGTTCAGTTTAGGTCAGAATGATTTCTGGTGAAGGGTCACTAGACCTAAAATGTTGACTCTGCTTTCTCTGCACACATGCTGCCAGACCTGCTGAGTTTCTCCAGTAATTTCTGCTTTTACTTTAAAACTGTTGCCTAGTATTTTTGATCCCTTCACCAGTGGGAACATTTTTGCCTTACTTACCCTGTTTAGCCCTCTCTTGATTTTGTATACTTCAATCAGATCTCCACTCAGCCACGTCTTCTGCAAGGAGAACAGTCCCAGCTTCTCCATTCTGTCTTCGTCCCTGAAGTTCCTCATTCCTGAAATGGGAAACATTCAGTACTGATTCTTCTGCACCCTCTACAGTGTCTTCACATCCTTCCTGAAGTACATTAGCACTGAACTGAACACAGCGCTTCAGCTGAGGCTAAACTAGTGTCTCACAACATTCAACATAATTTACTTTGTCATGCAGTCTATATGCCTGTTAATAAAACTGTCTGCTTTATTAATGATAATGGGAACTGCAGATGCTGGAGAATCCAAGATAATGAAATGTGAGGCTGGATGAACACAGCAGACCCAGCAGCATCTCAGGAGCACAAAAGCTGACATTCGGGCCTAGACCCTTCAGGATGAAGGGTCTAGGCCCGAAACGTCAGCTTTTGTGCTCCTGAGATGCTGCTGGGCCTGCTGTGTTCATCCAGCCTCACATTTCATTATCTCTGCTTTATTAACTGGCATCTTCAACTCTCTTGTCACTTGTGATGACTTGTACACATTTATCCCCAGTTTGCTGTGTTCTTGCACATCCTTTCAAGTTGTATTCTTGATTTTGTAATGTTTCCCCATGATCGTCTGATCAAAAAGTATCACCTCTCAATTCTCCTCATCTGTCACCAACTTAGTTACCCCATCCGTATGCCAATGTGCTTTAGAAATTCTACTCTACCTTCCTCACAGTTTACTATGTATTTTGTATTACCTGCATATTTTTGAAATTGTAGCTTGTTCACCAATGTCTAAGTCATTCAAGTACATTTCATGGAAGACAAATGAACCACCGATGATCCCAGAAAATTCCATTGCAAACATTCTCCCAGTCCAAAACATCGCTCCCCCACTAGCCATTACTCTCAGTTGCCTGTCATTTAGCCAGTTTTGTACCCAAGTTGCTGCAGGCTGATTTAATCCATGAGCTCTAATTTTGCTCACCAGATCTGCAACACTGCGTCAAATACCTTCCGTTTGTTGGTTTGTTTTTCGGAGACCCTCACGGACTTGGTGCAACAGCAAGACACTGACCTGGCTAAAAAAACACAATCCTTTATTATTTAGCAAGTACAAGCTGTGGAGGATCGCTGTATGCAACCCGGCATAGAGCGCTGAGTTCCATAAGCGATTCTCCCCGAACAGCGGACCGTCCCCGCTTTTTATACTCTATGTATGAATTGGCTAATACAAAAAATAAACTACATTTGGAACATAAAGAGAGCAGGATACAGCATTGATCGTTCATAAAGTGACTGATAACAGCAGAATGCATTTTCAAGTTGCCAAAGTGACAGAATGCGATTTCAAGCTGAAGTGTCTGGCTTCAACAAAAGGTCACTGACCTGGCCACTTCAGTATAAACAGAAGTTTCATACCTTTGCAGAAGTTTCATCCCTTTACAGAATTACAGAAGTCTCACACCTTTACAAATGTTTCCCACCCAATCCTATTCAGAGGAAGCTTAAGACAGTTTCCCTGTGTAGAAAGACTAGGAGCAGAAATATTAATGGGATGCTATTCCATTAACATCTCACGTCGCGGTGTACCTGGATGGGTGCAACATTCAAGAGGCTTGACCCCATCTGGTATGAAGCAGCCCACTTGATTGGTCCCACATTCACTCCCTCCATCACTGACGCGCAGTAGCCACAGTGCGTACCATCCAAGAGACGCACTGCAGGAATTTGCCCAGGCTCACTCAGCAGCACCGTCCACTACCCTGTAGAAGGACAAGGGTGGCAGATACATGGGAACATCTGTCCCTGCAGTTCCGAACCTCTCACCTAAGCGGCTCACCACTTCATCTTGGAAATGGTATTGCGGCTCCTTCAGTGTCACTGTGTCGTTATCCCAGAACTCACAGTCTACGCAGTACAGTGGATAAAGAAGACAGCTCACCAGAACCTTCTCAAGGGGAGTTAGGGTGGGGTGAACAAAAGGTGCTGGCCCAGACGGTGACACTCATACCCCACAAGTCAATTTAAAACAACAAGCACTGCCCTAATGAACTCTCTCTACCACCTCATCAAAAACAAAACCCTATTAGTCGGTTAAACACGATTTTCCCTGAAGAAGTCTCGGCAGGCTTTCTTTAATTAACTTGCATTTATCAGCATTATTAATTTGTCCCAAATTATTTTTCTTTGAAGCTGCCCACCCACTGCTAGTCTCTAGTTGCATGGTTTAAGCTTACGTTTTCTTTTGAGCAACAGTGACCCCAGTTTTTTCCCTGTCTTCCTGCAATTTCATTTTTCCTTCAAGTATATCCAACTGACTCCACCTACTTCACCTCCACACTTCTCACCACCTCTGAAAGGCAGCAAACATCCTCAAATAGCAAAGTGTGGAGCTGGATGAACACAGCAGGGCGAGCGGCACCTTAGGAGCACAAATGCTGACGTTTCGGGCCGAGAGAAAGGTCGAGGCCCGAAACATCAGCTTTCCTGTTCTTCTGACACTGCTTGGTCTGCTGTGTTCATCCAGCTCTGCACCTTGTTATCTTGGATTCTTCAGCATCCGCCGTTCCCATTATCTCTGATACAACATCCTCAAATATCTCTCCAGCCCTGGTTACAGTCTCTTCCAACTTCTTCCGTCAGGGAGAAGATACAAAAGCTTAAACACGTGTATTGACAGGCTGAAGAGAAGCTTCTTTCCGGCTGTTATTGGACTTCTGAATGGACCTCTCGAATCTAATGCATTTTGTTCACCTTCCTTGCAGCCTCAACATGTATTCCTTGCTCTGCTCAATTACCCTATGATCTCTGTGTCTTTGTATGTTGTGATCTGCCCGTACTTCACACAAAACAAAACTTTTTGCTGTACTTGGGTACACATGGCAATAATAAATCATATCAAATCGAAACAATTCCTGTTTGAAACCTCCTGTTGAAACTCAATCCAAAACCCAATCAAGCATCCCAATCCAACCTGTTGTGTATGAAGTAGAGATAACACAGTGCGGAGCTGCAGGAACGCAGCAGGCCAGGCAGCATCAGGGGAGCAGGAAAGTTGACATTTTGGCTTGGGACCCTTGTTCAGAAAAAATTGTCAGCTTTCCTGTTCCTCTGATGCTGCCTGGCCTGCTCTGTTCCTCCAGCTCCATGCTGTGTTGTCTCAGACTCCAGCATCAGCAGCTCCTACTGTCTCTATCGTTGTATGAAGGTCTTTCCCCATGTTGTGGTTACACTAATTAGCAATAATTTCACACACACACAGACACATTGCTATCAACCTTTCAGACATTGAAGAAAGTGAACTTTCTGTTTTGTTAATTTCTAGTTGCCTAAGCTGTTTGTAATGGCATTGAATCTTTTTTTTTCACCTCCTCTGCTTCAAGGAGCACTACCCTAGTTTTCACAGTCTATCCATATAACAATAATGTCACATTTTTAGAACTCTTACTGTAAATCCCTTCTCTCCCATCCCCAAAGACTATTTGTCCTTCCTAAAGTGTACATATCCAGAACTGGACTCAGTAATCCAGCTGAGGCTGTGCTTGTGTCGTCTTGCAGGTTTCGTATAACTTCTTGGCTTCTACACTCGATGTTTCTATTTATAAATCTGACCCATGGAATACTTCATAAATATATGTAGCGAAATCTTGGCTTTCGATTTCACTAAAACCTTTAATAATCGGGATACGCTTAAAGCCCCTTGTTCACTGGTTTGACTGTTCTACAGAAGAGTCTCAGAGCGACATGCATGTATTCTGTAATACTCAGGATCCTGGAAATGCAAGATATTCTTCGAAAATTATTTGGCGAAAAACTTACTCGAGAGCATTGCCCCAACACAATGCATCGTTGAGATTGTTCATTTGTGAGATGGAAGCATCGGCCTCTGTTAAGGCCAGCATTTGTGACCTACGCATCCCCTCACTGCCTTTCATCCTAAGTGTTGGTTTTCTTTAGAAGCCAGAAGAAACATTTGATGTTCGCACATACCATTCCACTGAGAGTTTGTCATGGTGCCACTTTTAAAGTTGACATGTTAAATACTTCACCTTACGTCATCATAACATCAGAAGATCATATGTTGAAGCTTAGAGAATAGGATCCATTCAAGGTTGTCTTGCCAAACAATATGATCATAGCTGCTCATCCACACATTGTTATCTTAGAGTCATGGAGATGTACAGCACAAAAACAGACCAGCCATGCTGACTAGACGTCCCAATCTGACCTCGTCCCATTTACCAACATTTGGCCCATGTCCCTCTAAACCCTTCCTATTCATGTACCCATCCAGGTGCCTTTTAAATGTTGTCATTTTAGCAGCCTCCACCACTTCCTCTGGCAGCTCATTCCATACACGCACCACCCTCTGTGTGAAAAAGTTGCCCCTCGAGTCCCTTTTAAATCTTTCCCCTCTCACCTTAAACCTGTGCCCCTCTACTTTTGGACTCGCCCCACCCTGGGGAAAAGACCTAGGCTATTCGTGCCCCTCATGAATTTATAAACCTGTGTAAGGTTCACGCCTCAGCTTCTGATGCTCCAAAACAAAACAAAAACCCAGCCTATTCAGCCTGTCCCTGTAGCTCAAACTCGGCAACAATATTTCGTATCTTTGCTGCACCCTTTCAAGTTCAGCAACATCCTTGCTATAGCAGGGAGACCAGAAGTGAAATATTCCAATAGTGGGCTAACCACTGCCCTGTACAGCTGCAACATGCATGGATTTCCATTCATTGACTCCATCTATACTCCCGGGTGCTTTGGAAAAAGTAACTAATATTATCAAAGACCGCTCCCACCCTGGTTGTAATCCCTTCCATCCTCTCCTGTCAGGCAGAAGATGCAAACACTTAAACACGCATACCAACAGGTTTAGGAACAGGTTCTTGCCCGCTGTTATTAGAGTTTCGAAGGGACTCTCAAATTTCAAATCTAGTGCTTATCTTGAGATGGTCGCTTTGCTGGCTGAGCCGGTGGGTTTAAAACTTGATCAGCAAGTTATAACAAAATGTCAACAATAAGTTATCGGTCATGTATGAGATATGAAACACTGTATTCCTAGTAGGTTTCCAATTTGAGATTGGTGGTCAGTTGGCTGGATGGCTGGTTTTGTAATGCAGAGTGATGCCAGCAGTGTGGGTTCACTTCCTGCAGCTGGAGTTGCTATGATGATACCACTTTGCCTGAGGGGTGGTAACCCACCGCCAGTGGTTTCTGTCTGACAGAATGTTGACAATTCACCTTTTATCTCAGGTGACCTAGAGGATGCAATATTGTGACAGTAGGGATGTAATGCATGTGTGAAGGCCTACTGGAATTAAATGTGTCCCATGTGGGAAGGGTGAGCGTCTATATGCAAGACGTTTAATGTATTATCAGTGTGTCAATATAGGAACACTGTCTACGGGTTGTGTCCAGTTCTCTGAGTGAGCCTAGCGGCTAGGTGAGTGATCCCTTATTTTTTAAGCAGCTTCTGCTTCCAAGCCATTTCTTAGAAGAAAGCAGGACCGGGGAGCTAGGGCGTACATGCAGTAAATCTTGGAATCCTGACAGCGTGGAAGGAAGCCCTTTGGCCCATCAAGCCTGCACCAGCCCTCTGAACAGCACCTCACCCTATCCCTTGACCCCACTTTTACTGTATCTAAACCACCATGCTTACCCTGAACATTATGAACAATTTCAGCTCTGGGATGGTTAGCACTGTTGCCTCACAGTGCCACAGACCTGGTTTGATTCCAACCTTGGGTGACTATCTGTGTGGAGTTTGCAGATTCTCCTCTGGGTGCTCTGGTTTTCCTCTGACAGTCCAAAGATGTGCAGATTTGGAGGATTAGCCACGGGAAGTGCAGCGTGGGTGTGGGTGAGATGCTCATCTGTGTGTCAGTGTGGACTCAATGGGCTGAATAGCCTGCTGATTCTACAAAATCACCTAACCTGCACGTCTTTGGACTGTGAGAAGAAACCAGAGCTCCCGGCAGAAACCCATGCAGACACAGGGAGAACATGCAAACAGTTGCTTGAGTTTAGAATCGAGCCCAGGTCCCTGGGCGCAGTGAGGCAACAGTGCTAACCACTGAGCCATTGTGTAGAGAAATGGGGAATGTTTAAGGTGAGGTTTCTGAGGTAGATTAGTTTTGTTGGTTTTTGGCGGAACAGTCAGTGTCTGGAGGGTCCCCTCCTGGTGCAGTCTGGGGGAATCCCAGTATTCTAAGGAACCTGTTCCTCCTCTCTCGCCCTATCTGCCTCAGCTGAGTTTCTCAGCATGTTCTGATTCCATAAAAAGGGAAGCAGGACTGGTGTCATGAAGGGTGACTAACACACACACTGGACTTCCACATCTCTCAATGATGAGCAAAAAAGGCGAGAATCATTCAAGAAGATCTAAAGATTTAGGGAAGCTTGTGTTCGCCTTCTAATTTAAATGGCAGGCTTTTATCAGTTCCATTTTATCAATATTAGAATTTAGTGGAGTAGATCAAATTTGTAATTAGGACATTATTGTTGACTAAAACCGATAAAACTGCGGATGCTGGCAATCAGAAACAAAACAGAAGTTGCTGCAAAAGCTCAGCAGGTCTGGCAGCATCCGTGGAGAAAAATCAGAGTTAACATTTGGGGTCCAGCCCTGAAGAAGGTCACTAGATCCAAAATGTTAACTCTGCTTTCTCTGCATCGGTGCTCCAGCAGTTTCTGCTTTTGCAGCATTGTTGTTGACATTAGATACAAATCTTAATGAAATTCTAACTATTTATTTCCCCAGGAGAGCCCTCATTCTTTGTGCTGTGCTATGTTGTACTTGCTACCTGGGACTTGCACAAGTACTGCCTGAAGGTAAGCTTTGTTTGTTTGTTAACTATTTATCAATAGAACAGTGTCATTACAGGTCTGATGTCTGAAATCCTCCACCCTTGAGATAGAGAATTTACTGGATTTTGGGCTACCTATGTGTATTTACAGTAATTTCCAACCCCAGCCCCAGATTCCCATCTATTTCTCTCTCAAATTCATTTAAAATAGAATCCCTAGAGTGTGGAAATGGGCCATTCGGTCCAACGGAGCCCACACTGACCCTCTGAAGAGCATCCTACCCTGACCCATACCCTTCCCTATCCCTGCATTTCCCATGGCTATCGCACCCAAGCCGACACATCCCTGAACACTACGGGAAATTTAGCACGACCTGTCCACTTAATCTGCACATCTTTGGACTGTGGGAGGAAACTGGAGCACCTTGAGGAAACCCACGCAGACACAGGGAGAATGCGCAAACCCCACACAGAAGAGTTGCTCGAGCCCCTTTTACAATTTCGAAGCTCTCAACTCTGTTGCATATCACGAAGATATGAAACAGGAGCTGGAATAGGCTGTTCAGCAGCTCAGATCCCCTCCACCGTTGAACAAAATTGTAGATTAACCAGTTGTAATCTCAAATCCACATTCACGCCCGCCTCTGATATCCGTTCACACCCTCACTGAATAAGAATCTGTCCATGTCTGCCTTAAAAACACTCAATTTCCTTTTCAGGACCTTCTCTGAGAAAGATTCTTACCGTATCTGTTTGAAATGGGCAAGGCAATAACTCTGAGTTCTAGCTTCTCCCATAAGACATAGAGTCATACAGCACAGAAACAGGCCCTTCGGTCCAATCAGTCCATGCTGACCATAACCCCAAACTAAGCTAGTCCCCACTGCCTGCTCCTGGCCCACACCCCTCCAAACATTTCTTATTCATGTACTTATATTATGTACACATCCACCACTTCCTCCGGCAGTTCATTCCACACATGGCCCACACTCGGTGTAAAAACAAAAAATTGCCCCTCATATCTTTTTTTAAATCTTTCTCTTTTTCCCTTAAGAGTATGCCTCCTGGTCTCAATATCCCCCGCACTAGGCAAAAGACACCTCCCATTCACCCTATATATGCCACTCATTTTTATAAACCTTTATATGGTCACCCTTCAACCTCCTACACTCCAGTGAAAAAGTCCCAGCCTATCCAGCTTCTCCTTATAACTCAGACTCTTCATTCCCAGAAACATCCTCCACGGTCACCTGTCAGGGATTCCCCAGGATCCTGCATGTTACAATCGGGTCAGCTGTCACTAAACTGCAGAAGATACAAGCCCAACCTGTGCACCCTTTCCCTGTAAACCAACCTGCCTGTCCTGCTTACTAGTTTCAAGAACTTCTGAAATACCGCCAAAGCATTTACATCCCCCCTTAGACAACCAGAACAGGCAGCTCTGCTTCAAAAACCAGTGAGGGCTCAGGCCGGACGGTTCTTTAAGTGCTGTGATGGATCAAACTGAGCTGTTATAACACCACAGGCTCTGACAGGACAGAAGAAGCTGGACTGTAGTGCTTGTGTGATAACCTGTTACCTCTCTGAAATAATTGCAAAACCTTTTCCGAATCCAACTGTTCAAAGAGATGCTAGTGTATACCTCTGGGCCTGAACCCAGACCTCGTAGCTCTGTGGAAGGGGCATGGCGTCTGTGCCTTTCTGAAATAATTATATAATTACTATGAATGTTAAACTACAATAAGGAAGAAAATACACACAATTTCTGGGCAGCTCTGGTGTTCGGGCTGCCTCGTTTCGATTATTGTATTGATACCAATATCACTTCTAACTGGTTTGGAAACTGGCTGGAGGAGCAGAGAATCTGAAATTTGAATGCTCGTGATTTATTTTCTCTATTTTTGTATATGACTGAGAATACTTCCATTCATGTAAATGTTGCCCATTGCAAGCTGTTTTAGGCAGGCCATTACAATGTTACACTGAGGAGCTGCGCTGAAATAGTACACTGAATCATCTAGGTTGGGATAGCTTCGTGTCACGAATCTGTCTGAATTCAGCAGTGTTCTGGACCTGAGGAGAAGTTTATTGATATGGCTTGAGAAGGAGGGAGAGAAAGTAGTTTGCAAGATTTCCAACAAACTGAAGAGACAGATAGGCAATTAGAGGCCCTGGGGATAGTAGAATTGTTCAATGAATTACAATGATCTGGAATGCACTGTCTTAAAAGGTGATGGGAAGCAGGTTCAGTAGTGACTTTCAAAAGGAAATTGAACAAAAACAACATTACTCGAGAGGCTGAGCAGGTCTGGCAGCATCTGTGGAGGGAAAAAAACAGGGTTAATGTTTCAGCTTCGGTGACCCTTCCTCAGAAAGGAAACTGAAGATGTGTTTGGAAAGGAGATAGATGAAGCACTGTGGGGAAAAGAGCAGGAGAATGTTGCTCAAGTTGCAAATTCTGTGTCAGTTCTGTGTGAATCGGTAAATGCTCCAGTTGCGATTAAGATATACAGATTTTAATTGGGGAAGGGTTACGACACATATGTAGGAACCAATTTGAAGGTCTTCTGGTACAGTCCTACTCCCCCTACCTCTGGGTAGAAGATCCCTGTTGAAGCCCCTCCACTCATAGAGATGCATCATATAACAAACAAATGGGCCGAATTGAATTTATTTTTTCTAAGAATCAGTTTTCGTCTAGTTGGAGTTGGCCGTGAAAGAGCAAAGTAATCTGCCTTGGGCCTTGTGAATAAATTGACCCAAAAGACAGACTGGGTGCTCCTTCTTCCTTTGCAAGGTGAGCATTTATCAGATTAATAAGTGGGGCTAATTGGATAGCTCTTTCACAGAGCTAGCACAGATAAGATGGGCTGAATGGGGGCTTCCTGTAGAAATTTGCTACAAAAATTAACTGGAAATTAAGTTAAAAGGTTCATTGTTGCCTGCTATCAAGCTGCTTTAAGGAAGACAAATGTGTGATAGTCGTGATAGGAAGTTTCTGGAGTCTATAAGATGGAGGTCAACTTGTATATCTGTATTAGACCCTTTCACTGCTGTCAGCTGGTGATGGTTGAACCTTGCTATGTTACTAAACTAAATTTCTAATAACAACCATGCTTCTGTTATTGCTTGACTGATCAACACAATGACTTCTTCCCCTAAAGCCCACAACTCAACGTGTAGACTGTCGCCCCCGCATTCAATCACTGATAGTTTCCAGTGTGCAGGTATCCACCAATGTGTTCTGCCATAGTCCCTGACTCTACCACATCTCTTGTCCCTTTCATTGCCTCTGCGTTGTTTCTGAATAGCTAGCCATGTCTGGAACCGAATCTGATTTGGCTTGTGAAACCATACCTTACTTCATACATTGCAACGATTTTGTCTTGAAAGTATTGCTGGCTATAAACGGCGTATGACTGTAAAATCTTATTCAGAGATAGTGAGAAGTGCCCCTGCTGGAGTCAGAGATAACGCATTGTGGACCCAAGTGTCCCAACCTGAAATGTCAACTTTCCCTCTCCTCTGTCGCTTGCCTGACCTGTTCCTCCAATGCCACACTGTGTTATCTGTAAATCTTGTGTGTGTTTTATGAGGGCAATTAGTATATTTCAAAGGGTCTTTTCCCTCTGGCCCAGTAATCCAGGAGAATTAAATTTCTTGTATGTAAGTATTTGTTTCTGGTGACACCTGAGGGAGGTGTTTATGCCATTCCCTCGCTTGCTTATGAAGGTGTTGGTTGGTGTATCAGTCTCTTTATGATGTTATAACCACAATGGTGTTTGGACAGTGAAGTATAGGGTGTCAAGCCACTAATGATGAAGGAGCACCACTATATTCCCAAGCCCCAAGGTTGTGTACAAATAGAAAATGCTAGAGAAAGTTGTAGGTTAGGCAGCCTCTGTGGAGAGAGAAACAGAGGTAACATTTGCAATCCAGTCTGATTCCTTTTATCAGAGCCGAAGCATTAACTCTTGTTTCTCTCTGCAGCGATGCTGCCTTCTTGCTGAGTTTCACCAGCATTTTCTGGTTTTATTTAAGATTCCCAGCATTTGCAGTTAGCCACATTACCGAGGATCTGGAGTTATATGTAGGGCAGACCAGATAAGGAGAGCAGATTCCTTTCCTTAAAGGACATTTTCTTTGCTTTAATTGCTTCGCATCATCTTCTGGAGACTGGTACTTATTTCCTGGTGGTTTTTGAGAAGATATATTTACCTATTCAATTCCACTAATTTTTTTTATTCTTTTTCGATCGATAAGGTTTATTGCACAGTGACAAATTTTAGTCGTGCACGTTGTCAATGATATTGTACAGAATCATGAAATGTTACAGCGCAGAAGAGGCCATTGGGCCCATCGTGTTTGCACTGACTTATCGATTGAGAATTTAATGTCAGCATCATTCCCCTTCCTTTCCCCATAGCCTTGCACAGTTTCTGTTTCACTGTGCGTTCATCTGCCAGGCACAGCTTCAGCCCTCACATGAAGTTTTACCACAGTCCTTCGCTGTTTATTTCCAACTAAATGTGCATGTCCATGCTATTTTCAGTAAGTTTTGTTGGCAATTGCAGACTTGTGCGAAAATAGCTCAGGACTAGTTTAACCTTTGTAGAAACAGTAGCTCAGGGAATAGGTTGGCAACCGAGAGAGCTGTAACTCGTCCATTCCATGCAGAGCGTAAGAAGAACTCTGCAGACATAGTTGCATCAGGCCAGCATGTAAACCACTATCAGCCATAGGATTGTGTGTCCTTTTTGCTTTTGCATTGTTCTTATCGCAGGAAGGATTTGAATCCGAACTATTTCAATGCAAGTGATCCTTTGGTAAAAATCGAATTCATGGGTAGTGAGAAGCGGATTGAGAAGGCTTCAAACCCCTTCTCACTCCAAATGAAAAGAGATACACTTAAGGCTGGAAATGATGAATTATTGTAAATTCATAGAATCCTAGAGCTCAGGAATGGGCTGAATGGTGATTGCTGATAAATTTACTTCCAAGTTTGGGCTTGTTTATTTTTGCTTTTTTTTTGACTGAATGTGTGCTTAACTCTTGGTGTAGTGCACTGGAAATTGAGCCTCACTATTTGTGGATTTGTTGCAAAAACTTTTAAAACAAGTATGCAAGATCCCCCAATTTATCTGATTTTCGTACTGAGGTTGATAGAAAGCACAGAGCTGGTTTCCATACTTACGAATTATTGTTTATTACAGGGCACAGAGACACACACAGACGCACACGAACACGCGCACACACAGACACACACATTCTGTGCTCACTGTAATGAGATTTCTTCCCAGTTTATCCTCCTTTTAGCTTTTGGCCTGGTTACCTTCAGTGTATAACTCATGAAGGAGAATTTTGTTTTATTCTGAAGGCCACTAGGAAACCAGAAGCTTTTTATTGTTGGTAAATGACAGTTTCTGGATATTTTTAAATCAGCCTGCGCAGACCTGCCAAAGCATCTCTCTAGATCAAGTGGGAGTTGAACCCAGGCCTCCTGGCTCAGAGATAGGGATGCTATAACTGCACCATAGGAGCCCTCAATTTCTGGATTATTAATAACGAGCTTGATTTCAGATTTTGTTAGTTACGTTTGTCCAGTTGCCATGGTGGGTTTTGAAGTTGTGTCTTCATCATATGGGTCCAGGCCCCTCAATAATTGGTGCAGTAATATGGACACTGTGCTACCATGAGATGACCATGTTAGGTTGCCTTGACGATGCTATCACCACATGAAATTGTACAGTGTGACAGCTCGGTACAATGGAATGTCTTGACCTCAGTACCACGAACAGAAAGGGCACCTGTAAAAGGAGAGCCGTCTATAAGGAACAGGACAGTCTACAGACCCTGACATTCGAATTGTGATGTTGACACAGAGCAGTGTGAGTGAGAAAAGGTTATGCGGTAGCTTACGATAGTGATGAGGAAATGATTATATTAATTTACCCAGGGCAGCGCCGAACCGCCCTCGGCACTCTGCATAGCCTCAGCTCTTGCTATTTCTGTAACCACCACCTGCAAGTTCCCCTCCGTCCTGACTTGGCAAATATATCACTGTTTCTTCACTGTCACTGGGTCAAAATCCTGGACCATCTTAATGTTGACTGTCCCTCATGAATATCAGCGATTCAAGAAGGCAGCTCACCACCACCTTCTCAAGAGTGACTCAGGGTGAGGAGTAAACGCTGACCCTGTCAGGGACACCCGCATCCTGTAAATAAAAGGAAAATGTCACCTGCTCTAGAAGCTTCCACACAGCCTTGATGCTCCTTCAACTCGGACGTGGTTTCCAGATTTTCTTCACTCCCCCGCATCGGTGAGCACTCGTCAGGCTTTGGTGTTGGGAACGAGAGCTGTTCCCACCTGGCCACCACCTCCAGCAGAAGTCATTCCCGGCCCGTGTATCCCTCAGGTAGGAGGCTCCTGGGACTGTCACAGCAGCCATTGCTGCCTCACAGGTCGTGACCCCAGGATCAAGGAGCAGATTTTAGGGCTCAGTCGGTCAATCATTTCTCCGCCCCATTCTCCTACCTTGTTCCCATAACGTTTGATCTCCTTACTGATCAAGGATCCATCGATCTCTGTCTTAAGGACAATCTATAAAGTGGCACCAGAGACTTTTGCAGCAGTGACTTCAACCAATTCACCATCCTCTGTCTGGATCCTAGTTGCTCATTCCATTGCCCATAGTTTGGGACCTCCCAGCTTTCACTGGTGAGCAGTATCTCGGCGTGATAGATTCGAACATACAGACAGCCCAAAAATCATGAAGCAGGGATTCTTTATCCTGCTGGATCAGATCATTACAAATATGAAGGGAAATTGAGGCTAACCAAGTTAGTATTTAGATGGAATTAAGACGGTGGTTTACAGTAGGTTGGGAAGTTCTTTGTCTATCGGCTCTTTCTTCCCCCAAAGGCATCCTATTTTTTACCCCCCAAGAGGGTCTGTTCCAGCTGCCCTTCCTCACTGTCGCCTGAAGGAGGTTCTGGCATGACTGCATACATTCTCCCGCTCAGCTCTCACCCTCACACCGCGACTTCATGCTGAGGTCCTGACCCAACTGCTCGAGCTCCCCTGTTTGGTGCTGTCCCTCACCGTCGCCCCCTGCTGCTGGCAGTCCCCAGCACAACTGCTCGAGCTCCCCTGTTTGGTGCTGTCCCTCACCATCGCCCCCTGCTGCTGGAGGTTTCATTACATTGTCAAGAAAAACTCCTACTCATCTGCCTTCCAATGTTGTTTTGCAGTGTTAAATATGTTGGTTCTGGGCAATACTGATTCATACAATTTTAAGTTAATAAGATATGCAGCTGAAATGCAGAGTAGTGTTTCTTTTCTGCAAGACAAGTTAGCTTCATTTTCATCCTTTCTTATGAGCATCTGACTGTAGTAACGTATTGCTGACAGGTAGTCTAGAACCCAGCTGAAATGTTTAGCTGTTTAAGGCTCTCTGTAGCTAACATAGTCCCTGTTGGAAAACGTAGTCTAAACAAGCACACCCAGAGGGCTGGCTTTTGGAAGCTCATTGTTGTGGTTGATAGACGGTTCTCTAAATTGGCAGCCATTTGGAAATCCTTGCTCACTCGTTTGGGAAGGCACGAGATCATCAATGTCAGAATGGATCTTGTCCAGAAAGACATGCGTTTGTAAAGTGCCCTTCGCCATCTCTAACTTGGCAACCCTTGAAGTACTCCTGAAGCACAGTCACTGTTCCTGTTTGCACAGCAAGCTCCTGCGGCCAGTCATGTGGTAATGACCGACCAATCTGTTGCTGCGATGATGCTTTTGTGGGATAAATCCTAGTCAGGGCACTGCAGAGAACTCCCTGCTCTTGAGTGTGCCTGAGACAAGGGAAATGCTCTCAAATCTTTTCAGCGTGTCCGTATCAGGATAAACTCAAGAATGTCAAAATTCCAGGGCAGCAACATTTTATGGTGCACAGGAAGAGTGTGCTGCTTGGTTGGTGTTGCCATACATCATGGATCACCTGCTTTTGTTGAATTCATGAAAGGTGCAATTGCTAGACTCATTTCTTTTCCTGCAGGGGGCGCTTCGCCAGTGTCTGAACATTCCTACACGGGGCTTATCTCGTCAAGAGAAAGGGAACACACCCAATCGTTGTACCTTTTATGAATTAAACAAAAGTCCTGGGGAAATATCAGACCCTTGTGCTTTCTCCATGGCAACACTGTGTCAAATCAATCGACTAGCTGACCAATCAGCAGGCTTTTCTCCTGCTGTAGACATTGTTGTGATCGTTTGAAGTTTGGCATTCTTGCATCTGTCCTGATGCATTACGAAAGGCTGCGATTTTCTCATCAGCGCTCAGATCCTGCCAGCCAAGCATAGGTTTGTTTCCTCTGTGTCTCTTTGAAAGAGTGCAGTTGGACTTTATACACTCACCTGGGAAAACAGACAGGGTCTCAGTTTAATATTGACGGTTGCTCAGTTCCACACTGTCTCCTACTTGGTTGCCTCCCAGGTAACTCGTAGCCTGGAATATATTAGAAAGGTTTACTTCACCGAGGACTGACTATAGGTCTGATCCCAGTAGGTTCCTTCCGACCTACTCCAAGGTACCCCAGATGAGATGCTGTATGGGGTGGTAGTCCCTCATGGCTACAGAATGTTCTTTCTCTCGTTGCTGAGTCCAGCACATGTCACTGTCACTCGATTAGATACATCGCTTTCTGTTTGCTTTTTTTAAAATTGGTTTATACTCATTTTTATTCAATTATTGCCCTGTCCCTAATTACCCCCTGAGAAGGTAGGAGTGAGCTGCCTTCTTGAACCGCTGCAGCCCGTGTGCTGTGGGTTGACACTCAATGCCCTTAGGGAGGGAATTCCAGGATTCTGAGCCAGTGACACTGCAGCAACAGTGATATATCTCCAAGTCAGGATGATGAGTGGCTTGGAGGGGAACTTGCAGGGGGTGGTGTTACCCTGTATCTGCTGCCCCTTGTCCTTCTTGTTGGAAGTGGTCGTGGGATAGGAAGGTGCTGTCTGAGGATTTTTGGTGACTTTCTGCAGTGCATCTTGTAGATAGTACACACTGCTGCTACTGAGCGTCGGTGGTGGAGGGAGTGGGATGTTTGTGGATGTGGTGCCAATCAAGCGGCTGCTTTGTCCTGGATGGTGTTGAGCTTCTTGTGTTTTGTTGGGGCTGCACCCATCCAGGCAAGAGAATATCATGAATATAATTTTGGAGCCTCTTTTGGTGTATAATGCTTCAGAAATAACACTTTGAGGCATACAGAAGGACGTTTCACATATATTCTAGCCCATCTTCTTGTTCGCTGTTCTATGATCTGGAAGGTGGTTTGTCTCATTTGTAATTTGACACGTCCCTGAGGGAGCAAGTTCCCAGTCTGTTATTCACAATCACCTAGACCAGTTCAGATGGACCTAGTGTACTTGAATTTTCAGAAGGCTTTTGATGAAGTCTTTCACAGGAGGATAGTTAGCCAAATGGAAGCATATAGGGAAGGAGCTAATGTATTGGCATGGGTCAAGGGTTGGCTAACAGAGAAGACAGAGAGTAGGGATAAGTCGATAAAATGTGGAACTAGAGGAACGCAGCAGGTCAGTCATTGTCAGAGGGGCAGGCAAGTTGACATTTTGGGTCTGGACCCTTCATCAGGTCCTGATGAAAGATCCAGATCTAAAATGTCAATTTTACTGCTCCTCTGATGCTGTCTAACCTGCTGAGCTCCACATTTTATCGACTCTGACTTCCAGCAT
This sequence comes from Stegostoma tigrinum, assembly GCF_030684315.1. Classification (NCBI taxonomy): domain Eukaryota; kingdom Metazoa; phylum Chordata; class Chondrichthyes; order Orectolobiformes; family Stegostomatidae; genus Stegostoma; species Stegostoma tigrinum. The sequence continues at coordinate 39,629,612 of NC_081382.1, forward strand.
CTGTGGACCTTTTTCCCAAGAGGGTCGGGATGAAGTGGGTTATTCTCACATTGTCAGGCTGTGACGAATGGGGTACTGCAAGATCAATACGTGGGTCCCAGCTGTTCAGATTATATGTTGGTGAGTTGGAGATGGAGGCCAAGTGTAATATTTCCAACTTTGCAGATGGATACAAAGTGAAGTGAGAATGTGTGTTATGATGAGGATGTAGAGTGGCTTCAAGAGGTTTTGGTTAGCTTTTGTGAATGGGCAAGTGCATGGCAGATGGAGTATAATGCGGGAAGGTGGAAGGAGGAGGAGGAACAAGGGCATTTCTTAAATGGTAAGATGGTGGAAAGTTTAGAGGTACAAAGGGATCTTTCTCAGTGAGTGACTGAAGGTGAATGTAGCAGGTGGAACAAGCTGTTGGGAAGGCTCATGGAATGTCAGCGTTTACTGCAAGACAATGTGAATTCAGGAACAATGAGATCTTGCTTCGGTTGTACAGAAGCTTGGTTAGACTGCACCTGGAGCACCGTGTGCAGTTTTGGTCTCCTTATCATATAGATACGATACTGTTGCCATAGAGGGAGAGCAACATCGATTCACCCAGACTCATTCCTGATAGCACGACAGTCCTGTGAAGAGAGATCGGGCAAACTGAGCCTGTATTTGCCAGAGCTTCTCAAAACAAGAGATGATCTTGTTGTATCTTAAAGGCATAGACAGGGTAGATGCAGGTAAGGTGTTTCCCCTGACTGGGGAGTTTAGAAAATTAGAAATAAGGTGGATGCCATTTAGGAATGAGATGAGGAAAATTCTTTTTGCTCAAGAGGGTTGTGAATCTTTGGAAGTTTTTGCTCCAGGGGGATGTAGAAGCTCTGTCTTTGAGTATGCTTTGAGTTGATCTTGATAGGCTTCTAATGACCAATGGCATACAGGGTTATGTAGGATAAAGACATTGAATAGGATAAAGGCTTGATGGACGGAATGGCCTGTTCTTTTTTTTCTGTGTGTTCCCACATGGTTTAACAGGTTTTAATAATAATTATTTTCAGCCTGGTTTTGGTTAGGACACTTATTGCTCTCAAGTTGAGTTTACATTTGCTTGACTTCACTTGAGGAAACACCTGTTTTCCACTTAATTTATCTCTAAAGTTTTACAACTTCAATCCTGTATTCTAAGATGTAATCGTGCTTCTTATGGAACCCTGTTAATGAGGCTGCCATTGAGGAATGGTTTTGTCACAGCCTCGTCAGTGCCTTCATTGTTTTGGTTAAACTTAAAACTGTAGTGTTTCATCTGGAACCATAGAATCGCGCATTGCACCATTCCAACAGTTTAATCCTTCATTCTCTGTCAGCCATTGATGGGAGCTAAAGTAATGAAGCAAATTTTAAGATTGACCTAGTTTACAGCAATGTTGTTGCACCATGTCTGAGACGGAGAGAGAAGCGGGGAGGTTAGGGAACGGGGAGAGAGAGAAAGGTGGGGAGAGAGAGTGAGAAGGATTCGGAAGGGTTTAGGGACTATAAGGCTGGGGTAAGTAGTTAACATCTCAAGCAGCCAAATCAAATAATCTCTTCCTCTGGTGTTCAAAATCATGCAATTCTCTGCGGACTTTGGGTGTTCGTTTCTGCACCTGTAGCCTCTGTTGGCACAAATATCTTTTGAGTGGAGAATTTCAGGCGAATTGCAAATCCTCAGGCGCAGGGGAATAAAATGCTGGGAATTTTCTTACAAATATCTTTCTCAGGATGTGAGTGTCACGGGCAAAGCCAACATTTGTTGCTTTCTTGCCCCCTGAACTGAATGGCTTTACCGGGCAGTTCAGATTCAACCACATTGCTGTGGGTCTTGGCCAGACCGGGTAAGGATGGCAGATTTCCTTTCCTAAAGGGTCTTAGTGAACTAGATTTCTGTCTTACAACAATTGCTGGTAGTTTTATTCGACGAGATTTCCTTAAATTCTAGATCTTATTGATTGTATTTCTAAATTCCAACAACTAACGGTTGGACTTTGAACTCATATTCTTGGTGCAATAGTGTGGACTTTTGGATACTTCCACTGTCTCCCCTATAGTTACTGAAGTACTGTATAAGTCACATTGCCATAGTCCCAGAGGGCTGCTGTCGTGGGGGTTCATCACCTCAGGCAAGGGTAAAGAAGGCAGGAGCTTCATGGTGACCTTATCTGGTGCAGGAATTGAACCTGTGTTATTGGTGTAAATCTGCATTGCAAGCCAGCCATCCAGCCAACCAAGCTAACCTATTTTGTTGCACATGGTTTATAAGAAAGAGATTGAAATACTCTCCGTGGATGACTGCTGATTTCTTCGCTGATGGGTCTGCTTTAAAGGTGTGGAATTGTTGTCTGCCTTTGGTTTGTTGGTGTGACAACTGAGCTTGAAGAGGTGCACCAATCCCTTCTAGTTCTTTTCCTCCACAGTCCATAAAACATTTTAACTTTAACCAGCATGGTAACTTGGTCAGATCTGTAGGTTTTAGACTGTATCTGGTTTGCTATTAGAAACAGTTCAGCCATATTTCTTCCATCAGCAAAGAATAAATAGCTTCTTGAAGACAAAACCCAAACAAGCTTGAAAAGATCATAGGGAAGTAGGTATGGCTTATGTTCTAACACCCCAGGGTTAACATGAGGCAAACATGGGACCATGCTGCCCCAGATTCTGGGCCCTAGGACTTACAAGCACAACACCGACATTTCACAGTGAACTTCTCTGAGCTCCCTTGGTTTTTCCTGATAGCTAACATTGTTCGATCGCACAAAGCAGAAGCTGCCTGTGGGCTTCTAACCCATACCATCTGCTGTAACGCACAATTAATTATGCACCAACTTCTTTCGAGCCCCTCAAGGCTCCTTGGACTTGCCTGAGCCCCAGGTGCACGGCGCTTGGATAGTTCGGTAGCAGACCAACTGCAGGACTAGCAATCACATTTAGCTGCTGGATGGTCAGCTGTTGTAAAAAAAAAATGAGTGTGGATGTCACCGACAGGTCCAAAATTTTTTGGCCTGCTGTGTTCATCCAGCTCCACACTTTGTTATCTCAGATTCTCCAGCATCTACAGTTCCCATTATCTCTGTCCAAAATTTATTGCCTGTCACTGATTGGGAAGGTGACGATGGAATCCGCTTCTCTGTCTCTCGCACATGCAGTCTTCCAGTCTTACTGCCTGTTAGTTTTGAACTCCTCTTCAGTGACCCCCGAATTGCCCTGAGTAATCCTTGCAACAAGGACAATATTGACGCAACAGGAAAGGGGTTGATCACAGTTGGACCGAAATGGACTTATAATGGAACAGCCTCAGAAACAATGCTCTGCAGAAACAGTCATCGCTGGCTGCTCAAGCTTCCCAAATGCACCAGGCTCAAAGTGCAGAGGAGGCTGGAGATCTGAAATAAAAACAGAAATGCTGGAAGTGCTCAGCAGCTCTGGCAGCATGTGTGTAGAGAGAAACGGAGTTAACGCTTCAGATCTATGGCCTGTCAGCTGAAACATTATTAACTCTTGTTTTTCTTCAAAGATGCTTCCAGATCTGCTACGTATTTTCACATTTTCTGGTTTTAATCAAGTAATAAAAGGCTGCCAGTCTGAATACACACCGCTGTACCAATTGTGTAACACTGACTTTAGTCATAATTGGCCCCGCTATTAGTGAGTTTATGCAGAGCCAGTTTCAATCTGGTGATCATGACATCCTCATTGATTTGAAATAATCTTATAATCTCATTCCTTTCCTTTTTTCCCCCCCGAACTGTACTCAAGGTAATAGTGCTACTATTTTTGTACTGACAATCATTCATAGAATCCCTATAGCGTGGAAAGAGTCCATTCAGCCCATTGAATCTGCACTGACCCTCCAAAGATCGCCCCACCCAGACCCCCATTCCATCCCTGTAATGTGCAACTTAGCATGGCAAATCCACCTGAGCCTGCACACCTTTGGACGTAGGAGGAAACCGGAGCAAACCCACACAGACACGGGGAGAATGTGCAACCTCCACACAGACAGTCACCTGAGGGTGGAATTGAACCCAGGTCCCTGGCACTGTGAGGCAGCAGTGCTAACCACTGAGCCACCCATATGGTTGATGGATAGTGTTTTTGTTCATGGGATGTTGGTATCTCTGGCAAGGCCAGAACTTGTTGCCCATCCCAAACTGGCCCTTGAGAAGATGGGGGTGAGCTGCCATCTTGAGCTGCTGCAGTCCATGTGCACAATGCCCCAGTGACTCGCAATGCCTTTAGGGAAGAAGTTGCAGGTTTTTGACCCAGTGACAGTGATGGAACGGTGATATATTTCCACGTCAGGCTGGTAGGTGGCTTGGAGGAAAGGTTTCAGCGGGTGGTGTTCCCATGCATCTGCTGCCCTTGTCCTTCTAGATGGAAGTGGTGGTGTGTTCGGAAGGCAGTGTCTGAGGATCTTTGGAGTATTAACTACCCTCACAGGCTGTTTCTGTGAACTACTTTACAGTTCCTTCTGCAGTTTTCGAAGGTCAAAGACAAATCCAATGCACACAGTTAAATTTCAGTTTGATAGATACTCGCCCACTACTCAGAGAACTCCACTGGCATTGAACTCTTGCTGTCAGTTCCCAGGCAATTGGTGGGATTGGAGATGACACTCTATGCCGTCCCACAATGCAACCAATGATTGTAGTGGAAGCTTTAATGAATTTAATGTACTGGGCTAATGGTAATAGTACTGGGCTAATGGTAAGATTCTTGGTAGTGTAGACGAACAGAGAGATCTCAGTGTCCATGTACACAGATCCTTGAAAGTTGCCACCCAGGTTGACAGGGTTGTTAAGAAGGCATACAGTGTTTTAGCTTTTATTAATAGAGGGATCGAGTTCCGGAACCATGAGCTGTACAAAACTCTGATGCGGCCGCACTTGGAGTATTGTGTACAGTTCTGGTCACCGCATTATAAGAAGGATGTGGAAGCTTTGGAAAGGGTGCAGAGGAGATTTACTAGGATGTTGCCTGGTATGGAGGGAAGGTCTTACAAGGAAAGGCTGAGGGACTTGAGGCTGTTTTCATGAGAGAGAAGAAGGTTGAGAGGTGACTTAATTGAAACATATAAGATAATCAGAGGGTTAGGTAGGGTGGATAGGGAGAGCCTTTTTCCTAGGATGGTGACGGCGAGCACGAGGGGGCATAGCTTTAAATTGAGGGGTGAGAGATATAGGACAGATGTCAGAGGTAGTTCCTTTACTCAGAGAGTAGTAAGGGAATGGAACACTTTGCCTGCAATGGTGGTAGATTCGCCAACTTTGGGTACATTTAAGTCGTCATTGGACAAGCATATGGACGTACATGGAATAGTGTAGGTTAGATGGGCTTCAGATTGATATGACAGGTCAGCACAACATCGAGGGCAAAGGGCCTGTACTGTGCTGTAATGTTCTATGTTCTATGAATTCCCACTGCATCGTTCTCACCTTCTCCCTGAGTACTAAGGTGGAAGTAATTTGAGATGAAAAGTTCTGTGTTGTAAAGTGGATGTCTGTTGCTGTTTTTTTCCCATGTGGAAGGAAACTGCACTGTTTGTAGGGAGAACAAATCACAGATGTCTGAAATGGCAAAGAACATGATTTCCAAATACCAGTCTTTTTTGTTGCAGACCGCAGGTATCATTCAACCTGGTTCCCTGTGATAGACTGCGTGCAGCCGGTTACACTCAGCGAATGAAACATTGCATCAATTATGAACCAACAGTTCAAATCTAATTTAAGAACCTCCTCTTTATTTCGAGCTATGTTTGTAGCTGGATGATGCGAATGAGGGATTTCCTCAGCAGATATTGCACCCTTCACTGCCAAATCCTGACACCTGACAGATGTATCTGAAACAGATTCTGAATGAAGAATGTTTCTTATTATATTTTTCATTGGAGCCAGAATGTTACACAGAGCAGGGTGGAAAACAGAAGTGGTACAGCAGCATTCATTCTGAATCTAGTGCCGTGCTGGGCTGTTTGACTTAAAACAAAAGCACACACATATATATTATAAACTGTTGCATTATTATCTGGATTGCGACTAAAGAGATTGGGAAACTTACCGGGAAATTGGTCCTTGAGCAATCTCATTTGTCTAGTTTATCCTAAATGTGCTTTTGTGAAGACAATTGACTTGAAATGACCTTTTGCTTTATTGGATGAACAACGTGTGCTCGTGTTCCTTGATTATCAGCGATTGTGTTTACGTAGAGATTATTTTCTCTTGGATCTCAGCTCTGCCAATGTCCAGACTAAATGGGTTCCTGATTTCTAACTTTCCTGGAGCCCTTTATCTATGAGACGTTCAGCTGCAAGTCAGAAAATCCCCTCCGGAGAGACATGTTGCCAATTTGGAATAAGTTGGGCGGGGATTTCGGACTGGAAACATGGGTGCACTGCATTCCCACGACATCCTGATCTTGCCAGTGAAAGCAGCAATCAAAGAAACAACTGAGAGAAAAAAAAATTGCATGAGTCACTGAGGTTTCACACCTTCTTGCTTGCCCAAGTGAGAGGATTTTGAGAACAGCACTTCTCCTGACAGTTTTCTTTCGACACCTTGGAGTCGGCTGCAGCTATGTTGGCCGTGAATTTCACTAAGTTGTAAGTTGATGCATCTGATCTGCAGATTCTAGGTGGTGTGTTGTGTTGGTTCAGCGTTGCAGACTCAGTACCACTGCCATTAATTCGAACTGCAGCACTGCCAGAGAGGAGCAAATTCAGCACAGCGTTAGGGCTTACCAGGCAGGGATGGCTGCAACAGCAGAGCATCGGCTCACTCAATGTGCCTGAAATTTCGCGCCAGGCTGTTGTGGGCACTTGGGTTCTGCTGGGACAAAAACTGCCCCCAAGTCAGCTGACTCACCAAGGCTCCGAGACAGCACCTTCCAGACCCGCCACCCCCACTATTTGGAAGGACAAGGGCAGCCGATACATGGGAACACCGTCATTACAGATTTACCGGGATGCTGGAGGGCAGGTCTTATGAGGAAAGATTGAGGGTGCTCGGGCTTTTCTCTTTAGAGCAAGCAAGGATGAGAGGTGACTTGTTAGAGGTTACAAGATGATGAGAGGCAAGGATAGAGTGGATAATCAGAGACTTTTTCCCAGGGCAGAAATGACTATTACGAGGGGGCATAATTTTAAGGTGATTGGAGGGAGGTATAGGGGAGATGTCAGAGGTAGGTTCTTCACACAGAGAGTGGTGAGTGTGTGGAATGCGCTGTCCACAGTGATAGAGGAGTCAGATACTTTAGAGACTTGTAAGCGACTCTTGGATGGGCACACGGAGGATAGTAAAATTTAGGGTATGCAGGGTAGATTGATCTTAGTAGAATAATAGGTCAGCACAACATCATGGGCTGAAGGGCCTGTACTGTCCTGTACTGTTCTATGTATGAGTTCATCTCCAAGCCACTCACCATCCTTACTTGGGAATACATTGTCATTCCTTCCGTGTCGCTGGATCAGAATCCTGGAATTCCCTGGCTATCTGCATTGAGAGACAGTGCCTTTGCAAAGCGGAGGCCACATGCTATAATTTTGAAGTCGTGAGCTCTAAGGTAGCACTGTCCTTCCTCCACCAGCTCCTCACAGGTCCCCACAACCCAAACTCCAGTCAAAGGGTCACAACAATTTTAGAGACTGGGGTCACACCAGGAAACAGTTTGGAAAGCACTCTCCGAGGACCAGACAGATTGGAGCATGTCAGGAAGGCAACTCACTAGCACCTTCACAAGGGCAGCTAGGAGTGGGCACTAAATGATGGCATCGCCAACTATGTCCACCTACATAGGTGGGCAATGAATCATAGATCATAGATCATGGAATCATTGAATCCCTACAGTTTGGAAACAGGCCCTTCGGCCCAACAAGTCCACACTGATCCTCGGAGCATCCCGTCCAGACCCATCCCCTGTGACCCACCTAATCTACACGTCCCTTGACGCTATGGGACAATTTAGCTCCATCTAGCCTCTCCATCTTTGGACTGTGGGAGGAAATTCACGCAGACACAGGGAGAATGTGCAAACTCCACACAGACTGTCACCCAAAAGTGCAATCGAACCTGGGTCCCTAGCGCCGTGAGGCAGCAGTGCTACCCACTGAGCCACTGGGAATGAATATGTTCCAAAAATCCTGGTGGTCACGCTTTTCCAGTGGCTGTCAGGGTCACAACAGATCTGCTCCCTCATCTTGGGTTCTTTCTGTGAATCTCCAGGAGACGCTGTTTTCAGTCAACTGCTTACTAATGTGTCCCACATGCGATAGATGCTCCATTTATCATATATACTTTGGCGCCAGTCATAGGCAGCGGGCTCTGTGTTAGCTTTGTGTCTGTGTACAGGCTTCACCTGTACACATGCAATGGTCATGATGGCTCATGTGTGTGAATGGTCAATGCTTCCCTACACGCCACCCATCGCCATCCAGGCTGCAACCACACCGGTAACATCGCACACGCGTGTGTGCAGGAATTTCCTGGGAGCTGGTGCCTTGCGTTAGACAGAAGCCACTCGACTATCCCTGAGCCTCCTGTGCCCCAGATTGAAGGGGAATCAAGAGGGAGGCGATGGCCCAGTGGTATTATCAGTGGATGGTTAATCCAGCGACCCAGGTAGCGTTCTGGGGACCTGGGTTTGAATCCTGCCATGGCAGATGGTAGAATTTGAATTCAGTGAAAATTTGGAATTAATGACGACCCTGAGCCGATTGTCGGGAAAAATCCAGCTGTATCACCGGTATCCTATAGGGAAGGAAGCTGCAATCCTTACCTGGTCGGGCCGACTTGTGACTCCAGACCCACAGCAATGTGGTTGACTCTTAACTGCCCTCTGGGCAATAAATGCTGGCCTAGCCAGCGATGCCCTGATCTAGTGAATGAGTAATAAGAGAAATCCACTTAGAGCATGGGGAGCACTGAGTTACAAACAAGGAACAAGAGCAGGCCATCTGGCCCTTCGATCCTGCTTCCTCCATTCAATAAGATCACGGTTGATCTGATTTTTAACCTCAGCGCTGATGATCTTTCATCCTCCTTGATAATCAAGAATCTCTCTCCCTCTGACTACAAAACATTCCTCTGCATGTGCTGCCTTTCGAGAAAGAGGATTGCAAAGACACTCAGCCCTCTGAGAGAAAAACTAGTCTCCTTGTCTCTACCTTAAAGATGGCGCCGATTGAGCTATGTGGCACAAAGTGGCATTCCCCAGTCAGTCAGATCACTCAGATATGTTTTTTGGAAAGGTCCAGAGGTACCCCCATTTCAGGGCGCACCAGCCCTTGAGACTGATTGAGCTTGTGCAAACAGACTGTATCGGGGGCCTCAGGATCCCCCAGATAGTGCTTCACTGGAGGAAGGGGCAAACCCCATATCTCACCAGGACACCCCCAGGAACTTACACTGCAGCTGCATGGGGTTGGGTACCATCTGACAGCCACGTGCTGAACGAAACCAACCTCCTGACCTTTATGCAGACTCATCAAGCACTGAACCCTCATCTGTCCACTCCGAGCCCTGTCCGTGCCATTCACCTGAAATGACCCTTTTCCTCCCGCAACGAGTAAATGGTGCAAATAAATTATATTCAGGTGGGACTCAAAAATTAAACAGAACCTTAACTGCCTCGCACTGTGCCTCATTCCCACAGGTGCGTCCTCGTCCTGATGCCAACTGTTGCATTTACTTTTGCTGCTACTGCAAACTCTGTGGTTTCTCCAGAGTTGGAACGAGTTGCTCCCATCCTGTCTCACTGGCTGAGCTACTGATGGCTGACGGAGTCAGTCTGGCAGATTCTGTCCCTCCAGCCCCTCTGTGTTGCTGTCTGGGATACAGGGAAGGAAGTGAGACCCAGATTGAAAGGATGGGGCGTAGAAGGCAGGACATGGCAACACTGTAGCCAGAAACCCCACTGCTATCTTCCCTTTCTCCGCCTTTTTCACCACTCAGCCATGGTTCCCTCCTAGCGATGGGTATATGGGAGGCACTGGCATGGTGGTAATGCGACTGGGTTATTATTTTGGGCTAGTGTCCTGGTAAAGTGAGTTCAAACCCCACTGTAGCACCTCATAGACTCCCTACAGTGTGGAAACAGGCTCTTCAGCCCAACAAGTTCACACCGACCCTCAGAGCATCCCACACAGACCCGTCCCCCATAACCCACCTAATCTACACATCCCCACGGGCAATTTAGCATGGTCAGTCCACCTAGCCTGCACACCTTTGGACTGTGGTGGTAGTTTAGTAGTAATTAAATTCAAGGAATAAATCTGAAACTGAAAATAGTGACTGTGACGACTGTCGTCAATTGCCAGAAAAGTCTGTCTTAGAGCATGGGGAGCGCTGAGTTACAAGGAAGGGGAATCTGCAGTCATTCCCTGGTCTGGTCTGTGTGTAACTCCAGATGCACAACAATGTGGTTGTCTCTTCTCTGACCCTCAGTTCAAGGGCAATTAGAGCTGAACAACAAATAGTGGTCTACTCAGGAAGGAATAAAGATGATTAATGAGCTGGAAAGTACCTTGCACATTGATTTGATTTGATCTATTATTGTGACATGTGCCAAGGTATAGTGAAAAGTATTGTTTTACGTGCTAACCAGACAAATCATACCTTACAAAAGTACGTCAGGGTGATAGAACAGAATGTAGAATATAGAGTTGCAGCTACTAGAAAGGTGAAGAGAAATATCAATTCTAATGCAAGAGAAACAAACAGAAGCTCAGCAGGTCTGGCAGCGTCTATGGAGAGAAATCAGAGTTAATGTTTTGGGTGAGAGGTCTGTTAGTAAGTTTGATAACAGCAGGGAAGAAGCTGTTCTTACATCTGTTGGTGTGTGTTTTCAAACTTTTGTTCTTCTGCCTGATGAAAGTGGGTGAAAGAGAGTAGGGAGGGGTGAATCATAGAATCCCTACAGTGTGGAAACAGGCTCTTTGGCTCAACAAGTCCACACTAACACTCAGAGCATCCCATCCAGATTCATCCCCCTATAACCCACCTAATCTACACATCCCTGAACACTACGGGGCAATTTCCCATGGCCAATCCACCCTAACCTGCACATCTTTGGACTGTGGGAGGAAACCCACGTAGACACAGGGAGAATGTGAAAAATCCACACAGACAGTTGCCTGAGGGTAGAATTGAACCTGGGTCCTTGGTGCTGTGAGGCAGCAGAGCGAACCACTGAGCCAGTGTGCCACCCCATCAGTTTGATGATGTTGGCTGCTTTCCCAAGGAGCAGGAAGTGTAGACGGAGTCACTGGAAGGAAGGCTGGTTTTTATGATGAACTGGGCGGAGTTCACAACTCTGTAATTTCTTGCGGTCTTGGGCAGAGCATGAGGTGTGTCTGGATAGGACACTTTCTGTGGTTATCTATAAGAATTAGTAAGAGTCTTTACAGATATGTCACATTTTCCCCACATGGGGAGGCAATGGCCCAGTGGTATCAATTTTAGATTATTAATCCAGAGACCCAGATAATCTTCTGGGGACCTGGGTTCAAATCCTGCCATGGCAAATGGTGGAATTTGAATTCAATAAAATATCTGGAATTAAGAGTCTAATGATGACCATGAATCCATTGTTGAGTGTCACTAATGTCCTTTAGGGAAGGAAACTGCCATCCTTACCTGGTCTGGCCTATGTGTGACTCCAGACCCACAGCAATGTGGCTGATCTTTAACTGACCCCCCTGGGCAATTAGGGATGGGCAATAAATGCTGGCCTAGCCAGTGATGCCCTCATCTTGTGAGTGAATTAAAACAAAATTTCCTTAGCCTCATGAGGAAGTAGAGGTGAGACACTGTCGGGCTTACGTGATAGTTTGATCAATTCTGTCTAAAATGACATTTAGACTCTGTGAGCCGGTGTACAGTGATGTAACTGCTGGCTTTAATGGTCAGTGCAGTTGGTTACTCACTGCCTGGATGAAGAGAGCAAAGCCAAGAGGTGGAACTTCGGGACACACACTGAGATAGCCTGCTCCAAGTGAGCCCATTGTGGGAGCAGAGCTTGCAAGTTCCTTGCTGATACACTTGGCATTATCCCCAGGGACCGATGACCCACAGGGATTTGGCCTCTGCCAGGGACTATCCAGTCCTGTTCCCATCTTCGTATTCTATTCATACTCACTTGTGAAAGACAGAAAGTGGAAACCAACTGGCACCGGTGGCTCAGTGGTTAGCACAGCTGCCTCACAGCGCCAGGGCCCTGGGTTCGATTCCCAGGTTCTTGGGCAACTGCCTGTGTGGAGTTTGTGCTGTCCCCCTGTGTCTGCGTGGGTTTCCTGCAGTTTCCTCCCACAGTCCAAAGATGTGCAGGTTAGGGTGGATTGGCCGTGCTAAGTTGCCCGTAATGTCCAGGGATGTGCAGGCTAGGTTGGTTAGCCATGGTTAATGCAGGGCGACAGGGATGGGGTAGGGGTTGAGGGTTCTCGGACCTGGTGACATGCTCTTCAGAGGGTTAGTGTGGACTCGATGGGCTGAATGGCCTGTTTCCATGCTATAGGGACTCTCTGGAGAGCAATCTGTTGCTCCAGTCCAAGCTGGCGTGTTGTTTGCATTGGGTTCCTGTTTTCTATACCCTCAGCCTGTGTGAGCTCCTCTGAGCAGTCTTCCTCTTGTTCCTGTGAGCCTCTGAATGAGCCTGTGGGAGATTACTCTCACCAACCTTTACAAATGCACCACAGAAAGCATTCTATCTGGATGCATCATAGCTTGGCATGGCAGCTGCTCTGCTCAGGACTGTAAGAAATTACAGAGGGTTATAAACACAGCCCAGTCCATTAATCAAGCCAACCTTCCATCCATTGACTCCATCTGTACTTGCGCAGAAGATACAGAAACTTTAACACATGCACACACAGGTTCGAGAACAGCTTCTTCCCCACTCCTATTGGACTTCTGAATGGATCTCTCAAATTTAAAATCAAATGTTGATATTGCCTCTTGTGTACTTTCGCTGCATCTGTAACTTTGTATATCTCATTCTCTTCTTCTTATGGTATGATCTGCCTGTGCTGCATCCAAAACAAAACTTTTCACTGTAACTCGGTGCATGTGACAATGATAAATCAAATCAAATTCGAGTAAAGACATGAATTGGGAATGTAGGATGCTGAGAAGGTGCTATGTGGACATCATTTAGGTGATCGCATTTCACAGGCTGTTGGCATCAGTCAACACGAGTGAGTGTTGTATGCCAGGTAGCTTACGTTTTATTCTTTCGTGGGATGTGGGCATCGCTGGAAAAGCCAACGTTTGTCACCAATTCATTTGGACTGAGATAACACAACATGGAGCTGGATGAACACAGCAGGCCAGGCAGCATCGGAGGAGCAGGAAAGCTGATGTTTTGGGTCAGGACCCTTCTTCAGAAATGGAGGAGGAGAAGGGGGCTCTGAAATAAATAGAGAAGGTTGGTGGTGATAGCAGGTAGGTAGTGCTGTGCTAGGTCATTGCAGAGGGCAGCTAAGAGTCACAGGTCAATGACGTTATTATATAGGGTCTCATGTAGACCAGACCAGGCAGGGATGGCAGATTCCCTTCATTAAACGACATTCATGAACCTGATGGTAGCCATAAAACTTCTAGAAATGGGAATCAAATATGCACCTTGCCAGTATTTTCTCATGATCACCTAGCTTTTCAATTCCAGATTTATTAACTGAACTTTGATTCCACCAGCTGCCCTGGTGAGATTTGAACCCATGTTCACCAGATTATTGACCTGGACCTCTGGATTACAACACCAATGATATTGCCATGACATGCTTCATCTTTGTGACATGTAAATCTTCCCATCAGTTAGCCACGCGTCTCCTCTCTCTCTCTCTCTCTCTCTCTCTCTCTCTGTCTCTCTCTCTCTCTCTGTCTGTCCAATGGTGAGGCATATTAAGGTTTAAAAACCAAAAGAAACCAGAAATTGCAAGAGAAGCTCGGCAGGTCTGATAGCATTTATGGAGGGAAAGCAGTTTTGAGTCCAGTGTGATGCTTTTTCGGAATGGAAGCTTCTCTGGCTATTTGTGTTTTTATCTGTTTTGGATCTCCAGTGTCCACAGCTCTTTGATTTATTTTATATTAAAGCTCTTTGTTTTATTTTATATTCAAGCTTAACTGCTCTCCAGGTTTGAGCTAACGCCCAGGATCATGGAAGGATGCCAGGCAGGCTGCCATGTCTGTGCCAGCACTGTTCCCTGTCAGTCCCACTCCATCACCATTTCCCCTGCAAATCATTCATCTTCACATTAGGATCCAATTCCCTTTTGAGAGCTGAGATTAAATCTGTCTCCATTGGATTCCTCAGGCTGAGTCTTCTAGTTCCTATCCACTCGCTGGGCTAAAAGGTGCCATCTCTTCTTCTTTTTTGCCCATCACCATAAGTCCGTGCCCTCTGTGCCTGAACTTTTCCGACAACAGGGGCAGTTCACCTCCCTGTCTAATCCCATCACGAGTTTGAACATCTTTGTGAGATCTCCTCTCAGTCTTCTCATGTCTGTGGAGGACAGTTAAAACTCTCTCCAGTAGAATCATAAATCCCTACAGTGTGGAAACAGAGCCTTCGGCCCAACAAGTCCAAACTAACCCTCAGAGCATCCCACTCAGACCCATCCCCCATAACCCACATAATCTTCACCTACTTGAACACTATGGGAAATTTAGTATGGCTAATCCACCTAACCTGCACATCTCTGGACTGTGGGAGGAATCCCACGCAGATACGGGGAGAACGTGCAAACTCCACACAGACAGTCGCCTGAGGATGGAATCGAACCCGGGTCCCTGGTGCTATGAGGCAGCAGCGCTAACCTCTGAGCCACTGTGCTGTCCTGTATCTCACTATCTCAGATACTCTCCAGTATCTCATCACACTGCGAGCTGCTTGCCAACGATGACAATGAAAAAAATTAATACTTACTCATTCTGAAGCAAATGAGATAAATTATGTTATTTTCTGGGGGAACTTGGTCAGTAAATTGAATTCTGCAATGTGGTGATTGACAGAGACTTGGAAGGAACTAGGGGTGTTTGGAACAGTGGATTCTAAAACTCTCCATCACTGGTGTATTGTGTGAACAAGTGCTAAGTCTGTTGTTGAATAATTACTGTGATTAGTCAATAATTCCATGGCAATATTGGCCAGGCCAATTGGTTGGGGCTCAGTCTGTCTTTCTTTAGTTGTTCCTTGGCTCTGATGTTGAAATCCCAAGTTCAACAATGTGACCTCATCACAGAAGTCATATCATGATCACGATCAGTAACAATTTCACTGGTTTCAGGAAAACTAAAAAGACTCACTTCCATCATTCATTGTTGCTTGCCTCATTGGAACATTTTGAAAATATGAGCTTAGAGTTCAATATGGTCTGGACTTGTGCAAAGTCAACAGCCTGCATTATAATAAAATGTGAGGCTGGATGAACACAGCAGGCCAAGCAGCATCTCAGGAGCACAAAAGCTGACGTTTCAGGCCTGGACCCTTCATCAGAGAGGGGGATGGGGTGAGGGTTCTGGAATAAATAGGGAGAGAGGGGGAGGCGGACCGAAGATGGAGAGAAAAGAAGATAGGGGGAGAGGGTATAGGTGGGGAGGCAGGGAGGGGTTAGGTCAGTCCAGGGAAGACGGACAGGTCAAGGAGGTGGGATGAGGTTAGTAGGTAGATGGGGGTGCGGCTTGGGGTGGGAGGAAGGGATGGGTGAGAGGAAGAACAGGTTAGGGAGGCGGAGACAGGTTGGACTGGTTTTGGGATGCAGTGGGTGGAGGGGAAGAGCTGGGCTGGTTGTATGGTGCAGTGGGGGGAGGGGACGAACTGGGCTGGTTTAGGGATGCGGTGGGGGAAGGGGAGATTTTGAAACTGGTGAAGTCCACATTGATACCATTAGGCTGCAGGGTTCCCAGGCGGAATATGAGTTGCTGTTCCTGCAACCTTCGGGTGGCATCATTGTGGCACTGCAGGAGGCCCATGATGGACATGTCATCTAAAGAATGGGAGGGGGAGTGGAAATGGTTTGCGACTGGGAGGTGCAGTTGTTTGTTGCGAACTGAGCAGAGGTGTTCTGCAAAGCGGTCCCCAAGCCTCCGCTTGGTTTCCCCAATGTAGAGGAACCCACACCGGGTGCAGTGGATGCAGTATACCACATTGGCCTGCATTATATTTGTGTTTGCATTATTAAGAAGAGACACAGTACTGAAGTCACGCTGCATCTCTGTGCCAGCGTGGGTCCAGCCAATCATCACCCTGTTGTCATGCGGTATAAATTGTTGTTCCCTTTGAAGCTGGGTTTCTTGCATCCTGGCCCTGATGAGCTCAAGGAAAAAACTTCCATTTTGTGTAAAAACTGAAAGAACTGCGGATGCTGTAAATCTGGAATAAAAACAGAACTTGCTGGTAAAGCTCAGCAGGTCTGGCAAGCGTCTGTGAAGTGAAAAACAGAGTGAACGTTTCAGGCCCAGTTCTGAGGAAGGGCCACTGGACCTGAAACATTAATTCTGATTTTTCCTTCACAGATGCTGCCAGACCTGCTGAGCTTTTCCAGCAACTTCTGTTTTTGTTTTTCTTACATTTTGTGTGCCGTTTTAGGAAGCATTAATTATTGTCCTGCGGTTTTAGTGAATTCAGTAACGCAGATGTTAAAGGGAGAATTGCAGCCATTCCTCGGCTTTGTCAGGAAGTCGTGTTCAATCTGTTCCGAGTGCTTGGATTCCATTGTCAATTTTAATCATTCCAGCCATTTTTTTCTTTGATGGTGCAGTTCCCTGTGTGTGGCAAGCACCTGTCGGATCACATTGCCATATGTTTTTAGTTGAAGTAGCAGCGTTTGCAATGATGCAGAATCAGGGCATATCGTCCATCACTGTCTATCAGTGATAACTGCTGCACGATGGAGGAACTGGAAACGCAGCATGGAGGTTTGACGGTGGTGCCACAGTGGGTCAGTAATCTAGGAGGGCATGGGTTCTACTCATGCCAGGGTATCTGGTGGAAATTTAAATTCAGTCATAAATCTCTACAAGTAATCTCAGCGATGACTGATACAAAAAACCCACTGGTTTCCCAATCTGAAAGTCAGATGACATCAGGCTGTAGTCCATTGGGTTTATTTAAAAATCCTGGAGTGCCGCTGGAGGGGTAGTGCACTGAAAGCTTGTGTTTTCAAATCAACCTGTTAGTCTATAACCTGGTTAAAGTTTGTAGCTGGGGTGGCGCCTGCAGTGAGGTGTCGGTGTTCTGTCCCACTTGTTGTATTATATGTCTCTGTTTGATGAGGTGTTCAGTACCACCTCCACTTCAGTGGTTTGCTCACTGTGTCTAATTCAATCGGTTTGTCGATGGGAGTTCCAACTGGAATACCAGTCCTCTACAGAAGCGGAAGTGAAACCAAACCACCCCAACAAACCGAGGCATGTCAGTAACAAGCGGCACAGGACACCGACACTTCCCGCACCGA